>NC_081414.1:628316256-628917506 GCF_030272615.1 Cryptomeria japonica
GGGGAAGGACTATGACGGTTGGGACCTCAACCCCTTCCTCCTCCTCCGCCTCTGGTGTGGCCACCAACACGACCACCTCCCTTGGCTTTCCTAGCCATGATCTAACACTGCACATGAGGAAAAAGGTTTAGATCAAAGGCAAAGAAAGACACAAGGAAGTCACACCACAAGACCTACACAAAAGGTCGAGGCAAATGGGCTACTACAAACCTAGAGTACCCAATGTTGAAAAATGGGCTCTGATACCAAATGTAATGCCCCACCAGGAACCCTGAAGGAAAACCCACAAACAAGGGTGAAATAATTTTTTTTTAAAAGTATAAACATAATTAGTGCATTTACACAACATGCATGATAACACAAGTGGAAGACTTACACCAGAATTCCTTAAGGGTTACCAACGAAGAATTAACTTCATAAGATAAATTCCACAATAACCATAAATCCAAATATACATCATTAACTCAAAGATCACAAGAAGCCAAGAGAAAAAATATATTACACCATTGAAAGGTTGAAATGATACATTATAATTCCACTTTAATAAGCATGTGCAAATATCATAAAGGAAATGATAAAAACATCCGCACATAGGATTACATTGCTCTCCCAATACATAGCTTCTCAATATACATAAAGATACATCTCAACCAAATACAAGGCTATATAAGATCAATATTACAATGACCACATAGGTCTCTAAATAACAATAATCTCCAAACATGAGATGAAGCATGAGCCACGAACCACAGGAACACCTGCGAAGCCAATCCTCGCATGAAGATACAAATTTGAACATCTGATGGGAAGTGGCACTACCACTCGACCATGTAATTCCCAAAATGGAATCACCCCACTGTGCTAGGAGATAGCTGAGGACCCTCAAACAAGCATAAGCATGACATGGTCGACAAAACAAAATGACTCCATGGCAGCACAATATGACTCCACAAAATCCAGGTGACTCAACATCACAAACACACAAGTGAACCAAATGAGAGAGTGTTATCACATAGCTTAAGATGGATACCATGGTACAACCTCCATAGGTCCCGACTCACTGTCCTGGTAACCTCTCCCGAACCTCTGGTTCCAACTAAGTCTCATGCGGACCCTACCTACCTTTCATGAAGACAAGGTGGTCGGTTCGCCATTCTAGGCCTTCTCACAACATGATGAGCCTTAGTACAAGCACTCACTCAGGTGTGAGGTACAATTATCTTTATTAATGTTATGAAACTACCCACTTAATCAATTTATTAGATTACCAGTTATTATCTGACTTTCGCTAGGTCGTAATGCCTACCACTTTGGATGCAACCCCCAAGCAAAAGCCACTCTCTCAAAGAACACTAAACAAACAAGTCACTCCCTAAGGACCCTATGGTGAAGCAGACAACCATAACCACCACTATTAGAAATAAATGGTCAAACAAGGGCATACTGACTCTTGGCTAACCATAAGGAAAATACACTACATGGTTACGACAATGAAGCCAACTTATATCACTTGGTCAAAGGTACCAAATACGCCACCACAAGACGACTGAACCAGAGACTAGAAATAACACATTATACACTTGCAACATCATTGATTGAAAATTAAATAAAACACTCTTTCTAGCAGTCACATTATTCAATTTCCAAATCAATATTTCATCAGAAATGAAATCCACATTAAACATTCAACTGAATTCCAAATAGGCATTTTAATTCGTTTCCAGAATATACCCAAATTAACCAATTTGAATTCTTAATTCATGCCTTGATTTCCATTGATAAATTTATTAACCACATAATAAAAATCACATGAAAATCACCTTTTATTTTTATTCAAAACAAAATCCATTCTAAAATATATTTCATTTAACACCAAAAACCACTCTAAAATATATTTTATTTATTAAAAATCAACTTTATAGCACTAACTGGTTTGAACCGATAAAGGGACATGGTTACGCGGGGGTCAAAACCAACCCGCAGTAGTGCCGCTGCCAGGGGCCGCAGGCACTACCTGTTGGTAGTACTGCTGCCGATCGGTAGCAGGCACTACCGACTGGTAGCAAGCACTATCGTCTGGTAGCACTGCTACCAATCGGTAGCAGTGACTACCGACCGGTAGCGCTGCTACCATCGGTAGCAGTAGCTACCGACCGGTAGTACTGCTACCTATGGGCAGTAGAGACTATTGACCCACGTGGTGGGACTAGCCCGCCACAAGGTGAGGTAAGGAAAGGATAACAAAACAAATAAATTACATGCCTCCCAAGGCATTAAAATCAACACTCCACCCAATCGTTTAAACAAGAAAATGATTCATTTTTGAAACATTTCATGGGCATACTTATACACAATGCCAAATCCAATTTTTCAAATGAATATTTACCAGCAAGGTAAAAGATGAAATAAAGTCCCACAAGAACCCCAAATCTAGGCAACATGAAACTAGAAAGCACACAACAAACTAAATCTAGTTCATTCTTTCCAAATAGAAGAGGTAGAACAAGAAATTGATTTTCAAGATCAAACACACAACAAATAGAGAAATGAACCATTTCCTTCCTAAATGCAACCATATGATATAGATTTCACAAAACCAACAATAATAAACACTCTTTCTTCCATTCCAATCATTCCACAAGCATCTACAGGAAGATTTGCATAATTTCCAGACACAGGAAGCAAACTGAAAATTTTAAATTTAAAAAGAAAACAAGAAGGGATTATCCAACCTTGAAGCCAACCAGCCAAACGTGACAAGGCAATCGACTGACAACACTCGCACGAGTGTAACTATGGGTCAAGCTAGGGTACAACAACTATCTCCTCCACTCCCATTGAATATATAAGGCATGCTCTGACCTGTGAAACTAGGTGGAGTCAATACCCCGTACCTACCCGGTACTAGTACCTACAATGTCCTGCACCAAAGAACCACACGTGCATATAGACCAATATATATACAGACAAGACATGCACACCGATGAAGGAGAATCATGATGTTCCCTGTCTCACCGAAGTGAGTGAAGGAAAATCACCCCCTTGCATCCGAATACACTTGCAAACACACAACATATAAATAATGCATCGCAATATAAGGTAGAAGTGTCAGTCTATGATAATAATCCATAAAATAACATTAAACATAAGCACTAAGATACTGCATAACATCATACACCACAGATCCAGATAAAGAATGAAATAACATCGCATAACATCCGAATTAATATACAAAAATGTTTCACCGAACAATCACTGAAGTAAATCAAAAACATACAAAAAGAGGTTGATCGAGGAGGGGTACTACATGAAGGGATGGTAATGCTATAATGAGGTCACCATTGAGGATCGAGAGTTGGGAAGGCAAAGGAAGGGATTCCATTCGAGACATGGAGGCAAGGGAGTTTCCAATGAGATGAAAGTCTAGCAAATTAACACTTAGCTAAAATACACTCTTTGAAATTTAAGAATTGGGGAAATAGAGGAATACTTTCAAAAAAGGTAGAAGTATAAAGGAACCATAAAAATTTTGAAACCTTAAAAAGGAACACTTAGCCACTTTTTTGCAAGGATGGAGCAAGGAGTCGAAGATGATAGGAAAGGGACATCAATATGGATTCCCATGAAAATCTAAAACTTTGACAAGATAGACAAACACTTAGTCAATTTTGGTTTTCAACTTGAGATATTTGATTAAGGTACAAAAAAGGAATGCATGCAACAACTAGAGACACAAATCATGCAACATGACCCATTTAGAATCTCTCAAATTGGTTGTTATCAATGGGAAATAAAGGGATGCATGGAATGACAATATTTTTGTGACCTTTATAAGATGTTGGCATACCAAATCAATATATTAGGCATGAAATCATAAGGGCCTTACAAATAAAAAGGGTGCCTCAAGACATAATAAAGAAGAAAACAACATGTACATACTGTAATTAAAGGGAAATATAAACAACCTAACCCAATATGTACAAGACCTTAAAACAACTTTAAAGATGAATATTAATGTGCATCCAATTGAATCTAATTGGAAGAGCTCATCATTGAACCTAAAAAAGATGAAATGCATTAGCCTCTTTACAACTGTTGATGATGTATGGACCACTCCAAATGACACAAATTTTTTAATTTATTCTAGCCTTGGCTACATCTACATCCCACTTCAACATCAGGTATACTTTAAATGTTCTATTGACAACTTTCTCAAGAAAGGCTTTGTTGACCTATGATTGGTGAGTCTCAAAGGTTTGCATTTCTTTGTTTCTAGATCTTCTAACTCTATTATCTTAGCCAACCTTACTATCATTGCAACATTTTCTAACATCTCTAGATATTTTGCTAACTCAACATATAGTGTACCCTCACCTCTCTCCCATAAACCAACATAAAAGGGGAGTTTTCAATAGCCCTTTTGAGAGAGATTCTATCGACCCAAATGGATGTACTAAGTTTGATGTAGCAAGAGTTTTGATTGTCTTTAATTTTTCTAATTAAGTTTTTGTTGGTAGACTTAGCTAAGCCATTGTCTTGTGGGTAACACTTTGACGAGGTCTTTAGGTACACACTGTATTTGAATACCCATTCACAATTTGGTTTCCCACAAAAGATTTGGCATTATCATCGATGATAGTGGATGGGACACCAAACCTCATGATTATCTCATGAAGGAAGCTCTTGATGGAGGCTTAAATTAATTATTTTAATGTATTTTCCTCTATCTTCTTGGTAAAGCAATATGTGGTAGTTAAAACTCATTTGTGTCTAACACTAGATGGTGGGTTAATTGAGCCAATGAAATTCAAGCCCCAATGAGAAAAGAGCTAGTCTGTTTGAATGAGATGGTGAGGAAGAGTAACTAACCTTTCTTTTCTAAAAAGCAAGACACATTTCTTATACTATCTGACCTAATTATGATTTTCATTAGAAAATGTTATCCAATAATAACCAATCCTCATTATCTTAATTGTTCTAACATGAAGTAACAACCAAATGAGCCATCATGAAAATGTTTTCTAACAATTTTTTGACCTAATCTGGTTGAATACATCCTAGGGAGACTCCATTGAGGTCTTTTTTGAATAGTATATTGTCAACCCATCCCCACCTTGCATACCCTACAATTCATGTGACAAGATGGGGATTACACCCATATCGCTCTATGCCTATTCATCATAAGATCACGAGGGATTTGAACCATTAATCTACTAGGAACAACAAATCAAAATCATCAACAATATAGCTATAATTCTCAACTAATCCCTAGCAAGGTCCCTTAAAATGGTATGGGGACACAATGTTGAATAGCAGGAAAAAAGGAATGGAATGTAGTTTGAAATCTCCTCTTTACTTTATCCAAATTTATGGGATTTCTATATTCCTATAGAAAATTGGTCATGTTATGAATCCAATTTCTTTGGACATCATGACCATTTGACATCTCTTCTTGTAGGAATAGGGATGATTCTTCTTGGAACTCATAAGTTATTACAAGCTATTCATATATTCCTTTGCCTCTCATAAACTTGGCGATTCTGATGTCCATGTTGTATTCCATGACTTTGGTAATCTAATTGGCTCATTTTTCACTTATGTCTCTATATACACCTAAAAATTGGCTATGAGCAATTAAATAAATATTTTATATTTATTTAATAATTATTCATCTATTAAATAGTTAATTCGAAAAGATTAATTTACTTAATTCACTTTCATATCTTTCTATTAATTAATATTTTATTAATTAATTTATCTATCTTATTCCTCTATTTAATTAAATATCTAATATTTAATTATTCCTCTAGTCAAGTTAATTAAATATCTAATATTTAATTATCTTCTCCAAACAATTAAATATCTAATATTTAATATTATTCTCCTATCCTATAGTCTCAAATATTAAATAATTCCTAAATTATTTAATCCCTCTTCCAACTCACCTTTCATCTCCACTTCATCTTCCCTTTGCCAACTCATCAAACACGTGGCTAAAGAAATTAATATTTCTTAATATTAATTCATGATTTATCCTCAACTTCCAAAATTAATGAAATTGTGTACGTACACATATTTCATAACCATTTCCTATATTCTCTCCAACACCCCCTACATCTTGGGAAGGACTTGAGTCCACTTGTCCTATCATGCCTAAATCTTCTCCAACCATCCCTAGATTCCCTCAGTCAACAACCCAGTCAAGGTGAGATGAGTGACACTTGTCTTCTCCTTCCCCCTTTCTCTCAACCTTCACCTTTGCTCACAACCATTCAAATCTGTAGATCTGATCAAGACCGTTGATCTGAGCCACATCATCTTATCCTCTCAAAGTCTATAAAACGAAGAGCTTCAGTTGAGAGGAAGTTAGTCTTCAAAAAGAGTTTTCAATCAATCTTATGCATCCGTGAGTTTTTGAAGCAAATAGCAAATATCATTTTAGCAATATAATCATATAGTATCATTTAGCATAATCATGTAGCTTTGCATATCATACTATTAGTTAACTACAAGTTATCAGTCCATTCTTCATATGCCATCTTGGAAGCCAACAGTGCATTGTCTGAGAGCACACCATCTGCAACCAAGAACAGTGGAGTTAGGACACAATGAGACATAAGTCATGAAGGTAAAATAGTGTTTTATTTTAATATTTATTTCATGCAGTTTCATTGGTGAATTTTGGATTTCCTGTATGCATTTCTATTGTATTTTGTGAAACTAACTTATTACAGGTAACATTCTAAGGATGAAATTCAAGCTCACACATTTTGGTGCCCACCATGGGGCTGGACCTCACATATACCTTTAAAAATCTCGCAAAAAAATAAAATTAATATATTTTTAATGCAGATTCATGCATATGCCAATTCTGATAGTGCTTTTGCATTATAGGTTAGCGCTTTTGCACAATAGGTTAGCGCATATATCATGCAGGTTAGCACTTTTGTCAGAAAATCAGCGCTTTTGCACAATAGGTTAGTGCATATGTCATGCAGGTTAGCGCTTTTGTCGGAAAATCAGTGCTTTTGCACAATAGGTTAGCGCATATGTCATGCAGGTGAGTGCTTTTATCTAAAGATTAGCACTTTTGTAATGTAGGTTAGCGCTTTTGTAATGAAGGTTAGCGCGTGTGTAATGCAGGTTAGCGCTTTTGAATCATAAGATAGCGCATTTGACAAAAAGCTTGTAATCGATTTGAAATTAGGCTTGTGGAAGCCCACCTAAGGTTTTTTCACTAACTTTTTACTATTTTGCAGGTTTTTAACAGTTTTCTGTAGGTTTGGAGAAGACAATTTAGGATTTAGTGATTTCTTTCCTAGCTTTTTCAAAATTGGTTAAAAAGAACTCATACTTCCTTTTGGGTAAAAAGAACTTTATTTTTCAATTTGGTGTTCTAAAAAGTACCTCGCTTATTTTTGGGCTCTAAAAATAATCACATTTGCAAGGTAAAAAGAACAACAAATCAAACATTTACTTTCTTGCAAAGTTAGGACATTCACACTTCAAATATTGGGCTCTAAAAAGAACAACAATCTTTTATTTTCTTGCAAAGGTAAAAAGCACAATCAATCTTATATTTTGCAAGTTAAAAAGAACAATCAACTTGTCCATTCTTACAAAGCAAGTTACTTTTTGCAATGATTTTCATTTTGTTGACCAGGATTTCCAGTTCCTAGTTTAGAAAATCATTTGCTATATGGGGCTAAAATAAACACCATGCTTATTGGAGCAACATCTCCAAATAGGACTTAGCCAACAAATTGCTTTGAAAAGGTTAAAAAGAGCGCTTGTATTCTGTGTCTCGAAAGTGGTACGTATATGCTCTCCCCTTAACTGGGTGATAAAAAATCCAAACCTACTCTTTTATGCTTTCTTTACTTTTAAGCAATTAAACCTTTAGAGGGCCTGCCTTCCCGAGCTGCCTTGAGGGGGCCAGTGAGAGGGGAACGACCTAAAGTGGAAACAGGCTAATATCGAGTCCTTCAAATCCACTCTAAATAAATCGTGTTTGCAACGAAAGTTCAAACAACATGTGCTGATAAGTTCATATCGACACTATGTTTCCCCATAAACCCTATGGAGCATAACCTCTATAGGCTGGGAACCTTCTGTATTCATAGAGCTGAAAGTGCCGCATGTATGGCCACATGACCGGAAGCCTTTACTAAAAACCACTTGTACTAGTTGCCAAAATCCTTCTAGTTGTTGGCGCAGGAGGTCGAACCTCTGAAGCGGCTCACACACATACGATTCCTAGTAGAGATATAAAGTTTGCCATGAGGAGATTTCATGGAAATTGGTGCTTGGCTGCCCCGAAGAAGTGAGTGCCAAGGGTGGAGTCAGTGGGGTCAAGCATCTAAATATCCGCTTTGAATAGCGTAGCCTCAGGGGAAACTCCATGTGAGATTCAACAACTATTGTCTCAACTTGCCATAGGGATTTGTACTTGCCTGTGCATTTTATTTATTAAACATTGTGTCTTCTATGTCTGTAATATGTTCCAAATGGTCAAAAATTGAAGAATATTATCATATACAAGTGATCGAAAATCAAAAAAATTTCTGGAAAGTGTGATCAAAAGGATAAAACAAAAAGCATTCTAACACTTGAAGCACCAACTCAAAATCAAAGTATCAAAACATTAAGATATCGAAATAATCCTTGAAGTAGGTTTGTCTCTAAACCATCATGTATTTTCAAGATAGCTCAAAACAACTAGGTTGCTAATCCTATAGGTTATTTCCAAAAGGTTCTATAAACATCAACATTCAACAAACTATTGATTCAAACATCTTAAGTGCAAAAAATCAACATCCTTGTCAAGACTCTCATCAGGATAACCAAATCCTCTATCATGAAGCTTGATCAATCTATACTAGGTTCCTAATCTTGGATATATCTTTCCTATTTTGAACTTAGGTTACATCAAAACCAAAATTGCACCAACATTGGAATCAAACTTGTAAACTGTCAAATGCTTATATGACTTTTAAATATCACCTTAAGAAAAGAAAACCTAGTTACAAAGCTTCTCAGAAAAGAATAAGATTTTTGTATATCAATCGTAAGATCTTATTGAAACATAGGACATTCCTACACCGTTTTCGTCACTATTTATGTGGCTGCGGTACAAAATTTGACGGTGAAACTCTACAAAGACGTGCCTTTCAACAAAAAGATGCTTTATCCCAACGAACAAACAATAGTGTAAGATCAATAAAGCATATCTTCCTGAACCAATAATTACTTATTGACCTTGTCCTTGGGAATTTTTCGACAACTTTGAGAGAAACACATGCCAGTTTGGACTAGAGCCCAATTAGAACAACTTAGAAAACAACAAATGGAGGAAGAAGATAACACTTTTGGATTTACCGCTATCGATGAAGAAGTTGTCAATAGCATGATTAGAGACCTTGAACAAGATTTCAAATCTGATAGGCTAATGGAAAAATTATTGACAAAACAAAAAGAGAAATATCTCTTGATATTGGCAAAATCTAGAGCTAAACTACCACAAGACTTTAATATAGAAAGCTTAAAACAAGATGCGGAAACAAGTAACACCCAAAACATGGATGAGCAAAACAATGAAGATATGAACAAAGAAAGTAGCGAAGAAACAAGGAAAGAAAGGGATGACAAAAGAAAAGAACGTAATGATAAAAGAAGCGATGTGGATAGTCCGTTTTCAAACTTTACTCAACAAATACAAACTCTACAACAACAAATACAAGACATGCAAAATGGGACAAGTTCCAATAAGTATTCATTAGAAGACATATGTCCATATCCCTTTGATAAAAAGCTAAATATGATACCATTTCCGCAACATTGCGAGATTCCTAAATATGACAAATATGATGGAAGATCTGATCCTCAAGATCACATTAGGGAGTTTTGTACTATGAGCATGGAATTTGCTCATGATGAGACTTACCTTATGCGTCTTTTTCCTAGGAGTTTAAATGGACAATCAATGGAATGGTTTTCAAGATTACCATCTGGAATCAAATCCTTTGAAGAACTCGTGAATAGGTTTATTTCACAATATTCCTACAATATAAGGAATGAAATAACAATGCTAGATCTTTGCAATGTTAAACAAAAGAATGGTGAATCCTTTATGATCTTTTTACAATGATGGAAACACATGTTTAATAGATATCCCCGGGATGTACCTGATCAAGAAAAAAGGACATATTCATTGATAATCTTATCAGTGAAATGAGTTATCGACTAAGGATGCAATGTCCTCCCTCTTTTTCCAAAATGATCGAAAATGGTCTGAAAATAGAGAACGCAATGGTAAAGAAAGGAGAACTAAAACTTTACAATAATTCATACAACAACAATAACAACAACAATGATAAACCCAAGTTCTGGTCAAAGAATAGGAATGTCAACAATGAAGGAAATGATGATAACAATACTGCAAAACAATAACAACCAATTTTCAATCTATCAAGTCAAATCCCAAGCAATGACAATCTAGAAAACAAGAAAGTCAAGTCCTTTTTCTCTAATCCTCGGAGAAAATTCACAAATATTGGAGAATCTTTAGAATCAACTCTAAAAACTTTGCTTGCTAACAAATTGATTGTTTTACCCGAAGCAAGAATTTATGAACCACTAGTTAAGCCAAATTGGTAGAATGACAATCATTTTTGCAATTATCATCGGAATAAAGGACACCTAACAAATGATTGTCAAAGATTAAAACACATTATCCAAGATCTAATTGATAATGGAACCATTACGGTGGATAGCCATAAGACAAATGAATCACACTTGGCTTTTAAAACTCCACTTCCAAACTATGATAAAGGTGAATCATCCCAATTGGAAAATGACAAAGGGGAAGCCAAAGTGAATTATGCTTATACATACGATGATGTAGTAAATGTGATAATTGTTAACGAAAATCCATCTTCAGAGCCAATCAACGTAATCACAAGAAGCAAAACAAAGGTTACCTTTCCAGGTATAGTAAAAGACTCAACATCCACATCACAACAGTACAATTTAGTAGAGCAATTACAACGAATACCAGCTCAAATATCAATTTTGGAACTTCTCAAAATTTCACCTATGCATAAGGAAATTTTGGAGAAAGCTTTAGTGGAAACAATGGTATCAAAGGATTTGGATATAGATCAGTTCTAAAACATGGTAGGACATCTTATAGCTCCTCATTGCTTATCATTTTCTGAAAATGATGATGCCTCCTTACAACATCCTCACAATGCTCCTTTACATGTTGAAGTCTCCATTAATAAAACTCGTGTCAAACGTGTACTCATAGATGGAGGAGTTGGTTTAAACATTTGTGCATTAAGTTTGATAAAAGCTTTGGGATATTCAGAGAATGCAGTGGACCCGAAAAAGAAAATAACCATCAAGGCTTACGATGAAGCAGAACATTCTTCTAAAGGAATTGTTATGCTACCAATAAGGATAGGACCTATAGAAAAGGAGACATTGTGTCAAGTTTTAGACTTAAATCTCTCCTACAACATTCTTCTGGGAAGACCCTGGATTCACAAGATGCAAGCAGTTCCTTCTACATATCATCAATGTGTAAAATTTCCTCATAAAGGAAAAGAAATCACTATAATTGCAGATTCCAGTCAATATTGCAACAATTTGAAGCCAACACAAGATACCACAGTTCTACATAATAGAGAATCAGTATATCCTACGAAGGAAATTCAAGCAAAGTTATGGGAAACTTTTGAAGAAAAGCTCAAGTTAAATGATTAAGGAATGGGAAAATATTCTTTGAATAATTTTCCACTTTCCCCTAAGTCATATGGAAAACCTACAGATATTCAATCAAAATCATTAGAAAAATCAAAACGTATGTTTAAGGGAACCTTTGTTAGTGTTGGAACTCTTGAGGAAGAAAATGAAGACAAGGACATTCTTGGTTGGTTATACAAAGATGAAGATAAAACCATATCAATAGTAGCAGAAGTCAATATTGCTATAAAACAATACAACAAAGGATATGCAATCATGCAGAAGATGGGATATGAAGGGAAAGGACCAATTGGTAAGCAAGATCAAGGTATTTCAGAACCTATTTGTCCACATTCACAATCAACAGAAGATAAATCTGGGTTAGGATATCTGAAGTCTAATCAAAAGCAACACAATACTCAACAACAAAAATGGAGAAAGAAATCAGTTTCTCAAGGACATAATTGGCAAGAAAAGCTACATCAAGCAGCCAAAACAGTAGCCAATAAGCAAAAGAAGCAAGAAGATCATGAAAAGAAGGAAGAAGAGACTACTATCAAAGATGAAGAAAAATCTTGTCAACAAGTTCTGAAAATACAAACAAAAGAAAAATCTAAACAGAATATTCCAGAAGTAGTAAAAACAGAAATGACAAAAAGCAAAGAATTGTTCGCACCATATGACATTCCAATATGGTATAGTGGAGTAATCTTAGATCAGAATTCAGAAACAAATTCCAATGAGTATGAATGGGGACCAACTAATTTATATACTACATCAAGTAATGAACACAATGAAGATCAAGCAACCATTACAAAAGAAGACTTGTCCATTACAGAACAAAAGATAAAATTAGAAAAGAGACAAGAGAAACTCAGAATTCAGAGAAAAGAGGCATATGCAAAAAGAAAAGAGAATGATAAAAATAGCGATACAATGCCTCAAGAAGTGCAAACAAGAATCAGATATGCAAGAACTATAGAAGAAATAAGAGATAGTCAAGTTGGATTAACTATTAGTCCAGAAGAAGATGAGTTTGAAAGAAGACAAAATCTGTTAAAAGAATCCTCTTTAACATGTACACAAATCTATAAACTCCAAACTACAAATGGAGTCAATCAAGAAGAAATTTGCAATACCAAAGACGTGTGTGTTGATATAATCCATACATTTAAGGGACAAACGTCAATTGAAGAACCACTTGAGTGTGAACTACAAGATGCTAATATTAATCTTGTTAAGACTAATTCAGAAATTCTTGAAGACAATCCTCAAAAATATTCAATCTATGACAATACCTATTCTACGATAAATTATGATCATTATGTCATGAATGTTGAAACACCTGATGATGATAGTGATTATGATTTACCCCTTCTTCATCTTGAACTAATTGATTGGGATAATTTAGACAACCTCGAACTAAATATCTTTTCCAATGATCATGACTTAGCTGTGTATGTTAATGTTATTGAACCCATCCCACCTAAGATATCTTCCACTACAGATTCAAGTAAAGTTTTTCATAGTCAAGAGAATGCCAAACTTTACAGTCGCAAAAGTGAAATAAAACAAGGAAAGAGACCTATTGTTGAAAACCATTTCATGGCAACATTAGATCAATCAAAAGATAAAATAAAGAGCGTATCTGATGATGAAAACCTCCTTGAGGCGTCAGAAGATGGAAAGTTTGACATTTTTCTTGCATATTTTCAAGAAAGGTCTGCTATCCTGATAGAACCAATAGAAGTAGTAAACATTGATACATCAAAGGATCCTAAAATACTTCATTTTGCTGCCTCATTATCAGAAAAAGAGAGGAAAGAATACATGGAATTCTTTAAGCAACGACAAATAAATTTTGCTTGGTCTTATGCAGATATGCCAGGGCTAAACCCAGATCTTATCATGCATCATCTTAATGTTGATTTAAAAGCAAAACCTATTAAGCAAAAGCTAAGAAAGATGCACCCACATATTTCTCTTCTTGTCAAAGCTGAGCTCAAGAAATTATTAGAAGTGGGATTCATAAGACCAATCACTTATCCAGAATTGGTTTCAAGTATTGTACCAGTATCAAAACCAGATAAGAGCATAAGAATCTGCACAGATTTCAGAGATCTGAATAAAGCATGTTCAAAAGATGATTTCCCACTACCAAACATTGATATCGTAGTAGACTTGTCAGCAGGGCATGAGATGTTTTCATTAATGGATGGCTTCTCAGGATATAATCAAATAAGAATTGCACTTGAAGATCAAGAGAAGACAACTTTCACCTGTGCATGGGAAACATACTGCTGGAACGTTATGCCATTTGGGCTTAAGAATGCAGGAGCAACTTATCAAAGGGCTATGACGACAATTTTCCATGACATGATGCATACATTTATGGAAGATTATGTCGATGACATACCTACAAAATCTCACACAAGAAAAGAACATTTGAACATTCTAAGCAAGATTTTTGACAGGCTGGAAAGATATCAATTGAGATTAAATCCAAAGAAATCTGCACTCGGGGTAACCTCTGGAAAACTCCTTGGGTACATCATATCAACTCATGGCATTGAAGTCGATCCTAGAAAAGTTAAAGCTATCATGGAGATGGAATCACCTAAGAACATAAGTCAATTGCGATCTTTACAAGGAAGGTTGCAATCAATCAGGAGATTTGTGTCCCAATTGGCCGATAGATGTCTTCCCTTTACCCATCTTCTACACAAAAATGTTCCATTCAAATGGGATACAAAATGTGAAGAAGCTTTCTTGAAAATAAAAGAATATCTTATGAGTCCTCCAGTACTGATATCACCAACCAAAGGGAAACCCTTGTTACTCTATATCTCAACAACAAGTGTATCATTAGGCGCTCTCCTAGCTCAGCACGATGATGAAGGAAAAGAAAGAGCAGTTTATTATATCAGCATAACACTTGTTGGATATGAGTTAAATTATTCATCAATTGAAAAGATATGTCTGGCAGTTATATTTGCAACTCAAAAGCTACGACATTATATGCTGATTCATTCTATAAAATTAATAGCAAAGATATATCCTCTCAAATATTTATTGAGTAAGTCAACATTAACAGGGAGACTAGCCAAATGGGTTATGATACTAAGTGAATTCGACATAGAATATGTTGACCAGAAAGCCATCAAGGGACAAGTCATTGCTGATCAATTAGCTGATGCACCTCTACAAAATGACATGCCTTTGCATATCGAATTTCCTGATACAGATATCTTGACAATAAGTACAAACTTTTGGGAATTGTACTTTGATGGTTCTTATACTCAATATGGATCAGGTGCAGGAATATTTTTTATCACACCTCAAGGACATACAATTATGAAATCATATAGACTAAGATTTCCATGCACCAATAATACTGCAGAGTATGAAGCATTGGCTATAGGGCTCAAAATGGCCATTGAATGGAATGTCAAAGAACTACATGTCTATGGTGATTCACAACTTGTCATTTATCAAATAAATGATGAATATCAAACAAAGGATGATAAGCTTATGTTGTACAAATAGCTAGTGGAAGAATTTAAAGGACATTTTAAAGAAATCACATTCACCCAGATTCCCAGAAATGAAAATAAAGCAGCAGATGCAATGGCTACAATAGCATCTCTCTTGCAAAATAAAGAGAATCAACAACGTTATGAGTTTCTTGTGGAAGATATCTTAACCCCTACCATTCAATCCCAGTATACCTATCGAATTTGCCATATATCAGGAACCAGTCAATCCTTATACGGTCAAACCTACCAATATTTAAAAGATCATATCCTTCCTATGGAATTATCTCGTAATCAACACATAAACTTTATCCGTCAGTCCTCTTGCTATACCATTATTGCTGATATCTTATATAGGCGTGGTCTAGATGGTACATTATTGAGATGTCTGGAAAAAGATGAATCTGAAAGAGTTCTTAATGACATTCATACAGGTATTTGTGGTACACACTCAAGTGGTTTAACATTGGCTAAGAAACTTATTTGTATGGGTTACTTTTGGCCTACTATGGAAAGAGACTCATTCACCTATGCTAGAAAGTGTAAACAATGTCAAATTCATGGAAATTTAATTGATGCACCAGCACAAGAGTTATATCCTATGACAGGGTCATGGCCATTTTCACAGTGGGGCTTGGATTTGGTAGGAAAGATCAATCCCTCATCTTCTAACGGCCATAAATTCATTCTAGTTGCTACTGAATATTTTACTAAGTGGATTGAAGCAGTGCCTTTAAATACGGTGATGGGAAAACAAATATCATTATTCATCTTGAATTACATAATCTGTCGCTATGGAGTTCCTATGACCATTATCACTGATAATGGAAGACCATTCAAAAATCAAGATGTAAAAGAACTATGTGAAAAATTTCATATCCAACATAGGTTGTCTACTCCATATTATCCACAAGGTAATGGTCAAGCTGAGGCATCAAACAAAACTATTTTAAAAATCTTGAAGAAAACAGTCAATGAAGCTGGAAAAGATTGGCACATTCAGCTAAATCCTGCTCTTTGGGCATATCGAACTAGTGTCTGCACTCCAATAGGGGCAACTCCATATTGTTTGGTCTATGGATTAGAAGCTATATTACCTATAAAAGTAGAGATACCTTCTCTACGAGTATCCTTGCATGGTCTTATACCAGAAGAAGAACAAAGAGTCTCTCGACTCCAGGAACTAGAACTAATTCAAGAACGTTGCCAAAATGCAACAGACCATTTGAAAGTATATCAACAAAGAATGACAAGAAGCTATAACCACAAAGTCAAGCCGCACATTTTCCAGATTGGAGACATAGTTCTAAGGGAGAATCTGAGAAATTAGCAAGATCGAGAAAAGAAGGGCAAATTTGAACCAAATTGGCTAGGACCTTTTGTCATAGTAGCAACATATGGATCAAGAGCATACAGATTATCTACCCTAGAAGGTGATTGGTTTGATGAACCTATCAATTCTATCCATCTTAAGAAATTCTATGCTTAAGATATAAAGTCCTGAAGAAATCAATAAAAAATAAATAAATCAGAAAAGCAGAAAATCCCTAAAAATATATAAAACAACAAAAATGCAATAAATTTAGATGGTGAAAACTTGGTAAACAGGCACTATCTAAAAAGTGAGTTCCTCCATCCATGAGATCGCTTTGCGCACCTATCCACTCCATCCTCTTGCATTTATAAATTCCATTTATCTTAAGCTTATCCATTCCATCTTTCGCATCCATTGCTCTGAACCATTTAGCAAAACATATGCAGTCTACCAACATTTATCAATCTTTGACATACTTGTTGTAGTCACTGTCTTAGATTTTATCAACATTTATCAATCTGCATTTGTATCCCACTATGGTTTGGATCTTGATCAATTCGTATATCCATAATAAAATCTTTTTGTTTCCACTGGGGGCAAAATCCTAATTACTTTTGCTAAGGTGATCTTTTGAAATTTAGAAAATCCAAAAACATTCAAAAAAAATTAAAAAATCCAAAAACATTCAACAAAAAACATCCAGGATTTCGAAACAGATAACGAGCAACAAAGAAATGAAAATCAAGGCATCTCATCAAACAATTGAATCATCAAACTCAGAAAATGAAGAATCAACCAGCAAGCTATAAAGAATTATCAAAGATCATTCATCAAAATGATAATATCAGTTAATGACCATAAGAACATGTGAATGACATACAAGATTCAGTGTTTATATATTGATTTTATTGCTAATCATGTACTCTATGTGACTCAAGGATGTCCATGACTAGAGGAGCTATGATGGGGCATGATTATTTTTCTTTGATTGCTGTCTGTGGTTTATCTCTTACTACGGTGTGAAATTGTCTTAGGATATGATCAAGGAGGATGTTCCAAGTCATGCATGAAAGGAGATACTCCTTGTCTGTTCTGCAAGCAATACTTAGGTCAACTTGACTCATTATATCAAGTTGCTTGTATTAACTTGCTATATCAAAATCCATGTAAGCAATACTCAGGTCATCTTGAATCATTATGTCAAGTTGCTTGTATTTTCTTACAACATTTAAAGCTCAATGATGAAAAACAAGCACTGTTACTCGATAGCATATGAAGAATGGCACCACAATTTTTTAGTTAGATCATTTTATAAACATTCATTATTCATTTGCATTATAAGCATATCATTTCATTAGTAGATCAACGGTCATAAATAAAGATTGAGTATACTTGGACAGACAAAAACAATTGCATTTTATCATCACATTAATTGCATTCAATTAAGTGCATTTCATGTAGTGTATCATTATTATTATCTACATTATCATTTCATAAAGATCATTTAGTTGCATCTTTTTCACTTAGATTCAGTATCATTATAAGCATAGCATATAAATAAAAAACAAATCAACCATTCATGTGTAAATCAGTATAAATCATTGTGTTAATTGCATTCAATTAAGTGCATTTCATATAGTGTATCATTATTATCTGCATTCATTTGCATTTTCATATATATCATTTGCATTTACATTATTTAAGTAGTCATTTGCATTTCCATCTAAGGTCATCAAAATCAAAAATCAAAAACATTTATCATTTGCATCATGTAAGTCATTTTCATCATATCATTATTCATCTACTCATTTGCATCCATCAAATTAAAAGCATATAAGCATATAAAACATCATCAAATAAAGTAACATGGATAAATAAAAGCATCATCATATAGAAATCATGTCTGCATATAGATCATCATAAAACAATAAAAGTCCAAGTATACAATGATATCAGATACAAATACAAGTGCCTCAAATCAAATTCATGGCTCTCCTGTACCACTACCACCTGACTCTGTCTGTCTCTATGGCTGTGGGCGAGACAATCCTCTAGATGCCTGTCTACCATGCTCACCACTCCTCTGAGGAGGTCCCATGACCCCACCACTGCTAGTATCCATCAACATGGTGGTCTGATAACTACCTGCTCTCTGGCTCTCTGCATCTGCCTCCTCATATCATCGTTGCCAGTAGGAAGTCTCCTTCCCAGCCCGAAATAATGCTCTAACAGTGTCTGCTGAGAGAGTACCTATCCCAACCTACTGAATATGATCTAGAAGACCCTGAGTATCCTACTGTCTCCTAACAACTGTGTCTCTCTCAGTCATAAGAGTCTGTATTTGTGCTCAAAGCTGATCAATCTGTGCTCTCAGACTGTCAATAGTATCATGCCCTGGCACATCATGCTCTGTTATAACCACATCTAGCATATCCTGCACTGGTGCAACCTGCTCTGGTAGAGCCTGTTGTAGTGCATGAATCCCAATCCCCTCACCACCCACCTGTCCAACTGCTGGAACCTCAGTCCGAGTAACTCTACAAACCTGTCATCTAATCAGGGGAATATGATCCTCAGGATCCTCATCATCACCACCATGAGCTGCAATAACTCTAGGATCTAGCTGAATCTGACCAAAATCAATACCGCTCCTGCAACCCCCATCCAGTCCAATCACCCTGCCCCCTATCACTGCCAACCCTCTAGGTGATCTCATCCCTACCCTACCAGTATCCCTCCCAATCCGTCTACCATCTCTCCCACCCATAGGATGAGGTCTATCAATCCTGCCAGCCGGTCCAAATGGTCCTCCATGGACTCTCAATCGACGTCCTTTTCGTCCAGGTCCACCACTACACCTCCATCCCCACCATCATCTCCACCTCTCCCAGCATCATGTGTAGCTCTAAGCTCTCATCTCTGTCTCCATCTCCTGCTAACAGGATCATCTGAATCATCATCGTCATCTTCTGAGCTAGGAGGAGGATCTGCTGGATCCATAATCTGAGGAAATGGATGAGCTAATAAATACTGAGCATACTCTATAGTAACCCCAGGATCTAGAATGTGTAATCTCATATCATAAGCCACTCTCGAAGTAGCAACAAACTCTGCATGAGCAATCTCAAATGACAAAGATGGTCCCCAATCCCACCTATCTCTGTATCGCCGAGCATAAATAGTCACACCAGTAGGCATAGGCTGAATGATACCAAACTATCTCAAAATCTGACCAATCAACTGTCGCTCAACAATGAAGGGGGTACGACCAATGAGATATCTACTCTGCATGATAAATGGTAATGTCTATGCATCATCCATCCATGGCTCACAATCAACATATGGTCTCCAAATAATACTATCCAAAGAATCAAGAACCCAACGCCAATACTCCATCTTACCCAGCTTGGGCTGAGTAAGAACACCTGCATAAAAATAAACATATGGCTGCCTCTCTCCACAAACTCTATGATGGATAGGCTGTGTAATAGCAATGTGCTCCCAGCACCAGATCTGTAATAAAGTACATCTTGTCGATAAACTAGCACTCTCATCATACACAACTTGGTGTAGATCATGATATAAATGTGCTAGCATACAAACACCCCAAGCATATCGCGTCCGATGCTACATCATGCTCAGTAGCACCTCACCCCATCCAATCGAAAAGCCTCGAGATTGCCTATTGGGACATATAAAACCACCAATCAAACCAGCAAGAATCATAGGAAGAGTCTCATAGTACATCATCATGTCTACCCATCGGATCTCTCCTCTACTAATACTCTCATTAGCAAAAATGACTCTGCAAGCCTCGGTCCTAACACGATCCTGATAATCGTACTGCACTAGCTCACTAGTCACCGAGATATGCAGAATCTTGTAGACATCCTCTAGCATAACACTAATCTCACCCGTCAGTAGATGGAGAGTGTTATGCTCACTATGCCATCTCTCGGCTAATGCGGTCAACAAACCTCTGTTATGCGTAATCTCTGGCATAAATAGTAAATGACGTAAACCACAGGCATCTATGTGTCTAATCTCAGCCTGGGATAACTCCGGAACTAAATGATGTATGGCCGGTAATTTCTCCTGACACTGGAGAACATCAAGTTTCTCCTGTTTGTCAAGAGAAAACAATCAAATTAAACCGACTCAATCATCTACCAATAAATCAAATAAAACTGAATCAAATCAATCAAGCTATCGACCAATCAATTCAATCAATCAAATCAAATTACAAACCGACTCAATCATCTACCAATAAATCAAATAAAACTGAATCAAATCAATCAAGCTATTGACCAATCAATTCAATCAATCAAATCAAATTACAACAACTTAAGCTATCAAATCATTTCAAACCTATCAATCATGGTTTATTATCAATCAGTGAGTTTGATCAAAAACTCTGCTAAGCTCTTGTATCAGAAACTAAATCGGTTTCTTAGAGCTACTCAATCAAGCTAAACAAAGCTAATCAATCATCAAATCTACTCAATCAAGCTAACAAAAGCTAATCAATCATCAAATCAAATCAATCAAGCTAAACAAAGCTAATCAATCATCAAATCTACTCAATCAAGCTAAACAAAGCTACTCAAAACATTAAACCTATCAATCAAGCTAATCAGAGCTACTTAATCCAGTAATCAAAGCTATCTATCGATCTATCAATCATACAAATCACTCAAACATGACTCTATTTCATCATCCATATGTATCAAACATGTTAAATTTAAATATCAAAATGATATTTAGCTTTTGTATCAATCAACAATCTCAAATTCAGGCAAAAGCGCTATCTTTTTGAGCATATGCTCTAATCGACCATGCATATGCGTTGCTTTATGCATATGCGCTAACATTCTATGCATAAGCACTAACAAATAAAGTAAAAGCGCTATCCTATGCATTTGCGCTAACATTTTATGCATAAGTGCTAACAAATAAAACAAAAGCGCTACTTTATGCATTTGCGCTATCCTATTAAACATATGTGCTACAAAACAGATCATATGCGCTAAAACAAACATATGCACTAACAAAAAATACATATGCGCTAACCTAAATTGCAAATGCGCTAAACTAAAAAATGAAAAATTCAAAATTTTCAAAAATTCAAAAAAAGGCGCCTAAAACATGAAATTTTGAACGAAAACTTGAAAACAAAGCTCGGGCTAAAATGCATATCGGATACCCATACTCCGCTAGTCGCTGATATCGCCAAACTCGCTCGAATCGATGGTTCTCCATGGGAATCACCATTTTGGCCTCCTCAGCAAGAATATTCTCTCCAAAAGCTGACAAGGATAACAATGAAGTAAAAATTAGCCTTGGTTAATTTTATATTTACTATTTCAAGAGTAATTAATTTCAAAAATGGGGCAATTTAATTTGTTTTTAAACAAATGAATTTAATTGACTAAAATTTTATCAAATTATCATGAGATTAATCATTCAAACTAAATTTTTTGACAATTTCATGATCAATCTCCTGAGGGGCCACACAATCTGGATTTTCAATTTTTATCAGGCATTATCGAGACTTGATTTAATCTTTGAAATAATGTTATCTCGACATCATTTCAAAGAGGGGCAAAATGTATACACCTAAAAATTGGCTATGAGCAATTAAATAAATATTTGATATTTATTTAATAATTATTCATCTATAAAATAGTTAATTCGAAAAGATTAATTTATTTAATTCACTTTCATATCTTTCTATTAATTAATATTTTATTAATTAATTCATCTATCTTATTCCTCTATTTAATTAAATATCTAATATTTAATTATTCCTCTAGTCAAGTTAATTAAATATCTAATATTTAATTATCTTCTCCAATCAATTAAATATCTAATATTTAATATTATTCTCCTATCCTATAGTCTCAAATATTAAATAATTCCTAAATTATTTAATCCCTTTTCCAACTCACCTTTCATCTCCACTTCATCTTCCCTTTGCCAACTCATCAAACATGTGGCTAAAGAAGTTAATATTTCTTAATATTAATTCATGATTTATCCTCAACTTCCAAAATTAATGAAATTGTGTACATACACATATTTCATAACCATTTCCTATATTCTCTCCAACACCCCCTACATCTTGGGAAGGACTTGAGTCCACTTGTCCTATCATGCCTAAATCTTCTCCAACCATCCCTAGATTCCCTCAGTCAGCAACCCAGTCAAGGTGAGATGAGTGACACTTGTCTTCTCCTTCCCCCTTTCTCTCAACCTTCACCTTTGCTCACAGCCATTCAAATCTACAGATTTGATCAAGACCATTGATCTGAGCCACATCATCTTATCCTCTCAAAGTCTATAAAACCAAGAGCTTCAGTTGAGAGGAAGTTAGTCTTCAAAAAGAGTTTTCAATCAATCTTATGCATCTGTGAGTTTTTGAAGCAAATAACAAATATCATTTTAGCAATATAATCATATAGTATCATTTAGCATAATCATGTAGCTTTGCATATCATACTATCAGTTAACTACAAGTTATCAGTCCATTCTTCATATGCCATCTTGGAAGCCAACAGTGCATTGTCTGAGAGCACACCATCTACAACCAGGAACAGTGGAGTTAGGACACAATGAGACATAAGTCATGAAGGTAAAATAGTGTTTTATTTTAATATTTATTTCATGTAGTTTCATTGGTGAATTTTGGATTTCCTGTATGCATTTCTATTGTATTTTGTGAAACTAACTTATTACAGGTAACATTCTAAGGGTGAAATTCAAGCTCACACAGTCTCTATTCAAAAGAAACTCATTGACACTTGTGTGAGGAACCATTAATTAGATTTTGCTGTTGGAGAGAACATGTCTAATTTTTTTAAAGACCATACAACATTAAGAACTTGTTGCTCCACATAGATTTATTGAGCTCATAGTCCTTAAGCCCTTTTGTGAGGTCTCTCCTTTAACTACACTCTTTTCATATTTTCATTTTGTTTTGTGATTTTATTAGGTGGTTCATGTTATAGGATATTGACATTTGTGTGTGACCTTATGATCTATTATGTGGAATTTTTGGTAGATTTAACATGTCCTACATATTTTATTATGTTCTTATATTCCTTGGATATATATTGTTAGTTGTGCTTTTCTCATCTTATGACTATACTTATTCATATATGGAGTGAATTTAGACTATATTACTTCTTGATACACTCTAGTAGGTGAATGATGATTAATGATCATAACATGAATTATGGGCATCCATTATGAGGTGTATTACAACTTGAGAATTATTCAAAATATGAAATGATGATTTATCATGGGATTTTGGAGAGATAAATCAAAATAAAATTGTGATTATTATTATTCATGATGATTTGATTGGTTGACTACATTATATGTTATAAACATTAATTGTGATAGAATAGAATAGAATAATAGTTTCTTAAGCTATATGCATATAGTAATTGATCTAAGAGGTACTAACATTTTTAGGACAAGTGCATATGTATTGGTGATTTTGTAATGCCCCTCTCATCTACTTTGCTACATTTCAAACTTCCTAATGTGGACTTGTATTTATGTCATGGACTGTATCTTTTGCATTTGGATGTGGATCATTTTGTGGTGCTTGATCTTTGTTTGGATTCCTCTTTCTTGTAGTGTATGTGATATTGAGTATTTATCTTATGCTTAATTTTAATAACTGTTCATGATTGTTCTAGACAAGCGATGTGATTGAATTGCTCCATGGTGATTTGATTATGTTTTTGCATTGAGGTGTGTGCTTTCTTCTTGTACCTAGTGTAGACATCTAAAATTAATTAAATTAAATATTTAATTAATTTATCCTTTCTACATAATTAATTCATTTAATTATGTTATTCATATTATTCTCGGAGTTAGTTAAATTAAATTTAATTAATCTTGTCACTATGGTCCAATAATTGATTTATCAAATAAATTAGTTATTCTCTTATTCCTCTAAAAGTCTCTTAAATCATTAATTCCTCTAAATCCCCTTTAAGTTAATTAATTCCAATTAATTAACTTTAGTCATGTGATTCCTACAAATCACTTCTTCTAATATTCACAACCTAATTAATTCTTATAGAAGCATGCTTATCATTATTCTTCTATTTTAAATTCCTCCACTCATTCTCTCTCCTCTTGTCAAATCCTCCTAACTTTCCCACTTTCTCTCTAATCTCTCATTAACTCGCCTAATCTCCTCTCTTAATCATTTGCACAATCCTAATAACCATGATTAGGAGCAATTCAACCATTTTCCATAAATGGCTTGTCTCCCCTCACCTTCCAAACCTTAAATGCACCAACTTTGGTCATTTCAAGGATTTCAAACTTCTCCATTTCTCCATGCTCCCTCACTTCCCAAGGAATTTTTAATTCCTTTTCTCTTCTCCTTTTCCCATGCACTCCATTATTTGAGAATTTTTAATTCTCTTGTCCTTTCCTAGAGAATTTTAAATTCCTTTTTATTTCCCCAATATACTTAGGGATCTCTTCCCCATGTACCTCTAGGTGTGTGGAGACAAGAAATTCCTGTATGGCAAATTTCTTGAATCCCACACCTTGTCCTCTCAATCCTTTCCATCATTTTCCTTCAATCCTCACCCTTCATTCCAAATTAAACTTGGCCCTCCATTCCTCCTTTCTCAAATCTATAAATAGGGGTCTCCTCTTCATTTGGCATCCATCATTTGTGCAATCTTATGCTGTAATTTTAAGTTTAGAATCATCTCCTCAAAAATTGCCACTATAAGAAAACCCATCCATCCTTTTTCATCTATCCATTTTACTCATCCATCATGGCATTCATTCTCTTTGTTGTTGTGTAGTGGAGATCATTCCACACACCATCATAGAACCAATCCAAACAAGTTGAGGAGGGACGCATTGTCAACTTCATCCAAGGTCCAATCAGATGAACAAGTGCCTTCATTGAAAAGGTATAAGGTTATTTGATGTTTTATTTGAATGTTTGTTTTTATTTGGATTTAAACTAACCCTCTCACCATTGCATTGTTCCCCTTGGTTCATTTTGGCATGCTCGGTGGGACCCACATCCCTCTTTGTAATCCTTTTCATGAGTTTTTGCAATGTTTTTATTTGCAAGTTCTGATTTGATGTCTCTGTTTGCACTTTGACATCTCTGCTATGCCGAATTGACGTCTCCGTTGTAGATTGACATCTGTGTTTTCAAAAATTAAAATTTTTTCCCGCTTTGTGTTGCAGGATTGGCAATTGACCTCTACATTCTACAGTTTGATGTCTCCATTTCGCAGTGTCCTTAAACGATTTTTGAGCATTTTACAATTTTAATCATTAAAAGAAAAAAACCCAAAAATAACTAAAAATTCAAAAAAATATCTTAGTTGAATTAGTTACAATCTTAGATTATTTAGGTTTTTAGCATGGAATTCAAATTTTAGGGTAAATCTAGTGGTTTCTCGAGCTAAATGATGCTTTTGTATCTATGCAGGCAAACAAAATTTGCACTGGTTCAATGTCTACGCCGAACACAATTCCCACCCGATTTTTAAATTTTTAAATTTGAATTTTATAATTTATCCATTTTTTCTGTAGTAGTTTTTTTTTAACGTCTGCGTAGACGAGTAGCGTCTATGCATAGAAAAACATCTCAGTAGGTAATTAATTTATAGTTGGTAAATTTGAATTTCAAAAAAGAAAATTCCCACTTCTGAATTTTTAATCTGTAGTTCAAGCCCTACATCAGCATCTGCGTAGATGTTTAACGTCTGCACAAATGTTCGGTGACTGCGCCTGTGCTTTGGCATCTGTGTCGAGGCATGTATAATTTTTGTTATATTAATCCAAATTTGAGTTTTGTAGGTTTCTTACATTTGTCCAAGGCATTTTATTAAACTACTAATCTATTTTTCTATAGCATGGTCGTCGAAGGCATCATTTTCCCACTAGAATTAGTTTTCTTTGTTGCATTTTAGATTAGAAAACCTTTTTTATGTGGGACAAAAATTAACATGTCTTTTGTGTTTGGTGCGCTTGCACTTGTGTAAGGTGGCCCCATCGTCATGCCTATTATCCTCTCCCCTCACGTTTGTGGACCTTGGGTGATGAGAAAGGTGATTGACAACACTTGATTTTTCTTTTTGTAGAGAGGGGTATCTTTGATTAGGGATTTAATCACCCCACAAGGGTACTTCAAATTAGGACACATCAAGGATATCAACTCTCTTGCTATGATCTTGAGCATATTTTTTGAGTCACTATATAAATATGTCGGTCAGATGACTAAAGTGTTGAGTTAATTCAACGTATGTGGAGGCCCTCTTTGCACTGATAAGCTCAATTAAAGTCTTAAGTGGCTTTCTTTGAGAATCCATTGGATTGGTGATCCCTCAGAATTACACTGAGAATCTTGTTGTAGTAGCCCAAAATCCCACATTCATAGTGCAGGGGATGCATATCATACCCTGAAGTTACCTGTCATGTACCCACTCAAGATGAGATAGGAATTCCCCGTATAATAGATCTTTAGATCTCTAGGGTAAGAGAATCTGGTATGCCTGAGAAATGAGTGCACTATAAGGGGGAGCCAATGCTACCAGAATCTCTATCTGTCCGCTTGTTTGAGGTACTGCTTGTGTGAGAGGCCTATTGAATGGTTTTCATCTTCTAGCCTACATTGTATGTTTGATGCGTGTCTTCATTTTATGCAAAACCAGTGAAATTTTGTTTGGGCTAATCTAGGCCCCCAATAACCTTTGCGCTTGTTATTAAGCATTTCCCTTGCCCACTGTGTATTCATTGTCTAATGTTTTCTTACCAAGAGTAGGTAAAAAACCAACATTTTCCAAGTTTAACCAAAATTGACCAACCTCCAATCAAGAATTTTCACTTCAAACTATTAAACTGTCATTTAGCATCTCTGCCTCCACTATTTCAACGTCTCCACCTTGCTTCAACATCCCCACCCTTTCAATAAATTTTCTTCATGCATAATAATACCAAGTCACTAAAACATCCAAATAAGTCCATATACCATCAAGTCAAGAAGAAGAAACCAAGTTACAAACAACTCCTCAAGCATCATAAATTTCTATATATCAATTGAAATCTCTTGTTGAAGCATAGGACGTTCTTACATCATTTTCACAGTTACAACAATGAGTTTGATGAGGAGTCTTTAAGAGAACATGCATTCCATCAGAGGTCCGGCTTGTCGCAATCCATCAGTAGGGGTGGTTGTATCCCTTTGTCTAACTTGCCTTCACCACCAATCCATTATTGAGTATTTTTCCATCTAGGGTAACCTTGCATTTCATCACATTTTCCTTTCTCCAATCATTTTCCTTTCTGTCTAATCACTTTCCTTCTAATCATTTCACCCTCGATATTTAAGGACTTAGAACAAACCAATCAATTTCAAACAATAATCTATCCAATTCATCAAATCATCATAATCAATCAATCAATCAACCTCTTCATAGGGGTAATGCCTTGTAAAAGTTGGATTTAGACCTTCATCCTCAATCAATTAATCAATTGGCTTTTGTGCTTGGGAAAGAATCTCCACCAAATCCTTTGTCTAATCATTGTGGGTTTATCAAAACCCTTATCCTTTGTCTTATTTTTCTTAGGTACATTAGTCTACCCTAAGTAGAAGACAACTTGATCAATATCATAAGGTACCTAGCTTGGTTGTCACCTTTATTGTGGTCCACATCATCAATCCCTCACCCAAATCTTAATACAAGGACTAAGGTATCATCCAAATAAAATCAATCTCATCCAAAATCAATCCTATCCAAATAAAATAAAATCAAAACTTGCTAAGTCCTCCCATCATCACTTCCAACGTCTATCGATTCCTTTCTTAAGGTTACCTGTGTATGGTCCGGACTCGCTCACAAAAAGAAAAAAGGGCCGCCGAAGGCAATGAGATGCTCAAGACTAGTCACCACTTTGATTAAGTTCCATAACAAGAAGAACAAATTGTTTACCAACCCACAATTTCTCCACGTGTCCAATCTTTTATCGTCAATCCTTACAATCAAGACATGATGGAGAGATTTTTCAAACATAATCCTAATGGGCTTATTGTTCTCAAATTATGATTCCCCTCTTATCCCTTGTAATAAAATAATAACTCTGTCTGCAAATAAAGAGATCAAAGAAAAAGAACCTCAAAGCAACATATGACAAGGTTTCAAGAACCTTCTACACTTTGAACTTATCCAAAGTTCAGGCGGGTATACCTTCTGTGAATAATTTCACACCTTCAAACAAGATCCATAGTAAACCAATGTCCAAAAAGCCAATGGATCTTATCGCGTCAACATAAACTAAAAAAATAAAGAAAAGCTTGTGCTCATTAACAGTATTGATCTTCAAGAGATGCAGAAAGAGAACTACAAATGGTACCAATGCCTTATCCAGGCTACAGAGTCATCTAAATAAAACAAGGATTTCACAATTAAACATCTCCATACATCTCATCACTTCGGCTTCTATCAACCGCATGCATGCCTGACATACATAAGAGTCCTTCCTTGTTAAACTAAATAGTGTTCATCAAATTCAAAGTCTCTAACAAAATAACCTACTGACAAAGATATTTCTTGCGTATTTAATTCCCCTCCTAAAGAAGAAAGCTAAGAAACATATCTATAAAGACTGCATTACAATCCATGTTCAATTGAATAACCCTAGATTACCCAAATGAAACCAGTAAATTATTGAAAGCACACCAGAAGACAACACAAATTCTAGGCTCGAAAGTTTATGGTTTGTATATTGATATTCATTTTTGAAAAAATCTTACAAAACTCAAAATATTCTCTGTAAACTTAGAAAAACCCAGATATATTTTTGCAGAGTTTCTTTACAAATTCTTGTGATCACCTTCTAACTAGTCTTGGTATCCATTTATAATAGTATGGATGCATACAAGCTTCGGACCTTTTCAAAAAAGTTTGTTACAACAATCTTCTTGTTTCAACAAGAAGCTACAAATCTTTTCCATATTCTAACGGCCCCCTTTCACCGGTTATCATTCTGCAGCTTCTTCTTGAACTTCTGCATCCAACACCACATACTTTCTTGTCCATTCTTGGTACACGTCATCAACAGGCCATGAGAGGTTAATAACTTTCCCTCTTGTCTTGGCCAATCTCTTCCAAGAGTTTCTCATTTTATTGACCTCTAAGTTTAGAAAGTCATAGTGTGATTTTATCTTCTCTATCTCCTCAATTGTTCTGACAAATAGGGAAGTATCATCTATGCTAATGATTCCCTTTATCCTTAATGATAAGTTAGCCCCTAATTCATTAAGCCATACTTGTTTGTCCTTCAATTGCGCTGGACTAGCAAAACCCCCAGGAAAAATTTCAAATTCCTGCTCAATGTATTCCTTTTTATACAAATTGATCTTCCTCTCTACATTATCTATTCCTTCTGCCAGCTTTGTCAGATCCTTTGTTATGTCACAAGTGGACTTGATAATGGGGTCAGCCCCTGCCTCATCATAGGATACACATATAAGTCCTAGTTCTACCTCCCTAGGCACCCACTTGTCCAAAATGGGCATTAGAATAGCCTTATCTCCATTGAGCTCATTCCACATATCCAAAACTTCACTCATATTGTTATACACCAATGATGATCCTATAGTGTCAACAAAACTCAAAATTATGGCCCTCACTCTCTCTTCATACTTATTTGCAAACATGATTTGAGCCTGTTTTAGCTTTTCCAACTCCTGAGGAGTGATCTCAACTGATTGGGAACCAGAAGGTGTAGGAGAAAGTGGGAATTCAATGATAGGGCTAGTAGATGGAGGCTATGTAGGAGAAGAAGAAATCATTAAGGTTGAGGACTCACCTTGATGGTATTGTCCTACCAATTGGCTTTTCAATTTAGCAATAATGGTGTCTCGGCTCATTACCTCTCCTTTGGCATCATTGTAAGTCTTCAAAACTGTCTCCAACTTAGCTTGGAGATCTGCCCTTTCCTTTGCTTCCTTCTCTATCACTGCAACACTAATTTTTGTAGTTTCCAAGAATGTGCTAGCAGCTTCCACCACTCCAATATTTTGCACCCTCTTTACTATCATACCTCCAAGGTAGTTGGACTTTTTACTTTCATTTCTTTTCAGAGACCACATGACCAGGGCTGCATCATCCTTGTTGAAGGTTACACCTTCCATAGGCTTGGTCTCTTTCCTGACTACCTCTAAAACCAAGGCATCTACTATATCCCATTCAGGAAGGATGAGAACACCAACCTTTGATATCATTTCCCTTCCTTGCTTAGGAGTGATGGTCTTAAATTCAGTGACCATTTCTTGTTTTATTTCTTCCTCCACCATAGCTGCATCCTTGTGGGGCTGCTCATTCTTCCTCATCTCACATCTGACATTGAACTTATCAATATTCTGCTTCCACACAAATTGCATGAAATCTCCTGAGGTAGCAAAGTTACTATCAGCTAAGAATTCTTCACTGGCCTGTTTAATGTCAAGATCCAGTTCCTGGCCTTTGAACTCATTGGTGGCTATGTCCATCTTAGCATCTTCTGGCTCCTTAAGCATTCCATCCTCTACTTCATCATATGTATAGGCGATCTCCCCTAGACTCCCTAACTGCAACAATTGTTCAGCTGCTGCCTACTCATCTCCTATATGAATGGGGGATTGAGATGGGGAATAGAGGGGCTCATTAGTTTACACTTCCTTTCCCACCCTTTGCTTCTTTGGGGAGTTCTAGATGTCAATGACATCTTGTATTTTCCTCTTCTCTTTTGAAGTAGAAGGCTCCCCTGTTGTTGGCACCAACACACTGTACTTGGATTTTCTATGTAGCACATAGTCACCAGGAGGGATTGCTTTAGCAAATGCAGACCTAGCCAGAACTAGTCTTGCCTTCTAAGGGTTGTTTTTAATCATTGCTTCCCTCTTCTCCTTTAGTGTTTGCATTACATCTTCAATTCAAAGAAAAGAATTAGGAATTTAGCCTTTTCCTCAAAGGGGTGAAAATTGGATAAAGGGTCATAGCTGCTATCAAATTGGTGTACAAAATCAAGAGCCTTCTTGTAGGCCACCCATTTCTCTTTCCTTAGCTCCTTCTCATCCAAATCAAACTCATTTCTAATGAGATCTTTAGGGAATTGGAATTGGTGGGGTCTGCCTTTACATACTGCCCTTTTCCTAAACATACCATTAAAGAAATCTTTCGGGTCAGAAAACCTTGACACTGCAGTGGACAAATGGTATTGTTGAAAGAAATCCTCAAAACACTTCCATCCACCCTTAGTACTCACAAATTGATGTGCTATTGTTACTATAGGGAAAATGTTCCCTTTTCCTCTATTGGATAGCTCTGCCTCTTGTACACTCCCAATCTACCTGAGGACCTCTGCAATTCCTATTTTCAGTGGGACCTGATAAGGTAACAAAAATGGAGTGCCTGTGAAACCATACACTCTGAAAACTATGGAAACCGGGTACATGTATATGTCACCTCAATAGTGGATAATTTTGATTTCTTCAGCAAACTCCTTAGGCCTAAGAAACTCCAAAAGAGCTTTAGGGACCCTTGGATTCTTTGAGCATAAGAGAATTATGATTTTGGATGCAAAGCACTTATCAAACTTTAGGTAGCTAGCATCCTCCCTGTCCCATGACAACACTGTGCTCCATAGTTGAACTGGCATTTTCTCCCCATCCTTTTTCTTCACTAGATCTATGTCATTAGCAAAGTAGTCACCACCCTTGAATAAAAATAGATTCATGAGGAGGGAATACCATCCAAAAGGCCTATCCACCCTACCATTCTTTATCCCTGTCAAGCCTTCATGAATTGCATAAGTAATGTAGGGGGCATAATCAAATGTTACTACTAGAGAAGGATTTTAAATTTGTGGTATCATTAACATGTAATGAGTTGGCATGTTCACTTCAGCATCCTCTCCAAAAATATGGTAGAGTAACCAGTATAATCCTTTGGATCTAAGAGTGAACCAATTTAGGGAGAAAGTCTCCATGGTATTAGGTCCTACAACAGTCAACCTTCTATTTTGACAAAAAATTCTTTAAGAGGCCCATTTCTAAGATGATTCCTCTGTGCACTATAGACTTGAGCTAATGATTCAAAATTAATGGGCTCCAAATAATTGGACACCTCACTAAGCCCAAATACATTTCTAAATTCATCATCATTGACTTCAATGAGGTTTTTTCCATTTATATCTCTAACACTTTTGGTGAGAGGGTCATAATTATGTGTGATCTGAGTTAGGAGATCCACATCCATGAAAACTCCAGGGACCACCAATTTACCTACATCCAACTCCCAAATACTGTTCATCGGGGTAGGGGAGTGTCTCATACCGAAACCAACCTTGAATAAACCTAAACCAGACAACCCTATCTGTGGATCTCTTAGCCAATTTCCCTTGTCATACAATCCTTCTCCTATTCTCAAACGAGGAGCCTTGGGCACTAATTCCTTAACTTTAGCTGCTACATTTGTGGACATAGATAATTGTTCCAAGAAGTCATCACAAATTTCTCTCTCCTGGTAATTAACCTTCCCTGTGAAGTCCCTTCTAGGTGCCATCTTAATGATATGCAAATATTTCAATTACTAATCAAAACAATTCTTTAACAGAACACAAACCACAGTTCAATCAATCTTTCCAGTAACTGGTAAGCAAAATACAAGAAAACCTAATTTTGACCTGAAGAACTCTACTCTGCACCAACTTTTCTACAACAACTCTTTGAAATGATGCCTACATTCAATTGATGTGAGCGTATATATGACAATTGGGCTCTTAACTACGACATTGACAACACATGCTTCGACCATCGCCTCAGAATTGAATTCACGAATGAATTCAAAAATTCGCTCCAACGGATCATAGAATGTCTGTGTTTCTATCACTTTGTTGTTTTGCCATTTCCCGAAGCCGAACCATTAGATCTAGCAAAACTTGCATGGCCTTTACTTTATTGACTATTCTTCATTTGGTGACGGGCTCAGACCTCTTTCGCCATTTCACAAAAGCTAAACATCGTGCACATTTATCTTGCAAAACCACGCAGGTCGTCCGATCAAAAGGAACTTGATTGGTCTTTATCCTGTTCTGTGACTGGCGGTTTATCCCACTAACTGCGCACCAAGCCTTGAAGGCTAACGGTTTTCACTGTTTCGCGAACGGTAATTACCCTGCATCTTCAGTCTGCGAAATGGTGCCTATTGTCAGATCCTCTTTGAGATACCTGCCTTTTAACAAATTTAACTGATAGAAGTGGGCCCTCTAACTCAACACCATCCAACCTGGAAACCGACTGGCAAAGGAAACCAATGTGTCAATCACTTGTCAAAAAAATTCCACGGGGTCCACTTCAGGACTACCACGTGCATCTGACAATTTGTCTTTTCATCAGCGATCTGATCCATCTATTCTGCCATGACACCGACCAAGTGGCTACCAGTCACTTCGCTATTTTGTAAAGGTTAACTTTCGGTCACCTTAGGGCTGCAAAATAGCGTGAGCCGTCCGATCAAAAGGAACTTGATCGGTCTTTATCCTTAGTCTTTTCTGCCTCATGGATCCAATTTCCTTTTCATCATTTTGTGAAGTTTAAAACCCATGCACTTTTATCTTGCGAAATAGCGCGAGCCATCCAATAAAAAGGAACTTGATCGGTCTTTATCCTTAGTGAAAACCTAGATGCCGGACCCACTCTCGCCTTTTGCCACTTCGCGAACGGTAACTCATAGGCATCTTTGAACTGCGAATTCACGTGCACCTTTAGATTAAAAAGAACCTGCGCGATGGTTAGGAAGCCCGATTAAACATTAAGAGCTTTAGGAAAGACTTAGAAAAATAAAGCGCTGCTAGACCCGCCTAGGAAGAAATAAAAAGGGGGGACACTTCTCACGAAAGACGGACCCTTCCTTAAGTGAATAAAGTAACATAGAATTAGAATGAAAGGGTTTTTCTCAGACATAGGAAGGGTTAAAAACTAAAACCTTAAACCCTCTTCTGGACCAAGAACACAGAAGCAACAAGGCCACAATCCAACTCAGTTTTTCAGACTTTTAGCCAACTATGGGACAAGAATACCCATTTTTTAAAAAGCGATAATAGGGCTTGAATCTCATCTTATCATTCAAGGGGCACATTTTACCCTAGGATTCAAACAGTCTATCCTTGACAGACCACCAAAAGGTAACCTCATAGACCAACCTGTTATTAACACCATTCTCTACCCACAACCCGCGACATCCACACCCGCAGTTTCGTTGCCTTGAATTTATATAACTCAAAGCACATCCCATCCAACAATATCTCAACTTGCTAGGTCAACTGCACCTCTTCATAATTCTCTCAATTACATCAACACAAGTTTGCCTCCTGCTATCACTATCCTCAGGTCACGTCCTCAAGTCACATCACAACCTTCCACTTCTTCATATATCAATACATTGGTAGTGGTTGTATCCCATCCTCGTCTAATAAAATCCCTGGGTCTAACATGGGTCATTATGTCCCTCATGTCCCTAAGCAACAACCTGATCTCATAAAAGAAATTCAGGACATGAAGGACCTTATCAAGAATCTTAAGAATGGGACAAACAAGAGACCCTACACTTTCGAAGAAATATGTCCTTGTCCCTATGATCCTTATATTTCAGTTGCACCCTACCCATCTAGTTTTGAAATGCCTAAATTCAAAAAATACAAAGGCAAGGGTGATCCTAGAGACCATGTTCGTGAATTTTACATCTTATGTCAAGAGGTCTCTTATAGTGACATCTACCTTAGAAGAAGTTTTCCAAAAAGTCTTAGTGGGGATGTCCTTGCTTGGTTTTCCGCCTTACCTCATGGCTCCATCAAGTCTTTTCCAGACCTAGAAGAAAATTTCATGTCCCATTATGCTTACAATATTGAGAATGATGCTTCTATGATAGACTTGTGCAATACAAAGAAAAGGCCCAAAGAAACTTACACCAACTCCCTGCAAAGGTGGTGACATCTCATCAAGAAGTTCCCTTGGGACATACCAGAACCACATCAAGTTGAGTTATTTCAACGTAACTTAGTACATAAATTATCTAAACCTTTGACTTGTCAATGTTTGAGTACCTTTGATGAAATATCAAAGAAAGGATTAGCCTTATAACATGTACTCCTAGAGGAAGGAACTTTAAAACATTATCAAAAATCAAATCAAAATTCCTCCTCTTACAATGACAAGCGAAAGTTTTGGTCTAAGAACAAAATGTTGTCAATGATGGAGTCACCAACACCAAGTGTGTCCAAGCCATTGCCGCCCCATCCAAACCCACTACTACCAACAACTTCTTCAATAATCACTCTCCCTCACAATCAATACAATTCTCACAATCAATTGCAACCCCACAACAATCCCTCCATCCAAATTCGACCTCCCTATTCCAACAATCATTCCCAATGTGAGTACACTCTGCTTGCTGAACCCATCGAGGTCATCTTCTGGAAGCTAGTCAAGGTTGGCACTGTTATCTTTCCGATAACACACCCTTTCAATGTTAGGGTTCCCACAGATACTGAGAGGGGGGGGTGAATCAGTATTTGACCGGTAATGTGATTTTCTTAAAATAGAACAAGCAGAACATAAAGTAACAGTATACCAGTATGCAAAAATTAATGTAAATAACAGAATCAAAAGCATCCACATGAAAAGAAAACCATAACACAAGATGTTTAACGAGGAAACCCGGTGTGGGAAAAACCTCGGTGGGATTTGTGACCCACAATATTCACTTACTGGCCAATAAGAGAATATTACTTACAATAGGGGCTTGCACATGCAGGAAGGCCAACTGCCTAGAGCACACTGCTCAATAAGAAGTCACACTGACTTACAATGAGGATTATGCAAATCCAATGATCTGTACTGCTTTACAATAGCATCTTCAATGCTAGATTCAGTACCAGTTCTTGCTCTTTCCTTTACATATACCTTTGACCTACAATTCGCATATTAGGTCTGCCTTATAATTTTCTTTATGCTTCCTATCCATATCCTACAAATGACTACAATGATCTCTTTTATATACAAGAGTCATTTTTCAATTTGCCAAGTCGGCTTACAATAATAAACAAGATATTACATATCAAAAATCCCATCGGCCTCTGTGCCGGTGCACATCTTTTGTGTTGGTGCCGGTGTAGATTGATCTTGCTGATGCCAGTGCACTATCTTGTTTGAATAATGCTTTGCTGGTATAATGTCTTGCCGGTGCCATAGGATTGCAAGGTTGCCTGTGTAATTATTTTGCCGGTATAATGTCTTGCCAGTGCCATAGGATTGCAAGGTTGCCATCAATGACAAAACCTTCAATCACATACAATGTCAGTGTCCATATGCTAACATTCAATCCCAATCAAACTAAACCACAATGGTATATGAAAATGAATATTGTGACTACCATCATGTCAATGGTCATGATACACGCAAGTGTATGAAGCTCAAAAACTACATCCAAGACCTTATTGACAAGGGTGACATTGGGGTTGATATCTCCAAACTTGGTAACTCGAATGACAAAAATAAGATGTACCAAGATTTATTTCCTAAACATGGTAAGGACAAAGCCTCATCATCTTATGCCATCAATTATGATTATACCAATTATGTATCCGACTTTGACTCCTTGGTGGGGTGCATAAAACCTGCTTAAACTCATGCTAACACCATCAAAATTAAAGAGTTTGATCCGCCTCCTGCCACTCACATACCTAGAGTCACCATTTAAGGTATGCATCCTTTGCAATCCTCAAGCTAAGCCCCTCAAGAAAAAATAGTCATTCAAGGTACTGCACCTTCTAATTTTTAAAATGACTGCAATATTACCACTCACATAGGAAGACTAATTGTTCAAGGAGCTCCTCCCCCTCCTCCATAACCCCCCATGTCATCCACCCGCCGATATGATATCCTTGATAATCTTGAGGAAAATCCTGCACAGATCTCCATCCTTGAGCTCCTCAAGACATCCCTCATCCACAAAGAGATCCTTGAGAAAGCCCTCCTATAGTCCCATGTTTCAAACAATATCAATGCAGCCCAATTCCAAGCCCTTATTGGCAACCTTTCTATGCAGCATCACCTTGTGTTCACATCTAAGGATGCACCTATTGATGATTTGTCTCACAATAAGCCCCTCCACATTGAAGCTATTATCCATAAGCACAAAATCAAAAGGGTCCTTATAGATCTAGCTTAAATCTTTGTACATACAAGTTAATTAAACAATTGGTAATCTCTGAAGACATGGTTGATCCATCTAGAAAGATAACAATAAAGGCCTATGATGATGCAAAAAGAGTTTCAAAGGTACGATCACATTACCTCTACAAGTGGGCTCTGTTACGATGGAAAAAACATGCAAAGTCTTGGATTTTGACCTCCCATATAATATCCTTCTTGTTCATCCATGGATCCATTCTATTCAAGCCGTCCCATCCACCTACCATCAATGCCTAAAATTTTCCTTCAATGGTAGAGAAATTACCATCCTTGTTGACCTGCAACCCTTCCAATATTGCAAACTTCTTGAAGGGAAGCACCCCTGCCATTTTCCACTCAATTCACCCACTCCACCACCCCCATCTGATCCCTCAAATGTCACCTCCACTTCATCTCAACCTGAGGTCAAGGTAAAGATTATTTATAATGGTTGTGGAGAGTATACCCTTCAGAATGTTCTCTATGTGGGTCAACTTCCACCCTCTCCCAAGTCATATGGAAAGTCGAAATAATTTAAAAAACAAAGCAAGCCCACAATGAAGTGCAAGAAAACACTTTCCAATAGTGGGGCCCACTTGATGAAGAAATCCTAGAAAATGATGTCACCTCTTGGTTATACTAGGAAGAAAATGAAGCACCAATTGATATCCCAAAATGTATCTTAAGGCATTTGCCATGGTAGATAAGATGTGTTATAAAGGACATGGTCTTAGACCGCAAGAACAAGGAATTAAAGAGCCAACTTCACCCATCTATTATAAGAATAATAGGGGCCCTAAAATCACTATCATTGGTGCCTGACAGATCCTCCTACTAAAGTTGAAGACTCCAATGAAGAAAAATTCCATGAAATGCCTTTTGAATACCTTAATGACATATTTGACAATGCCCATGTGAACACCATCACCCTCCTTATCCCTTTCTACTCCATTTAAACTTCAACTTGTACAACCTGAACTTATTGGTTGGGGCCAACAAGAACAACCTATTCTTGACATCTATGCTGATGATGATGCTAGCCTGACACTACTCAACATACAAGACCTTGAGAACCACACTTTTGTCAATGGGATTTAGCTTTATCCGGAAGCTTACTTTGGTAGTCAGGTCAACTCCCTCAGTCAAAAAAATGAAAATAAAAAGAAACATTAGAAGTCCCTTGGTGAAAACCTCCCAAAGGCACCTTTGGACACATAAAAAGTAAAAATAAAGGATGCATCTTCTAGTGAAAACCTGGATCAGGTGCTAGAAGATGAGGGACTTTACCTCCCTACAATGGTTCCCCCACATCAGGAAAAATACCCTCTACTCATTGAGGAAACAAAAACAATCAATTTGGGTACCAAAGACACTCTAAAGAATGTGCTCATAGCCAAGTCTCTATTAGATCAAGAAAGACAAAACTTTATGAGCTTTTTAGATGAGACAAAAATCAATTTTTCTTGGTTGTATGCTGACATTCTAGGACTTGACCCTGACTTGGTAGTACATAATCTTTAAGTCCGTCCAGATGCCAAACCAATTAAACAGAAGCTACACAAGATGCATACTCAGATTTCTCTCCTAGTCAAAGCATAATTACAAAAGATGTTAGATGTCCATTTCATCAAACCCATTGACTATCTGGAGTGGGTTTCTAACATAGTACCTATTGGCAAGTGCGTTGGAGGAATAAGGATATGTATAAAATTCAGAGACCTTAATAAAGTATGTCCCAAGGATGATTTCCCTCTACCTAACACAGATATGATCGTGGACTTGATGACAAGACATGAGATGATTTCCTTAATGGACAGGTTATATGGATACAATCAGATAAGCATCATTGAAGAAGATCAACATAACACAACATTCACTACACCATGGGGTACATTTTTTTACCAAGTCATACCCTTTGGTCTTAAGAATGAGAAACCTATCAATGAGCAATGACAACTATCTTTAATGACCTCTTGCATAAGATAATGGAAGACTATGAAGATGATCTCCTAGGAAAGTCAAAAACAAGAGATGAGCACATTCTAGTCTTAAGTAAGATCTTCGAGAGACTTGAGAAATATAAGTCGTGCCTAAATCCTAAGAAATGTGTCTTTGGCATTACATCAAGAAAAATCCTAGGGTTCATAGTCTCTCACAGAGGCATAGAGGTGGACCCATCAAAAGTGAAAGCTATAATGGAAATGCCTCCTCCCAAGATTCTCAAACAACTTCGCAACCTCTAAGGGAAACTCCAGTCAATCCCCAGATTCATTGCACAACTAGCAGACAAGTGTCACCCATTCAAACACCTCCTAAGGAAAGGTACTAAATTCAAATGGGATTGTTTGTGCCAGAAGGCCTTTGACAAGTTAAGAGAATATTTGGCTTCTCCTCCAGTTTTGATGCCTCCTACTCTGGGACAACCACTCCTCTTGACATATCAACAACTCTAGTGGCACTAGGAGCATTACTAGCATAGACATATGAACAAGTCAAAAAACATGGAATTTACTATATCAGTCACACTCTTTTTGGATAAGAATTTAATTACACACCCGTAGAAAGAGATTACCTTGCACTAGCACACAAAAATTGTGACTTTATATTCTCAACAATAAGACTAAGTTGTTAGAAAAAATTGATCCTCTTAAGTATTTTTTTATCTAAGGTTGCTTTCACTGGACACACTACAAAATGGGTCATGCTCTTGAATGAATTTGACATTGAATATGTAGACCAGAAAGAAATCAAAGGATAAGTCATACCAGATCAACTAGATGATGCCCCTTACAAGGTGACCACCCCCTTATCATAGAGTTTCTTGACGATTCCATTATGACTATCACCACATTGTCAAAATGGTAGTTGTACTTTGATGACTCCTGCACACAAATTGGATCGGGGGAAAGTATCTTGCTAGTGACACCTCAAGGGGACAACATCCCTAAATCATATTAGATATCCTTTTCCTGCACAAACAACATAGAAGAGTATGAAGCGCTCATTATAGGGCTTCGATTGGCTATCCAATGGAAGACAACAAAATTATAGGTCTATGATGATTCTCAACTTGTCATAAAATAGGTAAATGATGAATATCAGACAAAGGATGACAAGTTACTTCCTTATCACAACATGGTTGAGGATCTCAAGCAACACTTCACTCTCATTTAGTTTGATCAGATACCTAGGACACACAATAGAGTTGTTGACGCCATGGCTACAATTGACTCCCTTCTACAAATACCGACAAATAGTCAGAAGTATGAGTTCTTGGTTTAACAACTCGTGGTACCAACAAATGATATCCTTGAATAAAAAATGGTGTGCATCCTTGTTGGTTCTGACTCCTCCTAGTATCAAGAAACCTTCACCTACCTACAAGACAACATTATCCCCCCATCTCACCAAAACCTAGCAATAAACCTTCATTCATCGATCTGCCTGATAAACTATCCTTGGTGACACCTTCTTTCAAAGGCATTTTGATAGATCCCTCCTAAGGTATTTAGACAAAGAGGAGGCTGAATGGGCAAAATGTGAAGTGCACGAAGGTATTTGTGGGGCACACTCAAGTGACCTCACATTGGCTAAGAATATCTTTCACATGGGATACTGATGCATATCACTATGTGAAGAAATGTATCCCCTGTCAGAAGCACAACGATAAAATTCATATACCTTCTCAAGATCTGCAGTTATTCATTACACCATGGCCCTTCTCTCAGTGGGGGCTCGAGCTCATAGGAAAAATCCATCCCACCTCATCCAATGGACAAATTAATAATAACTGCAACAAAATAATTCACCAAGTGGGTGGAAGCCATACAACTCACTTTTACAACTAGCAAGCAGATTTCCAAGTTTATCCTGAACTACTTCATTTGCCGCTACAGAATCCCCAAAGTAATCATTATAGAAAATTGCAAACCTTTCAAAAACTAGGATGTTAAAGAATTATGCTTATTTTTTTCCATTCAACACTGCTTTTCCACACCATATTACTTGCAAGGCAATGGTCAAGATGAGGCTTCGAATAAAACCCTTATCAAAATCCTCAAAAAAATAATCAATGAAGCTAGTCATGATTGGAACTTGCAACTCCATCCATCCCTTTTGGATTACCACACAATCATCCATACTCCCATAGGAGCCACTCCATAGTCTCTAGTTTTCGGTTCCAAAGTTGTCCTCAACCTTGAGATTGAGATTCCTTCACTACGGGTCTCCCTGCAGAACATTCTTCCTAATGAAGAATATAGAGTTGCCAAATTGCAAGAGCTAGAATTGCTAGATGAAAGGTGACTCAAGGACTTAATTCATCTATGGGTTTGTTAGAATCGCCTTCGCCTAAGATACAACAAAAAATTTAGAACTTGGGAGTATGACATTGGTGACCTAGTACTAATGGAAAATCAAATGAATCTTCAAGATCGAGAGAAGAAAGGCAAGTTTGAGCCTAATTGGCTTGGACCTTATGTGATCACTACAAAATATGGATCAGATGCTTATCAATTGGCCACTCTGGAAGGAGATCCTTTGGATGAGCCCATGAATATCATGCACCTAAAGAGATTCTATGCCTAGTCTTCAGAGGTTATCAATATTCAAAATCAGAAAAAGAACAAAAAAATAAAAAAAATACAAAAAAAAAATGAAAAATGCAAAAAAGTAAAATCAATTCGTCCATAAGTGAAAACCACTTTGTGGTGCTATGGGAAAGTACCTTGGTGAAAAATTGGTTTCAGTCATCAAGGTAAATAAACTAGATCCATCGTGTATCTGGACAAAGTGTCTTTCTAGGGCTGAGACTTAAGGAATTTCCATGTTCCACCAAGTTGTCCCCAGTAACCTAGTAGCTTTTCCCCTTTTTAGTATTCATGAGTGAATTTTGCTTCCTGGCATGGTGTATTCTGCTCTTTCCCTCTCGATCGGTATCCATATTTTGACATGTAAGCCATTAATTGGATGCCTAGCTACCAAATCATACATAGATCCATCGTCTGCCAAACATAATTATTTTAAGTCATATGATGGGTTTACTTAATATATGGGCATCTATGCAGGATATTCTATTCCAATAACCATAATCTTGCCACACCTATTGATAATGGAATTGGAATGATTTCTAAATCAAATATCCCCCCGCTTCACCTCATCCCCCTTCACGAGATGATGAGATTTTGTTCAAATTGTGAATAAGGATCATCCCAATATACTGAGCTTTAGTCCCATCATGTTGAGCTTCCCCCCAATTTATGAGGTTTTGTCCCAACAAATTGAGCTTTTTCTTGACTTGTGCATCATCCAAGCACCCATCTGCATGAACTTAACCAAATCCAAGCAGTCAATCCCACATCCGCATTCACTTTCATATCCCATATGCTCTATTGCCTAATCAATCTTATCAGTTATCTTTGCCCATCGGGATGCATCCTTCACATGTCGACGTTATCATCCTATTCCTAGTCCCACTCTTGGCAAGAGATGCCAGTTGGCCATGTGCATATCATTTGTGTGGTTTGAACTTTTTTCTTTGATTTGCATCCTTAAGTCCCATGACTAGTCCTATCTAAGGCTGCCATGATCATTCTATATCTTGGTATGTCTGGGTTGCGTGTATACTAGGGCATGTTTTATGGTATGGCATGTTTGAGGCTCTCTCTTGTACGAACCTGTAGCCCCACATCTACACAATCATGGTGTCTGTTAGGTTGTGTGCAAGAGATACCTATTGTTCGAGAGTCTAGTCAACGCCTCAGATTGTCACAACACCCTGATTCCTATTATCAGTGATGTTGATCATCCTTGGAAACATCAAAAATAGGTTTCTCTCCACATACACACAACAAAAAATCACCTTCATTTCACTCACTTCATTTTGCAATACCATCCCATCTCACCTTTTTCACTTTGGAGACCTCAATTTATTTACTTCTTCCCCTTTCTTCTATCCTATATCATTGTATTATGGTTGGCTCATTGTAAAAAAATGTGCATTTCATAAATATTTTCATAATTCATCATTATCATCATCATTTTCATGACTGTTCATATGGATATCATTTTTAGTTAAATTCATTTTAGTTGCATTTTGCATTCATTTCTCATTTTGTCTTCATTTAAGTTACACATTTCATTTAGTTGCATCAATTATAATTTAAGTCATATTTATTAATAGTTGCAATTCATTACAATTCATTCTCATTTAGGTGCATTCATTTAGGTATAAATTGCAATTACATTGATTTGAAATGCACTAAAAACATGTAGGACATCCATTTGCATTGCATACATCACAAATAAAAATCCATATTCTATAAATCATTACAACATAGGCATACATTATAAGATAAGCATAATCACAACATGATAGATGAACATACACACACCTTGCATCCACCATAAGTTAGGCACAATCATGACATATGCATACACAACATATCACTCGCATCCATCTTGCATCCATAACATAATAAGAACATCATTAGAATCATAAACACACACACATATAGATCATACACATCCTGCATCACAAAATGTCGATATACATGCATCATCATCATAATAAAATCCAAATCATCATCCATCACATATAAATAATCATAATAGTCTATAAAAAGTTCATAATAAGCAGTCCATATGCATCTTGCCACCAAAAAATGTATCTCATATCATCTATATCAAAAAAATAATAGTGTGCCCAACTATAGTGTAATGGTATACCCCGAAGGGTGAAAATGTCATACATATATATGTCACATAGAGAACTAGTCGGTGCTCTCCCAGTCGCTCACTCCTATACCTACTCGTAAGGGACCACCTGGTGCTGCTCACGGTGCCCTCATCTCTACAGAGGCACTCGACTGCTGGCTATGGGTCTTATGAGACCTAGTGCTCTTGGCATATGAAGGATCTCTTTGATCCCCTGGTACCGCCTGATGGTAGAGATATTTGTAGTACTAAATCTTGTAGCCCATCCTCTCTATCTGTTTCCTAGCACCCGTGATATATGAAAAGATAGGTCCCAATCCCCCAGGAACTAACAACTTTCATGGAATATCTCTCTCTCTCTCTCCCCCCTCAGTTTGGTGGCATCCACCTTGGCTCTACTCAAATGGGCTTAGAGGGTCTCAATCTCATCATCCAGGCGTAACATCTCCTCTCAGAGTTTCCCTATGCCTCCCCCACTTTGCACCTCCTCTAACATCCTCTCTGGCTCATCTGATTGTATCTCCAAGCCGTCCCTCTTAGAGATAGATGCCTCTAGGTATTGTCGAATAGAATCCACCTCCTCTCTAACCCTTCCCAAATCCTCCTTTAGGCTATCAACTCAGGCTCTCTCTTGATCCACCCTTTCCCTCTCTGTGGCTAGCTACTCCTCCAAACTCTATGCTCTAGCCCTCTCTATATCTCACTCCAAGCAAGTTTGATATAAAGCAACTTGTACTGCGTGCCCTCCCTGCACTCCCTCGTGCCTCCCCCCTCATCCGGTATATCCATCAGCTCGGCTCCCCCCTGCCTCCTCCTTTGCGGGTCCCCCAATCTATGTCATGGGTGCCTGAACCTGTAAAGGCACCTCCACTTGTGGTACCCACTCTATTCTCCCCCTCCTCCTATGTCCCCCTCTCCTCCTCTACTCCATCTTCCTAGCTCCTCTCACTACATCCCCCTCTCTTAGCACATCCCCCTCACCACCGATGATCTCATGAATAAATGGTGCTACCTCATCTGGCTCCAAAACTCTAGGAATAGTCAGTCAGACTAGCTCGTGAGCCTCCCACTAGGCTACGCATGCTCTTGTGCAACCTAGGTCATCTCCTACCTGTGGCCTCTCATCCCACAACACTGTAGCTATGTCGTTCTAGCTCAATCACACCTCCAATAGACCCACTACCTCTCCCCATGTCGCAGTCTCTCTCGTGATGCACAGATGGGTGCACTTATGACCGACGATATCCTGTTGCAAGCCGAACTATCTCATAACTTGATGGGGAAAGTACTAATCAATCATATGAATCACCCATCCAAACAACCAACACTCTATCTGCACCCATGCTAGTTGCCAGTCCTCTCTGCATTGCTTGTTGTCACTATATGGCCACCATGTAAACACCATGAGTTCATCCAATATCCTCCACCAAAACCATGGAGCAACAACTCGAGTATAATGTAGTAGACCTTTGTATTTGTCAACATAGGGAAATTGGCACCTCCGAGGCTATACTCTAAGTGGTCATGGTAGATTAATTTTGGTCCCAAGGTTCTTATAACCTTGATAACACACATGAGCATGTCGTGATATAGCTGGTCACGCATTGTGGCCCTCAGGCATACTCTACTCTATCCTCATGCATGTAATATACACATATGCCCCATCCTATGGAAAAGTTGTGTCCACTCTAATCAGGCATAATGCACCCATTGATAAATCCACAAATAAATAGAACCAATAGAGGAATCCTCCGAACTTGCATGGCCTCCTATAGCCGCATCTGCGTCCTGTCCATCGGAAGATCATCGTACTAACAAATGTTGCATAGATATTGATCTCCATGGTTAAGCCTTGTATTTTGAAATAACTCCTCTGATGGCAAATGAAATGTGTAGGTCTGACTGTCCCATCTCTCTACAAGCATTGTCATCATAGTCATATGGGCGCGTATCCACAACTATCTTCCTAGGAACCCTAGCCCTAGAGCACTCAACACCACCCACTTGTCACCATGCAACTATCTAAATAGCCTCATCATCGGAGGCCAATGCTCTTGAGATGTGATGATATTGAGATCCTTCTGCATCCAACATAATTGCCTCATTATCCCTCTATTCCTAGCCTATTTCTGGCCTATTATATCCTCGGGGCATCTAAGTGATCCCCCTAACCCATCTTTCCTAAGTTTTCCTCTATCCTTTTTTTTCCCCATTTTCCTCCTAGGTGGAGACATCAAAACCGTGCCTTGTGCATTGATCTGCAAAACATAGACGTCGTTCTGCAGTCCCCTTCCTTTTTTTTTTCCCCCTCACATGCCCTTTTGCGTCTAGGCAGACGATGTTTTGCCTGTGTAGACAGGGAATGTATGCATGGACGTTGAACGCCTGCGTAGATGTCGATCCCCGTGGAGACGCTGATTTGGTGATCGACGTCTCCACCCCGACCACTTCTCTATCTCATTTATGACCCCTATTTAATGCTATACCTACTAAATGACAAAGTCGGGTTGGAGTGCATACCAGTGGGCCATACTCGGTCGATCATTGGAAGTGTTAGACCCTCTCAGTTTGATGCTCGTGATGTGGAATGTGTGTCATGTTTCCTCCTCTTCTTTTCTCCCTCTCAATTTCCAAGGTGTATGTGTGATAAGGACCCCTCCTTGGGCCCCGTATGGCTTATATAGGGCCCCCCTTTTCTCTTTTTCTTCCCTTTCACTGTTTTTCTTCCACGGATAACTTTAAGAAACCACCCCTCGGGCAACTGTGTAAAATCTTGGCGAATTGGACATTATTTTCGGGGGGAAATTTTCATATGGATGGTGATTTTTTTTTCAAAATAGGGCAAAAAATTATTTTGTATTGGCGATTTATTTCTAGGGTAGAAAAATTCCATAAATTTCTGGCGAATTATACCTTGTTCTATGGGGAAAATATATATTGTAGGAGGTGAATAATTTTTGTTAAAAGGAACAAATATATAATTGTATTGGTGAAAAATTTTACTCCAAAGGAAAAATTATTTAAATGTATTGGCGATTTTTATCCACCACTTGAAAATTATTTAATTTTTTTTGGTGAATATTTTGTTATTTATGGAAAAATATATAATTTATTGGCGATTTCATGAATTCATTGCCATTAATAGACAAGGCACATCACATCACATCAGTACATCACATTGAGTCTGAACTCTACATGATGTATCAATAAGCATGGCCTCTTTGACATGTGAAGGGTGACACATACCTAAAATCCATCAATTATTGTAAACCGTTCGATGATCGTAGATCAATGGCTAAAGTTTTATTTCGGCCCAATTTTCTGAAGAGAACATAGCTCACCAGAAAGTGCCCAGAATGGAATTGGATTCAATAGACACGTATCAAATGTCATTGCAATCCACTCTGTCCCCACGACTTCCAATGTGATACTTGCCAACTTGGTACTGTTTTATAGCTGTTTCCAATTTCACACACTTGTGCATTTATGGGAAAGATTTGCAGAGATACGAAAGATTTAAAAAAAATTAAAGAAATTAATACGATTAGAGAAGTAATTATTACAATCAAGAGCTTCAATTATTTATATACGATCTCTGCTTCTTTCATCTTCAATTAGCCTTTACTATTTGGTAGATAAATTGTCAGAGCTCACAGTATTTAAATTCTTTCTTTGGTTTAGGTTTATAGGCTCAGGTTGTTTAATTTGTTAATCCATTTTCTCAAGATGGACACTCCCATCCGCTTGAGAAGCATTTATGTAGAGGACCAGAGGGCCTTTCTGGGCTCCGTTAGAGACCCAACCCTCCAATTAGTCTGCAAGGAGGTTGGGTCGTTCACCAATGAGGCTGTGTAGATGGTGCTATGCAGATGGTGCTGGGCAGAGAGTTTCTACAAAATGAAAATAGATACCATGTTAACACAAGCATTACATCCTAGCTCTTAGCGTCTCTTCTGGACCTCGGAGGAGACAAGGTGGATATGCTGATGCTGTTGAGGAAGGTTTTTAAGGAAGACTTTCTTGGAGACAACATTACTATTGTCGTCCTTGCAGAAGTAGGGGTATGGATCCCTTGGGCGAGTGAGTTATCCAAGCTTCTCCTCCCTAAGAAAACAGTGCCAGTGGCCAGGCAACCTTTTCTCTTGAATCTGAATGCAGAGCACTTGACGCGTCACAGGAAATGGGCGCGGATTGGTAGGGACTTCCTCTGAAAATGGTTGCTCCTGGATGACTTTCCAAACTACATGTGGCTTGAAGAATTCTCTCAACTTATGCTGTCTAAAGAATTCTACATGGAAGGAGGGCCAGATTCTTAGGGCAAAGTTGTAAACCATCCACTACCTATGCCCTAGCCCCGCCCCCCTGGGCCCCTAGTAGTTTTTTTTCCTATGTCCTCGAAACCTAACAGGCTCAGTGGCAATTTTTTGAGGGACTCAAGTATCAGACGTAAAAATTATAAATTTCCAAAGCATAAATATTAATGATAATTTTTCAAATTCCAGTTTGTTTCAGTTTGCCTCTTAGAGTCTTATGGATATAAAAATGCTTTCTATAATTCTATTTCATTTTTATTAATTAAAGATTTTCAAATACTTTTTGTATATGAGCTACGTTATTTCAATAATTTGTTAAACAATGGAAATAAATTTAATACTGTGATCTTTTTTATGTAATGCTTCTTCCTCTATATTTAATATATATAAAAAAATTTAGTTCGTTCCATTAATTATTTGTACATTTATTATGGTTGATTATAATTTTATAAATATATAGTTAAGATTTGAACTAAAACTCCAACTTACTTCTTGTTGAACTTGAAGTTTTAAACTAGTGTATGTGTGGGATGGTACTGGGTACATGCTATTATTTATAGTTAAGATCTTGTCAGATTTTGTCATAATGAATAAATTTGAGACATTTATGAAGGGTACCCGGTAGATGGGATCACTTTCATGGAAGAGAACAAAGGGCAAGGATGTCCCAACTTCACACAAAATTGATTTGAAGTAGGATTTAGGAATGATAGCAAAAATGACATCTAAGCACTTAGTACCAACCTTAACGAGATCTGGAAGAGTAATAGAACCTATAGTAGGACAAGAGAAACCATCTAAGATCTTAACCACTAAATCAAATTTATCTGTCAATATGTTACTTCATGCAATTGTAAAGTATAAAGATATTCTTAACTTATTACATTCACCATACATGTTGGATCAATCATCAATGAGAACCCCTAATGAGAGTATGTCTTTGATCTTTGCAGGTGATATATAGACTTATACTGGGCCATGAGGTGTTTCAAATTTCAATTTCCAATAGTCTCACTAGGATCAAAGGTAATGTATATTGCATAGGTCCTTATGAGGTTCAGGTTTATCAATAAGATTCACCACATTATTTATCAATAAAATTATATTAAATTAAAATTTATATTACACTAAATTTATGTTGAACTTTTATATATATTTTTAGTCTTTCTTTATTTATTAAATTAAAATTTATATTACACTAAATTTATGTTGAACTTTAATATATATTTTTAAAATTATATATCGTAAACATATTTTTAAAGAATTTTGTTTAACTTTAAATTAATATTTTAGATTTAATATTGAATGTTTTCTTTTTTATATTAAACTTTTACCTTTCAAATTGTATATCAAAATTTAAATTTTTATTTAGTTATTTGTTTTATTCTAGAAACTAAGTTTCATGTTTTATACTATTTTTGAATTTCATATTTTTACAAATAATATTAACATTATATTTAATAGTTATCTCAAACTATTGCACATCTTTAAATGTCTCTTATTATGGGACCAACGACATCTGACAATAGGCACCATCGTCCATTGGATGAGCAAAGATCAACGACTTAGGGTGGATTTTGGTCCAAATGTGGGAAGTGAACACATTTGTGAGATCTTTGCCTGGAATTGAATATTTCAAATTTTTTAAATATAATTAAGTCTATAAAGCTCTTTTTCAGGTGGAAGTTTAAAATGATTAAACAAACTTAAAAAACAAACCCAAAAAGTGACATGAGTATGGTGACGTGCCCAAAAAATGACAGAAGTCATGAGACCCACAACATCTGACAATAGGTACCATCATCCGTTGGATGAGCAAAGATCAACGACTTAATGTGGGAAGTGAACACATTTGTGAGAACTTCGCCCGGAATTGAATGTAATGCCCCACTAGGAAACCCCGAAGGGATTAAGCTAAAACACAAGAATAAAGTGCAAATAATTTTAAAAAAATAAAATTAAACACATCATAGAGATACAATGAGATATCATAAGTTCAGATAACACAACAGAAGACTTCAATAACACCTAAAGAGTTTCCCAACGTGATTACTTATTTAAACACTTAACTCAACTCACGCTAATTAATCCAATTGAGCTGATTAACTTAATGACAAGATCATACTTTAAACAAGGATAAATTCTTTCAGAAGATAAAGATATAGATAACATGATAAGGTTCATCCATTGAGGTAAAAAGTATAGGTGACATGATTAAGTTCATCCAATAAAATTCAACCATACATTACATTCAAACTTTCATTAAAACTTAAGTCATGCATCTAATTTCATTACATACTTTAATTTCATTATAAACTAAGGAACACTTTCCATGCATACTTAATTTCATTATCAATAACGGAATACATTCCATTATTCTAATCTACATTCTTTCATGATCCAATTTACTGCATTTAATAAGATGACTACATACATGCTTTTAAGATTAACTTCATCTAATCCACATTATACATTCTAACATAATGCCATCCTCACATGCTCAATTAAAAGGGAAACATAAGAACATAAACATCACATAACACCAAAATTATCTCGGAGTTCACCCCTCGTGGGCTACATCTCCAGGTCCGCTCAACCGCAAGACCCTTATGATAATTAAATAATAGAGAAGAATACATAAGGTAAAATCATTTACCATCCTTCCATCAAGGCAAACATAACCAATAATACATATGATCATGTCGGTCAAATAAATACATGAATGATCCTTGAATAGGAAAGGATCGAACTAAACATAATAAGAAGCAATTACAAAAGATCAACTGGAGCATCCGTGAAACTAAATCTTCACAACCCAAGGTATAACATGATATTATGTTCTCACGAGGGCATAAACATCAGGATGACTCCTCAATAATGCTCCTATCAAAGATGACACATCATCACACTAGCAAACATAAGGGACAAGTGTCATCACATAACCTGGTATGGTTACCATGGCAGGTCTTCATAAGTTCCGACCCCATCCACTGGGTTACCCTGGCAACCTATTCTGAACCTTCGGCCCATCCAAGGCTCATGTGGACCCAACACAACCTTTCGTGAAGACAAGGTTGATGGTTTTCCATTTCAAGCCTTCTCACTGCATGTCGAGTCTGTGCTCGCACTCATCCCATGTGTGAGGCACAATTATCTTACTTAGTGATTCATTAACTAACTCTCTAATATTGTATTAGGTTATCACTTATTTAGACACACTTTCGATGGGTTACCCAACAACCACCTTGGGCGCGGCCCCCAATCAAAAGCCACTTTCCCATATGACACTAGATCATAAACTAACGAACTCCTATAAGCCAGATATACTCCAAGACAAGCATACAAAGATCAATACGGTAGGAATACCCACTTGGTCAAACAAGACTTCATACGAGGTGCACTGATTGATGGTACTCTACTAGAGACCTGACCAGCTATGGTCAACCACAAACCAACATTCAACACCCGCATAAAGGACATGATTGGATACAAACCATCACAAGAAAACAGTAAATGCTCAAGATCAAGGACATAAGAAGGTACCCAAATCAACAAATGACAATAACCAACAATCACAATCAAGGACTTGCCATTTCATAAGCAAATGCGAATACAGAAATTCAAACATGCATAGGCATAAACTGAAAAGGACAACCTTGTTTCCATATTGTTAAAACATTAAAATTGATCCAAGTTTGATTGCAGTTTGTCTACCTTGTCTAGGTAGATGTCACTCATGGTTTACTAACTCAGTAAAGTTTGTTTTGCATTATAAAATAACATAAATACACCATCATGAGTTTTCAAACCAAAATCACATGAATATAATTAAATAAAAATTAATCAACTAAAATATGATATTTATTCTTCAAAATAAAACATCATTTTCATACTGGTTCGAAAATAATTCCCCAAAATTCATCTTTTCCAGAACCAAGTTATACTTTTCAGATTAAGGAAATATACATTTAAAGAAACCAAAAATAGACAAACTTTTCCCAAATCAACAAATTATTTCCTTACGCACATATAGAAAAATACCAAAATTAAATATTAATTAATATATATTTATTAATCCACGATTAATAAAATATAAACAATTAATAACTAATAACAAAATTAACAAATTAAGTATTAATTAATATATATATATTAATGGCCATTAATAATATATATATATATTAAATAATAATTAATAAATAAAATTTATTAAAAAAAACTTTTTATTAAGATAAAATTAAAAACTTTTTTTTAACATTAAAAAAAAAAATTTAACAATTTTTTTTAGCCCCCCTCCAATGGGAAACCCATGGGCCCCACCACGTGGGAACCACGTGGTCCCCTCTTCCTTTGGGAAGGGGCTATGGGGACCATGACATGGTCTCCCCACAACCACGGCTGTGTGGAGACCATGCCATGGTCTCCACACTATGGCTCTCCCCATGGCTTGGGGAAGTCACGACTCTCCCCAACCATGGGTTGAGGCCATGGTTTCCCCAATTTGCCCCAAAATACATTATCAATAATATTTTATTGTTATTATTTTTTTGTTTAATTTGTTTTATTAAAAAAACAAAACTTCCAACTGCAGTCTCAATTGAGACCATATTCTGAGAATTTGAGTTTCCAGAATATGAATGATCAAATTATAAACTCAAATATAATTCTATATAATATATATATATATTTTATTATTATATATTTTTTTAAAACAAAAGACAACACTCAAATTTTTCTTGAGAACAAACTCTGGAAGTATTTTCCAGAATTTAAACAAAAGATTTACACATATCTATGCACACACATTTTTTTGTTTTGTTTATAATTTCAAACAAAACCCCCAAATAAAATAGACTCACAAATTTTCTGAGATCAAACAAAGAATGGATCCAGTCTTTTTTTTAAAACATCATTTCTTTCCCAAATTGAAGAAATGGATTTGCATCCATGAAACAAAGGGTTCCAAGCTAAATTAATTTCTCACTTAATATCCAAAATGGAAGAGTTTTCTAAAAGAAAAAGGCAACCACACACACATGAAGCTCCTTAAATTCAGACAAATTCAACAAAAACAAAGGGTTAACCAAAATGCCAACCTTGAATGCTATCCTAGAGGTGTTGAAGAAGAGCTAACCTGCAAGCTCCAGATAAATTCTTCTTCTCCCAAAAATATTTTCCGAGAAACATTTTCCAAAAAAGTCTCTTCCAGAAAAATTCTCCAAAAATCATCCTCCCAAAAATATTTTCCAAACCTAGGTAAAATGGGAAAAGTTTTTTTTAACCAAAATTCTCATTTTTAAATTAAAATACTTTTACACTATTAAAAATTAATTTCTAATTAGGAAAATAAAAAATGCTTTCTTTTCCTCATTTAATTTCTAATTTTCTCAATTTTAAGAAAACTAACATTTATATTTCAAAATGTTAATGAGGGTAAAATATTTTTAATTAAAATCAAATCCCAAAATCAATCTTTCACACTTTATCAAATATATATTAAACTTGCTTTTCTAATAAAATTGATTTTCTTAAATAATTGAAATCAACCTTTCTATTTTTTTTAAAAGGGAAAAGAGATTAAATTAATTCTATTTCAATTAAATTTAAATCTTTCATTTCCAAAAGCATAAGCAGAATAAATTTATCATTTAAAATTAACCATTTAATCGAACTTGCTACCAACTTGAATTAAGCAATTCTAATTAACGATTAATCACATAAAGGGAACCTATTTAATTTAGTCCCTTAATTACTAATGCGTAAACACACATTAAATCAAATCAAACATTAAGGATTAATTACTCAATTTAACCACACACAAAACACGCAACCTAAGAAACCCAAACAAACAGACGACTTGCATACCCTGCCAAAGGGGATACTGACGAACGATTGACGATGCTCACTTGAGCATGACTATGGTCAAACGAGGGTCTCACGACCACCTAATCCAATTTCTAAGGGTCAATGAGGAACACTCAAACCTAAGAATCCAGGTGGAGACAAACCTCGCACTCATGCGGTACTGTACCTGCAATGTCCTACAACCATGAATTATACATGCATACATATATATATTTAATGAAAGTGTTAGCTCGAGATTAATAAAACGAATTAGGAGAAATAATAAACTTACATACGAATTGATGTGAAAACCATATTAATAGGTACACACAATAATCAAAACATCTGTCTATAATATGATTACATGATAAACTAACCAAGGTCAAACCGAGATGAGAATCTTATTAGGTTAGGGGTGCTACATTCTCCCCCCCTAGGTTCCGACTTACTCCTAGAAGTCGTAAGGCTAGACGGAGAACATGTCGTAAGCATTAGCCTTGAAACTCATTCAACAAATATCAAATTGCAAATAGGAATCTTTCCACAAATAAATGAACATTATTACTAAATCCTCTACGAATGCCATTATACATGGGTAAGATACATTTAAATCCATACATTTATTATAACATTATAGGAACTATCTACAATCATAGCAGAGAAACAATAATTTTCTTCCTTTCATTACACCAAATTAATGCATTACAAAGAGGTAAACAACAATTACCATACTCATCTACCAAATATGGCAAGGAAACATGCCATCATGATCAATTTCTTTTACCGATCCATCTTCATCATAAAATTTTATCGCATAGAACTAGCTTCAATTATCAAATTCTACAACCAAGTTAACTTTCAATGAATAAGAGCAACATATAGTACACAATTGTTTACACTTGCCAGACATATAAAATCCTTTCCAATGACTATGTCCCATAACATAGTGACAAGTTAACATAATTTACTCCATGATTACACATAATAACCATCTACATAACTGGAATGCACAACTCAAAAGGCCACATGTGGGCATGTCTAATGCTCGGTCAAAGATAACATGCATGACCAACATCTTTATGCCTGATCTCAGAACAATAATATGATCATAAATATCCAACATCTCACTCAAAGCCTTGATGGTTCTAGGGCACAACATAGCGGTGCTACCTTCCATACAAGACCTTTGTGAACATCCCTTGTTGAGTAAGGTGGTTAGCCTCCAAGAGATAGTCACCACACATAGGTAGGTAGTGGATCCTAGCTGCATCACAACCTCACATACCCCCATCCTCAAGGTTCCGTATGTCTACTTCCTCGTACACACTCAACCAAGACCGTCTCATACGTCCTTGGAGAGTAATTCACATTTCAACACAAGACCAACAAGCAAAAACAATAAGGATAAACCAGTTTAGCCACCAAATACAGATGAATAAAGATAATAAATCATCAATTCCAACAATAAGCACTAATACATTTGGACTAATATTCCGACGAAGGTTTCCGACGGAGAAGGCATATTGTGACCAAATTTGATTTTTTTTTGAAAAAATGCCCACATTCGTTGGAATTCCGATGATAATTCAACATTTTGTTTTGACGGAGAAGGAATTGGCAATGAGATTTGTGTTTTTTTGAAAAAGTGCCCGCGTTCGTCGAAATTCCGACGACCGTGGGCATTACTTATAAAAAACCCCAAAAAAACCAAGTCATTTGATAAAAATTAATCCCGCCTCTTCGTCCCGTTGACCTCTATGATATTCACAAAAAAATTAGGCATTACAAGGAGGGAAACAGTTCTGGATTGCGGTGCCACCAAGATCCGATTGAAGAAAAAAGGTAGGGTAATCAACCAATTCATTTAAGCAATGTTTTCTTGAAGAAAAAATCTTTATGTTTGTGACAATGTGTCGCATTTGCTTTATGTAGTGATGAAATTGTTTGAAATATACATAGGAGGTTGCATTTGTGTTGGTTGATGGTCAAGTTTTATCTTTATTATAATGAATTTTCCTGCTCATAATTATTTTTTCCTTAGCTCATATTCAGTCCGGTAGAAAGAGAAAAATAAGATTGATTTGGATGGTTGATCAAATGAAATGATCAATTATCCTCTTTATAGGCATAACCTCTTAGGGCAGACCCTAATTAAGGACTAGGATGACCTAAACCTGCGTGATCAAATAGGGAAGAACACAGATTGTGCCACTCTTGTATCCGACATCTGTTGGAAGTGGCCTGAATGTAGGCACTAGCTGAGGAGCTTACCTTGGGTATGCATGTTGGTATATATGGCTATGATAGAAACTCCCTGCTGCAGGACCGTCAGACCATTGTGTAGTGATCGAGTGCTATTTAGGACAGTAGTAATTATGATCTTCTAATTATGGTGGGGCATAGCCAACATAGGGTTATATGAGGCAGGGGTAAGCTCAACAATGATGTGTATTAAGATTTATACCTATAGTGATATGTGTTATTGTGCCTTGGGTAATATAGAGTAAAATGATATTGGGTTCTAAGGCTGTTTTTGCTTATGGTGGCATTGCACAACATAATTTGTTGTGGATTAGTGTTCAAAATGAAGCTGGTTAATTAATTAGAATTAAGAGAATAGGCCCTAAAAATGGACTCTAAGGTGATGGGGATCATTGCTATTTATAGGTACTGTAGTTATATTCATTCGTCTGATTTAGAATTTGGGCAAGTTTGTGTAGTAGCCAAATTATGACTTGAAATATGAATGGAGCCATTGACTGGGAAGACCCACCATATGAACATAACCATTGAACAAGTAGGGTCCAACTTGTCGTGACAACATTAATGCATACATGCTATGAAACACTTGTCAAATTAGTTGTAGTCCTAGAGGAGATTTGGTGTTCATATCATTAATTGCTTCAGGTTTCCGGCCATGATATACCTAATGTTTGAGTAGAATGCATTGTATTCTAACTACAGAACAATTATTTTTTGTCTGATGAAGCAACCTGTAACACAATTCACTTTTTCACCAGTCCATTGTTTCCCTTGGAAGACTTGATATGCATGGAGTTTAACATGGGTTGCCATGCCAAAATCAAGCTCCCCTTCTTTTCGTGATTAGGTGGGTCATGTGGTTATTGATATCAATGATTTCTTTGAGTGTTTTCATGAAGTAGTTATTTTCTTTCACTAGGATTTACTAGAATTAGCTTATTTGAGTTTTCTTTTGTTTTCAAGAGATAACTAGTTTGATATGCAAACATACATGTTTTTTTGCTATTGATTTTTTTGAGAATTATAAGTTCCTATTTTCTTAGACTCATTTTCTCTTTGGGAGGAAGCCAAAACCAAAACTTATAGCTACACAACCAAACAAAAGAATTCTTAAGGAAACCTGAATGAATTTGTAAAGAAATCGGATATCATTCAAGATCCAAGTTGAAAGTATCCTCAAGATTTACCCTAGTGCTATTGGACACGTTGTTTGAACAGTAGCAAGCCTAAGGCAACCTTAACTAAATGTCATGCCCCTAGCCAGATTTCTAATCAATGTTGGTAACACAAAATCATGTTTACAATGTACATCTCTTCTGTAGTGTGGCATTTCTCTTGACTGTTTCTCTCTGATGAACATTGAGGCCAAAACTTAAAGAGTTGCACTTTGCAGTGATGACATGAAGTTTTGATTGTCTATTGCTCATTATAAACTCATCTAAATCAGAAACCTAAGCAGGCATCTCAGTAACTTCTGATGGTTGCCTATTGCTCTAAACATGATTAGGCTTTTTCACTATGTTGACTACCACTTTTAATGGACTTCCATCATGAAGACATTACTATTGCCCTCTTTGACTGTCACAAAATGACTAAAATGTTTGCATAGATCTAGGACTAGTAAGATCCTTATATAGTTACTAGGAGTCATGTCAGAGACACATAAAAACATAATACCCAAGTTAGTAAGATCCTCTAATACTTAGTCATAGATCACATTCTAACAACAAATAGAAGGTCATATCTTGGTAACCTAACTAGTCCATGAGTAGTAGCTCAAAATGTTATCAAAGCTAGGCTAGGTTAGGAGCCCCAAAAACCTATAATGTGTCTTATAATGGATGTTGAAAATAATCTACACTCAAGCCAACAATGGAATGGTAAGAAAGGGGGCAGTAGCTCAGGGGGAAGTATCTAACAACCTCTAGTCACATTCATGTACCAAAGTCACTAGTGCCACAACTTTAGTATGAAAAATCCTTCACTTATCATCCACCATATGGCCTAATTATCAAATTTATTTATTCTGCATGCAAAATCCATATCCACAAGATGGAATGACAATTTGTAGATTTAAAAGCCATATTCCACAACCTTCTCTAAAATCCTTTCTGCCAGTGCCAAAATGTGAGGTTCGTAATAGGATGCGACATCCATCAAAGCATAATATAGATGAGAGTTCATAGTGTTTTAAAGAAGATATCATAGTTTTTCCAAAAAATGTCAAAACCCTGCCTAGTGTTTACCGAGAGGAGTAAATAATGTATAGTTTGGTCTCCCATGCATATAAATTCACCCAAATGTGTGGGAAGGCCTTTGTTCATGCTATGTATCATATTATGTTGTGTGCAAGGCTCCAAATTATATTTGGTACGTGTTTGGGCATGAGGACAGTCTGATATCTCTTATGTATCAGACAGTAAAAGGCAGTAAGAGTGAAGAATTTGGTGGGAAGACCAAGCGATTGGTATTTTGAAGTGGTTGATGAAAGAGAGAGGAGTGAGGTGACCCTATGCAACCTTCAGAAGGGTTTGTGTATCAAAACCAAATAAAATAGATTAAATTTCTATGACTGTCCTAAGGGTATTGATTGTCACAGTCATAGTTTTACTAGTGATATTGTTTTTGTTTTGACAGAGTTGTGTTTGTAAACCCAAGTGTGGACATGTAATGGAGTCAGGAGATGTCTTATGAATACATCAATACTTAACAACAACATAGTGTGTAGGCACCTAAAATATGAAAGGACTACATATTGGAAGGCGTGTGTGATGATGCCATGAAAGGTCTGATATCCCTTTGTATCGGACTGAGAAAACCAATGAAAGACAAAAAAAAATGCATTAAGAAGGCAAAAGCTTGAATTTCCTAATGTTTGTTGTTGAAGTGATGTGTGGGGACCCTACCAAGTTGAATACCTTGTTGTAGTTTCAAAGGGTGGAAAAATAATAAGCATTTTATTTACCGTCCTAATAGACCATCCATCATAACAATTATTACCAATATTGATGTGTGCATTTCAAAAAAAGTTCTAGAGGAAGGCTCATTCTATTGTAATACCAAGTGAGTGTTCATAGACCTTATGTAGGGTCCTCCAAGCCTAGAGTAAGGAGTTTGAAGCCTACATACATTGATTTGTCCTTGTGGCCATCAATGAGTGTTGACCCAATAGGAGAAGTCTTGAGACTGACAATTTTGGAAGTGTGGCATTGTTGAGAGCCAACACTTATGTGTGAACCTCATCTTCAAGTATTATGATTAGTTTCCATGATACTTGACCCTATCCTCATGGTGTTGGCTCAATTCATATTAGTGTGTTTTGTTGAAGGAACATGATATGAGAAGTTTGATGTAGAGGAAAGGGTATAACTTAGTATTTTATATTAGGAAAACAACCACATTGATTAGGCAAGTGAGATAAGGTCTCTCCAATGTTTAGGATACTGAATTCACATTAGAAACTCATGGATTACCCCAATTAGACATTAGTCAACTTAAGATATGATACAAGGATTGCATACCACAAAGCCATTAGATATGTTTTGAGATGAAAAAGAAGAGTTAAATGGTTTTGGTTCAATGATGATAATTTCCATTTTCAAGTAATTTAATTTGGTATATTATACTGAAATGCAATTTCATAACTAACATTTCAACTTCTATATAACTAGTTCTATAGCCCAATTTTCTTGCCTGTGAAGAAAGACCATGTCAGACAATATCAGTGAACAACAAAATAAGGAGACAATTGCTAGATTGTGGTCTAACTTGAAAAGAAAAGGTGATGGAAAATGTTATTGTCCCTGCAAAATTTGTAAGGGGTTAAAGACTAGAAGACTTCTAACCAAAACAACTAAGAAACATTGTAGGTTGCATGGTCACATTGAAGGTGGACATGATTATCATCCATTGGTAAGTTTTTCATTATATCATTTTAACAATTTATATACATAATAAATCACTTGATGATGAGATCATGATCATGGTTTATTTATGTTTATCAATTTTATATAGGTCAAGCACCCCGAAGCACATGATATGGATCAATACAACCCGGATAATATGGTTTTCAAAGTGGACAAACATGGAGGTGTGAATATCGAAGCTGAAGATAATGATCCCATGGAAGATGATGATCATGAGCCACAAAACACATTTGAAGATGATGATACTAATACATTGATCCATGACACATTTTGTACTCGTGTAGCTGATCATGATGATGAAGATGACCTTGATGTTGTTCATGATGTACCTCTACTTGAGAAGGCATCTAAGGCCCTTTATGAAGGCTCGCAGACAACTCTTCTCTCCACTGTATTGTTGTTGGTGAACTTGAAGGTTATGAATGGTTTATCCAACATAACAATCTCACGTATGTTAAGGTATGTCATATATGTCATAATAAATGGTGAATCATGTGGTACCATTAATATTCTTTATATTAACAAATTATATTTTTTTGTTATAGATTGATAGGTGAGTTTTTGTTACCACCATCAAATATTCTACTCACTCATAACGAGAATTATCTGCCATTATTAAAGATATTGGGATGGAGTATCAAGCAATAGATGCTTGTCCCAATGATCATATTATATATCACAAACAACATGAATTTCAAACTGAATGCCCTGAATGTCATATCAGTAGATATCGAACAGATCAAATAACAAAAAGGGTTCCTCGCAAGGTTCTTCGCTATATTCCCATTATTCCACGTATGCAATGATTATTCAAGTGCACTAGCTTGGTACAATTTATGAATTACCATACATGAAATAGAAGTTGAGATGAAATTATTCAAATGCCTGCAGATGGTTCAACATTTATGGACATAGAGGAAAAGTGGCCACACTTTAAAGAAGAACCTCGTAATCTCAAGCTTTCATTGGCAGCGGACGATGTCAATCCATTTGGAGAGATGAGATCTGTTTACTCAGCGTGACTTGTTTTTGTTATCAACAATAACATTCCTCCATAGATGTCAATAAAGAGGGAGCACATAATGTTGGCAATGATTGTTCTAGGTATTTTATCATTTAAATATAGTCGTCTACATTTAATTATAAATATTGCAGTAAAATGGTCATAATAATTATGTAATGTTTTTATTCATTCGATTAGGTAAGTACCAAGTTAAAGATATGAATGTATATATCAAGCCTCTTATCGATGAGTTTTTGGAGTTATGGAATGGTGTCACTATGTATGACGTCTCTAGACAAATAGGACAAAGACAATTTCAATTCCATGCGATGCTTCTATGGATAATACACGATGCCCCAGGGCTAACACATTTTTGTGGTATGTTATAGTGTTTAAGTTGTGCATGAACATTATAATTCAAAAAATTATCATATTTAATCCAATTATACATTATCTTGTAGGTCTTCAAACAAAGGGAAAATTTGCATGTCCTATTTGTGGTCCAAAGATGAAATCTCGTCTTTCAAAAAGTTTAGGAAAACAGGTGTTTGATGAGTATAGACACTTTCTCCACAAAAATCATAAGTATCGAAATACTGAAAAACATCTTTTCAATGTGAAAGAAGAGAATACATCAAAGCCACGAAGAATGACACCTCACCTGTGGAAGTTAGAATATAATAGAATTAATCGTCAGGGTAATGCCATTCCATCTAATGGTTTGTTATAAAACATCTTTTCTATTTTGTTTTGTTTACTGATGATGTGATTGATGATCATGAAGGTCGTGAAGGCATAAATGACCACCTTCCTAAGGGACTAAAAAGTTATCCCAGACAATTTAGTAGGGACCTACTACGAGCAGTTACAAATTATGCATTTGTTTGATACTATGCATATTGGAAAGAATATAACAAAGACATTATGGAAAATATTGGATGGAAGGCGTGACAAAGAAAAAATTGTCAAAATATGTAGTGACATTTAGGATTCCAATCATGCAATGATAAATGCCATTCAATCAAATAGCCATGGAGACTAGATTAATATAAGTGAGCTTCCTTGGTTATTAATGGAGCAGCAAAGCAATGCTATAAAAGAAGTCATACGAAAAATTCGATTTCCCACAGGATTTGCTGCGAACATAAACAATCTCATATCAAAGAAAAGTGAATTTGGGCCAGGGATGAAAACGCATGATTGGCATACCTTCATTAAGGTAATTCATGTTCTTGTGTTTTTACTATGTATTTAAGTACTGCACGTACGTGTACTTTTCATTTTATTATGTTAAAAAAAAATGAAAAAATAATTTTATAATTGTTGCAGTACGTTCTACCTCTAACTCTCCCAGATGACTTCGACAATAATGTCAAGCAAGTCATATATGATCTTGGAAAATACATGAGGTAAGTAGTGATATTTGTTTAGTTCGTTGTATAGATATTATATTTGCGATTTGTGTTACTTGTTATGTAATATATTTTTTTGTGCCTTGAATGTCTTGTAGGTGGTTGTCATGTAAAGAAATCCATAAAGAAGATATAAAATATTGGAAGAGAAAAATTCCTCACTTAATGTGTGAAATGCAAAAGTGTCTACCTCCAGCTTTTTTCAATGCACAATAACACTACCTCATACACCAAGTTGAGGAGATTGAATTGTGAGGACTTGTACACACTAGGTCAATGTGGATGGTTGAGAGGCACTTTAAATTTTTGAAGGCTTTGATTTGACAAAGAGCACATCTTGAGGGTTCTATGGTGGAGGGATATATGGTATACCAGACTATGGTGTACATTTCTGAATATCTTCCTAAGTTTGCAGCAAAGATCCACGTGGATCGCATTTGGGATCCCAACCCCATTAACAAATTCGAAGGGAAGTACTTGACGGGGAAAGGTAGATTGAGGAAAGTGAGAGGTAATTATAACATGTTATTGTAGTTAATTAATTCTTAATCTTCAAAATAATTCGGTTGTAAAACGTCTATTTATTTTTTGTACAGTTGGTCAAGAGTGGGATGCACTACATTTGTATATTGAAAACAATCTTGATTGAATGACGGTATGGATTTAATGTTGTCTAACATGGGAAGGTGTGGCTTCATTGGTTAAAGAAGCTCATCGTAATGGAGATTCCAATGTTATGCAAAGGGAAATTGATTTAGCATATGGTTTAAGAGATAAACAAGTACGTATAAATTTATTAATCACCCATATGTTTATCAACTCACAATGCAATAAATTTTACATGTTTGACATATCACAGGTCCAACACCACAACGCTATGTGCTGCAATGGTCATAAATTTTGCATAAAAAAGTTGGATGACATGAAGAAAACTTGTGATTCTGGCATCACTGCAGTCTTTGAGGTGACAAGTATTTCATCGAGAAATGACATACATCCTCAATAGTCTCAAAATCGATACTATGGCATTTTGGATGATATACTTGAGTGTGACTTTAATTCCTTCAAATTAGTTTTGTTCGTCGTCAAATGGTATAGGTTATGATTGAATAAAAATGATCCTGATAGAACTTTTATTGAAAATGATAATGGTTTTACAATGGTTAATACAAGGTCATTTGAACCAGTTGGGGATGAGCCCTATGTTCTTCCAAGCCAATGTGAGCAAGTATTTTACTCAGAGGTTCCACATAAACCGGGTTGGTCATTTGTTGTTAGACATGATCCAAGAGGAAGGCCGATAAAGTATAATGTGATGGAAGAAGAAGATACCGAAGAAGTAGAAGATGAAGTAGATGATGATCACGATCGACAGTTTCTCAAAGAAGAAGAAGAACTCGAAGAAGAAGAAGAAGAAGAAGAAGAAGAAATTTTACAATGATTTTGATGACAACATCTTTTTTTAATTTAATACTCTTTTTGTCTACAAAGTTCATGTTGTTCATGTTGTGGACTATGCAATTTTTATCTAACATAAGATAATTGAATTACATGTGCAGGAACCTGAACCCGTTTGATGAGGATCCTGCACAGTCTCATGGATGGACAGGTATAACTTGTCAATACACCTTATAGAAACAGTTTATTTTTTTTAAATTACTTGGAAAACAAAATTCCTCAGTTTTTCAAACCTCGACATTAGCAGGAAATCTAATACAATTATCAACACTTGAGGCCCCAGTTGGACTTATTCGAATTTTAATCCCAAAATCAACTTTAGGGTTGACTTCTTCATCAAAATTACCCTCATTTGCAAAATTTCTCTCTCATTACCAATTAACTCTCTCATTTGATGGAGTGCAGGTACCCCCAAATAGGTATTTGTCAGATCTGTCTTCATCGAGTGAGGGAAATGCAGGAATAGAAAACTAAAGTGAGACATGTAGTAAGTCTACAATAGGGAGATCAACAAGAGGTCAAAAGATTAGAAGAAAATTCAATAAATGCATGAAATTTTTCCTTGCTCAAGGGGGGTCATGTTCTTATGATGATGAGACCAAATGTGACATTGAGGTGCCATTGAGGTACAAACATCTACAAAAACAATGGGTGCCCAAGGAACTTCCTCCAATAAACATCGATTTTTGTGTTAACGATAGGATATATCGCATAGCACCTTCGTCGTTACATGGTTTCAGCTTATTTTCCATGGACGACATAAAGGTCTGTTACAACAAATTTTCTAAATTGATGGAGTTTGTCGGACCTTGTTACAATTACAATAATTAGATGCAAATTGTTAAATATAAAAAAAGTATGCGTAGGTATGCACTGTCAACAAATTATATACAACAAAAAGATAATGATCAAAGTAAATGAGTGGCTGTATACATTGATGGTCGACCAAAAGAAATAGGGAATATTGCAGGCTTTATAAATAGTATGCGACCTGGGTCAACTAATAAACAACCCAATTGCATATTTGAGGCGCGCGAGGGAAATCATGTATTCGTATGTGCAATAAAATCAATAAGTGCAGGCGAAGAGCTTCTAATCGATTACAATTTGAATCGTATAGATACAAACAAAGTTAATAAACAAAGTTAATATCATGGGGGTGGTATGCACTATATACCTTTTAAATTAACCAACCTCCAATTAATGAATCCAATATACCATTTTATTATGAATTTTTTTTGCTAAGTCTATTGGTTTAATTTCACTAACGTTTTTTATATTTTTTCTTTGTCACAGGGCGACATGGATCCATCACATATCGCAGATAGGGATGTAGGTCATGACACTTATACCGAGCAGGTAAACCTCATTGTAATTGTACAAATTAGATAGAAGCAAACTGTTACATTATTATGTTTTTTTTTAGTGATTTAGACAAATTTTGTAATTGTTAATGATATTCTTGACACAGTCGGATGTTCGGGGAAAGGGAAAGGGAGTTGCAATACCTGAGCACCTCTCTAGGGATGTGGAATCAATAGGATTAAGTGATGATGACCCTGAAAATTCCACACACCCTATGGAATTCATAAAAAAGTCTCTTAGAAAAATTACTAAAGAGATTGTTGCTTTGGCAGTCGTGCATCCTATGACTAATGAGATACAAGAGAGGGTGGAAGTATTGATTCAAATAGAAAAAAACTTGCAGGTAAGTAGTAATGAAAGCTTTTATTATAACAAAAGTTCAATAATGGTTTATATTTTATTCTCTTTTATGTCATTAACTAAAATATATACGTGTTGTTTTTACAACAATTTATCCGCCCTCATGAAAGTCGTTGCCATGATCAGGGTGTTGCACGTACTTCAGGTGATGATGATTTTCTTGTATTATCGCTTGCTTGGCTTATCACTTTGAGTACCCAAAACACATCATACTTGATACTGTCAATCTTCAAAATAAAGGTTCATCCTTGTTTACAATTCTTGCACTTTTCATATATTTAATGTATTATTCTTCAAGTGCTGTCAATGTTCCTGTGCAAATGTCGTCACCGCCTAATCATAGGTTAGCCCCACCTGTATTTTTGACTGCAATGTCAGCAACACATAGCATGCAAACATCCTCTACTGCACGTCATATTGACCCACCCACTCTTGGTAGATCCCTCTTTTTCTCTATCTTATGTTATGTGTTTATTTCCCTTCAAGCTTTCTTTCTTGGGGGCATTTCATAGTGGATTCATTTTCTGTAGGAGGAGATGCACATGAGGATGCGGCAGAGGTGACTACTGCTGATAACATACCATCATTTTCTAGATCTTCTCGTATTGCTAGTATGGGAATGTTGCAAGCCACATTGGTGGTGAGCGACGAAGAAATGATTCCCTTAAAGATACAAAAGGTTCCAGGTACTTTAAAATTATTATTATATATAGTCTAATTGTAATTTACTTTATGATCACTCGTTCTGGACTAATGATCCCATGAATTTTTTGCAGGAAATGATATTTTCTATAAACATCTTAGTGAAATTACATTGCAGATATTTGGGCCCACTACACGTAAAAGGTTGTACATCATATGTGAACTGTAGTACCCCTACTCGTTCGGACTCATATTTTATTCTTGGTTGTTTTCAGTGGATACATTACCATGATTTGTTATTCATACTTATATGACATTATTTCATGCTTTATATGGATATGAGATGCATAATTTATTTGCAGTATTTCAGTACTTGTGATTTATGGCATTTTATGGATTATTGCTATGTACTGACACTTTACTTTATCTATGCAATGTGGAATTATATGTTGTGTGTCTATGAGTGTATTGGATGCAAGGAGACAGTTTTCCTTCACTCATTTCGATGAGACAGGGAACGTTGTGATTCTCCTTCATCGATGTATGTTGTGTTTTCTATATTGTATATATGCATGTGTGGTTTGGTGTCACAGGATATTGTAGGTACAAGTATCGAGTAGGTACAGGGTATCGTCTCCACCTGGCTTCACAGGTTTGAGTGTACCTTATATTTTCTGATGGAAGTGGAGGAGATAGTAGTTGACCCTATTTTATTCAGTTACACTCATGTGAGTGTCGTCAGTTGGTCGTCCTGTCAGTTTGTTCGGTCTTCGTATTTTGTTGTTTGATCTTTTATGAGTTTTTGCTTGAGGTTTGCTCAGTTTGTGTGTTTAGTGATTTTAATTATTGCATGTTATATTTTATTTGTCTATGAAGGGTGAAAATTTGTTAATAATGGGAATGAAATAGTCTCTATGATTTATCGTCCTTCGTGTAGAACTAGGTGAATTATCAAAACTATATTCAATGTTTGGTTTTCAAAATTATACTATAGTTATACATATTTTACATGTATATTCGGACTTGATCATATACATATATATACGTGTAGGTAATTATGATTCATGTTGATTAATTATAAATTGAATAATTTGGATTTTACGACCTAACATACTATATATCAAATGGTTATTGTCTTTCGTACAAAAAGAAATGCATCTTTATTAAGGATCGTTTTGTTTACAATAATACAAATTTTATATAAATAGGAGTTAGATAACTTTGAATTTGATCGTATATATATATATATATATATATATATATATATATATAAGTATCGTGAAATTTGTTTACGTCAGGAATTTTGTTTATATCTACGTAATCATTTGAGATTAAAATAAATATCCATATGTATTATATATATGTATATGAATCGACCATATACTTGTATGAATTAACCATATACAAGTATATATGTAATTATGATATATAAAAACATATTTTTAAAATTATAAATATTATTTTAATGAAAAGCCAAAATATATATTTACATATATATTTAATTATAGAAAATGGTTATTAAAGAATTTGTTAACAAGATTAATGTTTAAATATATATATATATATTAATGAAAATTCATTAACTATATATTAAAAATATAATAAAAATGAAAATTAATATAAAACAAAATTATAAATGGAAGTGGCGGGCTTAAGTTTAAAGTTATTAAAACAATAACTAGGGTGGCCGATAGTAATATCGACCACCCCCCTTAATTAAAGGGAGGGGTCGGTATTACCACCAACTACCCCTCTCCCTTTCAATAAAACCATACTTCACGTAGGCCGAATGTGGCGGGAGGTAAACTTAAGGGAAGGGAAACACCATTTAAATAAGCTGCACCATGTTGCAATGAACACCGATCAATTTGCAGCCATGTCTAATAAGATATGTGGTGGTAGGGATTAATGTAGGGGTAGCAATTAATGTAGGGATTAACTTGGAAAGTAATGTGGTTCAACAGCCCACGTAAACCCACCCATATCCACCATTATCAACATGTATAAAATAGTTATTTAACTTGCATGTTTTTAGGAAGTTATTTTTAGTAAAATCGACTTAGTCTTGGAGTTAAAAGCCTCATGGATAATCTATAGATATGGACTTGACCACTTTAGAGGTGTGGTGTCACATAAGAAGTTAATGGATAACTTTGCATGTGAACACATAAGAATTCAAAACCATTTAGGACTATTATGTTGCAATAAAACCTGGAGTGGTGTCATTTAGAATCAATCCATCACTAAGAGAGATAGCCCGAAAGTAGGGAAGTGGGTAGATGACAACCCTATATATATAGACCATTGAGTTGGAAGAGAAGGGGGAGGTGAGATGCAACGAAGGGTTAGAGAATGGAATGAATAAGAGAAGGTAGGAAAAGATATAGAGGAAGATAGCACATAGCAAGTTGGAGTAGAGAGAAATAAAGAAAAAGAGAGCAAGATAGAGGAGAGCAAGAACGTAGAAGAGTGACAAGAGATTAGGGAGAATGGAATAGTGGAGATTTTGATGTGTTTACGATCAAGTCATAAAAGATCAACAATGATCATCTCCGATTTTGTGTCAAACTTAGGGGTTACACTCTTGAATGAGTGTTAATTACTTTTATTATTATTAGAGAAATTCTCAAAATATAGAAAGGGTAAGGACTCAGAATAGAGATCTCGTGAGATAGAAGAGTGCTGAGGTGGAAAGTATTGGAACCCGAACGTATTGCAGACAATTTGAAGTTATCAAGGATCATAATAGCCATGGATCACATTTCTTGAGGTAGGCTCAAATCTAGTATGTTTTGTTGAAAGGATTTAAGAGATTAAGAATGATCTAGATTTATATTTATGAAATATTCTAATGGAAGAGTTAGAGTCACAATATCAATCAATTTATAATTGTTTAAATTACGATCATGCAAGTATAGATGCATTAATGATATATTTCATGAAAGTTGGTAGATTAAACTTAGTGAAACTCTTAGAAAATTAGATCACCCAATCCTCTAGAAACAGAGTCGGAGGATAGAGAGAGAAACTCTGAAATTGAACTACGAGAAGATGAAACATTAGGTTTATGACTTATTAAATAGTGTATTAATATAGTTGTAATTCTTATTTTCTAGAAATCTTAAATTGCAAGCTATTTATGCATTTGGTTGTTTTAAGAAAAGATTGCCTGTATTAGGGTCTTGTGTAAATGGTGTTTTTAGTCAAGTTTAAATTTTGTTGCAATTCTGGTTGAGTTGTCATTGTGTCCTATGTTATTATATTTCCTTGGTCAGGTGTTGTATAACCTTATTGATATGAGCCATTGTGTGTTTTGTCCAAATGGTCAATCTTTAGTTAGTGATTGTATATCCTTCACCTGTGGTTTATCAGGATTAGGTATGGCTATCTGTTTCGCCATAGAGTTCTCGTAGAGAGACCTTTCCTGTAGTGTCCTATGAGAGAGAGTGGCTTTCGAGTGGGGTTCATGCCCGAAGTGGATGACAGGATAACCCGTCAGAAGTCAGATAAAAAGTGATAACCTAATAATTGATTAGGGGGTGGTTAGAAAAAATATTAATTAAGATAATGTGCCTCGTGCATAGGTGTAGTGCTTGTACAAGGCTCATAATATTATGAGAAGGCCTGGAATGACAAACTTACCACTTTGTCTTCATGAAAGGATTGGTAGAGTCCGCATGAGACTTAGTTGGAGCTGAAAGCCGAGAGAGGTTACCAGGATAGAGAGCCGAGACCTAGGAGGCTGTACCATGGTATCCATCTTAAGCTATGTGATGACACTCTCTCCTTAGAGTCACTAGTGTTTGTGAGTTGGAGTCACATGGATTTTTGTTGAGTCTTGTAGTTCTTTCGTACTTGTCTTACTTTGCTTGCTTGAGGGTTTTCTACTATCTCCTAGCACAGTGGGGTGGTTCCATTTCAGGATCACATGGTCGGGTGGTAGTGCCACTTCCCATCGGATGTTCTGGAATGTATCTTTAGGCAAGGAAGGGCTTCACTGATGTTCTTGGTTCGTGGTTCATGTACCAGCTCATGTTCATGATCATTGTTCAGTTGAGACCTTGTGGTCATTGTATCAAACTTTTATGTAACCTTCATATTGTAACATTGTAATTCATGGTATTTTTGTAAACATGTATTTATGGATATTGAAAAAGGGAGTCATTGTAATGTTTGTTAATTCAGTTGCTTTAAATTTTTTGTATATATGAACTATGAGAAATGAATGCATTGGATTACTTTGATTCTTTCGTTATGGAATTTAGATGTTTGTGTAGATTTTATCTTAAACATTTAATTTTCCTAAATAGCGAAACAATAGGATTTTCCGTGGTGTTATTATAATCTATGAAGTAATCTTCGTTGGTAACCCTTAGGGAATCAGGTGTTAGACTTCCGTTGTGTTATTAAACATACAAGTGATATAATTAATGCACTTGTTCCTTTAAAAAAAAATTATTTCACCCTTTAGTTGCCTAGATTGTGATGTTTTCCTTTAGGGTTTCTGGCGGGGCATTACATGAACTAATCCTAATCCACTATTTTGATTTCATATCATTGCTAGAATAGTTTTCCTTTGATCCATTTCCTAAACTGTAATAAATGTAGCTTCAGTTCATTTCTGAATCTAACAGGTTTGTTTTTTCTTTAAAAGGTGGAATGACCAAGAAAAAAGGTTGAAAGATGAATTGACAAACCAAATGCTTGAGTGGTTTGGAAATGACACCTTTGACAAAACCAAGCTCCTTGAAAAAGTTGGCACATATCTAAAGTATATGAGGGACCAATACATGACCCATTTAGAGAGGAACCTAAAGTATGAGCGTCCCCCCATGATTCCAGAGAGGGAGTGGAAGGACCTGATTTTGGATGCCAAGGAGAGAATTGAAAGGAAAAAAGGAAATACACCACTAGACGCCAGAAGAAGGTACGGGATACTATTAAGAATGTAATTATGTACTAATTAATTACTCTTTATATTTATATAATCTAACATATTTTAAACTTTTTATAGATTGAGTGACATGTCAAAGGCAACCAAGGAAAGACAAGAAAAGCACGGGCAACACAAACTTGGCTCTGGTGGTTATATGAAACTTGCTGCACAAATTGCAAGCATCTCATGCAAATGAAATATTGCATCAAAATATTAATAAATTGCAAACGATTTTTTTTTTATCAAACAATGCAAGCAAAATTCACGATACCAAGCAAAAATGCAGGGCTCTGAATTCAATAGAGCACCCACAGAAGATGACAAGAGAATTGCCTACCAGCAAGGTTATTCAGCCGTGGCTGATTGGCTATGAGAATTGAGTGGGCATACACAATATTCGAGTGCATCTGTCACACAGGTAAATATGCTAAATGGAAATTGTTTCAAATTGAATACTTTACCAATAATCTAATTGATGTTGAGTTCCAACATAAAGTGACTATATTTGTTTTAAATAAGCAAGCAATGATAACAATGTGCATGATATTGGAATGTAGCCTACTAATCGTGAAACACCACCTGCACATGAAGGTCCAGATGCGCATCCCAGTAGTGGAGGTATTAATTTTCTATTCAAATTTATTGTTGTAGTTATTAATACAATTAAACATCTTAATTTGTAATTAGAGTAGTAATTAATGTAACCTTTTTTGTTAATATTTTAGAGCATGTAGTCAGTGGTGACCAAGTGGAGCATGATCTGGGTACACAACATCAGAAACGTGATGTTCCCCACTTAGGTAAAGAGGACCAATCTTATTCCTTTAAAAAAATATAATTGCAATTGGTGTTGAACATTAATTTAACCTTTAGTATTTCAACTCTAGATGATCTAGAGGGTGTTCAACATGTTGAGGTTGAGGCTAGACAAAATGATGTGGCCCCATCAAGTAAAGAGCACAACAGTTATGTTCTCTAAATTAATGAAATACTTGTAACAATAATAAAAAAATGTTTTGAATATAACCCATTTCTTTGTTATTGCATAGGACCCCCCTTCGCTTTAGTGTCCTCGTCCTCAGTATAGGACTAGGCATACATCGAGATCACGAGAAAAGGGCAGAACAACTGTAGAGGGGGGAAATGATGAAGAAATCGATGTTCCACTTAGTCTTTTCATAGCTTCAAAGAAAAACAAAAAAAGAAATGATTGTAGTCTACCTTATTTGATAATAACTGATTTTTATGTGTTAGTGAATGTAATTATGTGCTAATTAATGGTTATGGATGATATGTGTTAATTAATATTGATGAATGTTGTATATTAATTAATGTTAATCAATGTTATGTGTTAATGAATATTATGTGATATTAGTGAATGAATGTTATAAGATGTTAACGGGGAATTTAGAGTGATGTTAGGGGGGGGAGGGGCCAAATGAGCTTCCACCTTCATGTGGTTGGCCCTGTTAAGTAGAGAATATTAAACTATTTTTGAAACCAAGCGAAGCTCAACAAGATAACACACTTTTTAATATTTCATTATGTTGCACAGTTAATCTTATTGAATAATGTATATTGAATCTTAAGTGCAGGGTCCAACAGAGCCAACACGAACAACAATACCACAAGTTGTTGGGTATAATGAACTCCCATATTGTCTTGTATGTACACGAACAATATGAGTTGCTTCTAGTGTTGATATCCAAGGCGAGACTACAAAAGTTATGAATATGCCTCATCCTTGTAAGTTTTTTTATTACTTGTCATTTTCTTTAGCATTTTGTTACTTCATGAATGAGATGTTTTCATATGTCTATTCCATGAATACCTCTCTATTGTATGCTTCATGATCTCACTTCTGATTCAACTCTTTATATGTCCTAAAATTGTATGAGCCTAATAGCTTCTACTCTTGTTGATAGTTTGGTAGCTCTGAACAATGGCTCCTTCGAAGAAGTGCGATCCTTATAATTTTGGCCTTCCATGATGTGAAAAAGAGGTTATGTTATGAATAATGGTCTAGATGATTTAGTTATTTCTTATTATGTTGAGTATGAGTAAATTTGGGCTACCTTGGCTATGGTCACTATTTTATACTAACTGTTGTCATTTAGTGTGATTTGAGTGTGAACTTCAAGTAATCATGAGGGTGGAAACAATATTCAAGTGTAAGGGGGTACACGGCCTTGACCAAGGGATGAAATTATCAGAAAAGTACAAGTGATTCATGTGTAGATCAATGCATCATTCACCTATTAATTCCTAGCAACATTCTCAAATAAACAAGCAAAGAGGTATGTTGAGTGCATATATACATTTTATTTTTCCATGATATAAGTAAGATATCAAACATGTAACTTAGATTGATTTGCAATTTTATTCATAAATATTAGATCTTCCTTGTGGATTTTTGAATGCATAATGTCTCATTGATTTCAATATCTTTATTGCAAGTACTCTTTTCAACATGAAACTCCACTCATTGAGGTCTCTTACTAAATCCAAGTTAGTTATCCTATTAATGATGATACATTTTGCATGCATTTTATGGCGAAATCTTATTAATAGCTATGGTTGGGTTGTTAATTGTTTTGTGAAAATATATACATGTATATTGGGACATTAGAGTTATAAACACCATAAATTATGTTTGAGATCATTGTCCTAATAGTAACAGTCAACCACCATTGGCCCAAGGCCACACCAACACCATTGTGACACCAAGGTTTGTGCATACTGGTGTAAGGGCTACTCTTAGGACATTTCATTACCATTACATATACACACCTAGTGGGGTTTCCAAACACAACTTGTTTGAGTAGGCAGTATCACTGGTAAACTTGTGGTTGTCAATATTGGTACCCTTAGGAAAGTCTTCAACCTATAGCCCACACTTCACCACTAATCCTTCATAAAAAAAATTATGTGTGGCTCCACTATCCACTAGACAAACCATCTGTTTCCCCTTAAGAGCACCTCTCCATCAAAATGGGCAACTTCTGGGAACTCTAGATAATGTGGCTATGGTGCTGAGTGGAATTTATTTGGTTGTAGTATCCTTCAATTCTACTTGTCGTTGTTGATCCTCATGATCTCTATCACCTCCAACACAAGCTTCTTGTTCTTCTTGTTCTCCATTATTAGACATAACCTCAATCAAATGAACTTTTCCATTCCCAAGACAACGGTGTCCAGGATTCCAAGGTTCCTTACAATTGAAGCATAACTTCTTCCTTCTTAGTTCATTCCTGGACTCTTCAATTTTTGGTGGTGTGCTCTTCTGCTGATTAAAGCCCTTTTTATTCGATTTCCAAGGGTTGAAACCTTTCTTCTGTGGCTGAAAAGAAGGTGTGGTCTCAAGGTCAACTGCTAACTCAATGGCATCATGCAAGGTGTTAGGCTTATGTGCCTTGACCAATCCCCTTAATTTGTCACTCAAACCTTCCACAAACAACATAGTGACTCTCTTTTCTGATATATCTGGAACCATGAAAAAAATATTTTGGAACTCATTAATATGTGAGAGTGTATAATGGCTTTGGAACTCATTATAGACTTCTACATATTTCCGGTCAAAGCGAGCAACTAGATTATTAACAAATTCTTCATAAGAGTGTATAATGACATGATCTTGTGACACTAATCCAAGGTGCCACCAGTCATATGTTACTCCCACCAAATGCATAGTAGCAGTTTGTATAGCCTTATCCTCCTCCATGGGCTTAAGTGATAAGAAGGATAAAGCTATACAGTTTAATAAGGTTTCTTACATAATTAAATGGAATTGAATTCCACTTTAGCTTTTTGCTCATCGTATTAATTTTATCATCTTATTCCCTTAATTATTCCTTTCCTTAGCCTATGGGAACAAAATACGCTGGCAAAACATTCATTATTTAAGCTAGGTGAGTGTTAGTTCCAACTAGGAAAGCTAATGTACTAAGAGGGGAGGGGTGAATCAGTACTTCAAAAATTTTCTTCTAAAACAATCTTACTGATAAACATAAATTGTGTATAGCTGATCTCATAATATATAATGCTAAAACATAATCATAGAAATACCATTCATACACATTTCACTCCATAACTCAAATATTTTGGTTACGTAGAAACTCTTTGTTAGAGAGAAAAACTGTGGTGGGGATGGCACCCACAACTTCACTACTGCAATAATAAGGTTGCTCGGTTAGAGCTACATGTTTAGCTATTTATGACAGCTTACCTTGTTAGGAGTATCAAGATATTCAGATCTACCTTGCTAAAGGATTTTACAAACACTTTTACAAAATGTTGTACCTGGTTAAAGGCTTTACAATTTATAAACTTTGTTAGAGTCTTTCACCCTGTTAAAGGTTTCTATTACAACTCACATAATTCAATCAAAATCTTTTACAAATATCTACAACTTTACATCTAAAATGGTATAGCAGACTCTATGTGCTCAATATGAAATTACCTTACTCATAGCATCCCTTGGTAATTGATAAATCAACTCGGTGACCTCTTCTATATACTCTGTCCCTTAAACTGTTTTTAGAAAAACCTTCTCCGTGACCTCTGAATATCTCTGTCACTCTTCACACCTTATCTTCTCTCATGATTTTCATTTTCAAATCATCAATATTCAATCTTCCCTCTCTGTATTAGATACTCAAATCCCTCAGTATATATAGATCTCTGAGACGGTGATCTTGTTCATACATCGATCATACAAACATGTTTTATCGAATGAATAAACATAGAAATTATTTCATTGGATAAACTTCCTCAAAATCATACAAAATCTTTGAATGTAATTTCCTATGTAATAACGGTTCCCTGTTCTTGAATCTTGTAACACGTTTCCACATATGTGTCCAGGTTCATTGAATTTGGTAACACATTTCCACTTGGTTCAGATTAACTCGGTATACCTTCTTTGCTGTTCGGTAGGCATAGGAACTTTACTCGGTAGGCAGCTTGGTATCTCTCATCTCGGTGACTAGCCTTTCTTCTGCAATTGACAACCTTAGTACATACCGACTGAATATTTCGGTAGTATTAACCGACTAGAGTATATAGGATGACTTTGGATATAAAACTAATGACAACTTAGTAAATAGTAACAATCTCCCCTTTTGACATTAGTTTGGTATGTTTGACAAAACTCCTTTCAAAGTCATAACTCAAAATCTATATACTTACAAAATTTGAGTGAAATGACAGTATATACATTTGTTCAAATACATACTTCAAATACATACTCCCCTTATCAATATGCTATACATAACTTGATTTGCATGCTCCTGATGTTCCATGCTCCCCCTGTCAATGTCATCTATACACTCAGTAGATAGTATAAAACTTTGTAAACTCTGTACTTTGTATACTCGGTACACTCCCCCTTTTTGACAAACATCAAAACTAGTTACCATTAGGTGGGGGCAACTAGTCAAAAATAGATTTATACTTAGTATGAGCATCGGTGAGAGCATTGGTAAGTGCATCCTTGACACTTTCCATTAAAAAATTATGAGCTATAATATCAGTTGATAGTGAAATCAAACCATCTAAAGTGCTTCCCTCTGGTTGAGTGGATAATTGGGTAGCTCGGTTGATCTGCTCTTGAACGAATGATAAATGGGGAATAAATAATGTTTGAAGAGTCATAATATCCATCCTTATTTTTTTCTTTGCATTCCGAAGTTCTAATTGCTAAGCCATAAGAGTTTGTAGCTTTGTATAAAAATTCTGAATAGAATTTAGCTCGGTAGTCAGTTTATTGGAGATATCGGTAATCTCTTTTTCAATGACTTCGGTCTTATGCTTGATATCTTTAATAAAGAATGAAAATGTACATAAATTCTAGAATAAATAAATAATGTGCTTGAGTTGAGGGGACAACTCAGCAATGAATCCAACAAGCATGACTTTACCAATAGCAATTGTCTTCTACACTTCTTCAATCATCTTGGCAGTTAGCTCTTTTTCTTTTAATTTGCTAAGGTATTCTGATGCCTCTACTCTTGATGCTTCTAATTGAGTGAGTAGTTCATCCAGTTGCATATGGATGGCAACATCTTTATTCACGGTAGCTTTAGGTAGCATGTCTATCAATAATGCTTTGACCTTCTGAAGTACTTGGTTCTTCTTCTGAATAGCTATCTATTTTTCCTGTTCTGCTTTGGCTTTACACAACTCTCTGAATTCAATAAGTGCTTGCCCTTTTAGTTTTGAAAAGTCAACATTTGGCAACACAATAGGCTTTGACAGATCTATCTTAAAACTGTGCTTCTTTGCTTTCTTCTCTTTGGATGATGATGCCTTCACTGGTTGAATGAGTACAATGTCTTTGGAGGCTTGTTCTTCCTCGGTATGTTGCTCGGTGGGAGAAACACTTTTGTCGGTTCTTGAAGCCTCTGTTGTATCCTTCGGTGTTTCCTTGCTTGGGGTCTCAGTGGCAACAGTTTCAGTGTTTGCAGGTGCTTGAGAGATAGATTCACCTTGTGTAGCGTTTTGATCCTCTTTACCTTGTTCTGTGTCCTGAGGTTTCTCGGTTGACACTTGTTGAGTTATCAGAGGATAGGACTTAACTTGTTCCAAGACTGATTCACTTGATACCAGTTTGGTATAGGAATTTCCTTCTATCATCTCTTCTTCCTGTGTCTCAGTGTCCATGACATCTTCATCTTGTTGAATGGTTGAAGCAGGATCTTGCTCGATGATGTCAACTATTTCCACTTCACCTTGAGTCTCTTCAGTCTGAATTCTGAAAATTTCTTGCCATTTTTCTTTAGTTTCCTTCTCTACTTCAAGATAAAGACCATTCATCATTTTCAAGGCCCTTTGCTTCACTTGAAAATTTGTGTGGTAGTTTTTCAAATGATTTCTTATATCATCTACCGACATGCCTAGAAAGAGATGTACCAAAACTCTTTCTCTAATCTGTTTCTCTGAGTCCATAGCATATTTCCATCTCTTGTTAATATGAGAGTACAATGCTTTTGGAAGAAAATTAGTTACTTCAAATGGAACTAGTCGGAATTTGAGAAATGTACACACTACTGATTCTTCTATTTGCCTCTTTTCTTCTTCTATTCGAGAGTCATATTTTACATACCTAAATGATCCAAATCCTCCATATTGTTTCAATTTTGCACAAAAATTTTCAACATTGTGTACATCTTCCTTTGTGCTTTTAACAATCTGAAATTTATTTGCATCTTCAGATTCAGTGTCACTTGACTCCTTATTCAAAATGAGTCTCCTGGTCGATTTTCTATAAGTCTTTGTAACTTTAGGCAATTCAACATTTTTTTACCTCTTACTGGGTGACACTACAGATGATCTTGTGTTAGGTCACTTAACTGGTGGAGTCGGTGATACCTTAGTTGTATCCTGTTTCTTTCTTTTCAAAATTTTGCCCTTTGGCAACTCGATGCTCAATGTAGTTGCGGATTCTTGAGCTTCAGATTCTTCCTCAAATGAAAGTTGATCATCTTTCCTACTTATTGGCTTAGTAGGTGTGGAGGTAGAACCTTCTCCAAACTTCTTAGTTAAATCTTTGATCATTTTAGTGGCTTTTTTGGAAGCCTTAGGTACCACAATACTCATTTTTACTTTTTCTTTTACCTCTTCATAGGTACCATACCTGATCTCAGTAGAGTGCCTTGGAAGTGCCAAAAAGGCATCTATCTATTGTTGAGTAATATCAAAATCAATCTCATAACCCATAGGTGGTAAAGATTGAGTTCTAGGTTCTATTGCATTGACATAACAGTAGTTGGTGTCCACTTCAAAACATATAGTATCCTTATATTTTTCAACTACCTGAGGTGGGATCTTGTACCTGTTATGCATCTTGTCCTAAAATTTGTTAAATTAATCATCCATTATCTCATTGAAATTATCACCTAGCTGATTGATAAAATCATTTATTTGATGGGTGATTGGTTGGTGTAGTTCCCAAATGATGTTACCGACTGAAGGAAAGAACTTCTGAAAATAGAAGAACATACACACTAAGAGTGACCCAAACTTTAGTGTGTTAGCAGTGTTATTATTCTTAGGTTTCCTTATTATGTTGAGATTTTAAAAAAGGTTCTTCAACAATACTTCACATAAATCAACTTTCATACCCTTTTTCACAATTTTATAGGCCAAATCTACAGCTGCACACGGTACTGATAGTTATGATACTTAATATAAGTACAGATCCAATAGCCAACAAGATGAGAGGAGGGGGGGGTGAATCATACAAACTTAATCATCCTTAAAAACACCAGATTCAACCTCGGTAACATATATATCAGTCATATAACTAAAACTGTCAAACATGCAAACTCAAAAGCATAAGAACAATATAAACCTCATAAAACTAGATTTAATGTGGAAACCCAAATAGGGAAAAACCACTATGGGATTTCAGACCCACTAAGAAATATACTCTTGTAGAGTATGCTCGGTTAAAAGCAAATCCTATTAAAGATTACAAACACATTGATAGATGTGACCCGGTTAAGGGATTTCCCTCAGATATATTAGGATCTTCACCTTGTTAGAAGTGACCTTGTCAAAGGATTTCAAACACTCAATCAGAATGTCACCTTGCTAGAGGATATACATATAAGACTGTTAAGTCCACTCGGTTAAGATATTTTCTGTCACTTTCACAAAATAACAGTAATAAAAATCTATCTGCAACTTCACATCTAAAATGCTAAAGTAGATTCTTATTTGTTAAATACAATTTAGACATAGAACTAATCTTGTCTATCTGTTCGGCTTCTATACTCTATTATTCTAATAGGTCTTCAAGCTTCTATGCTCGGTAATCACTATGTAGCATCCCTGTGCATACACTTGCCCACATACATTGTTCATCAATAGTTTCCTATTTATAAACAATTAGGTAACCACTTAATCTCCTTGATCACATTTCCCATGATCAATCATAGCCATCAGATCTTCAGTCTTGTCCAGGTTCAATGCATCTTTCAATCTGAAAACATTTTACCCCGCCTTGGAACTTGCATAATTGTCTTGGAACTTGTGCCAAGGTATTGCAGTTCAATCTGAGCTGTAGATCTTCATGCCGACTTTCCATTGCCTTAGATTCGTTAACAAACTTCTTCCAGGGCTTACCAATCATTGATCGGCTCCAGCTCATCAGCTTCTTTCATTAAATACCGCATGTAAACATTTAATGCATTCTGTTATAGCTCAGTTACAACTTGGTAACAACTCGGTGAATACTAAACTTCACTCGGTAGACATTCCGCCTTCATTAACTGATAGTGATAACCTTAGGGTTTACCGACTAGGTTCCTTAGGGTTACTGACTAGGTTCTTTGCTTGATAACATAGTATAGTATTAACCTTTACATATTACAACATATGTATGATGTTAAAACAATCTAAAACATCATGATCTCATCATTGTCTGACTCGGTAGTAGTTTCCCATTGAATACCTTATTCATCCCTTTATTCATCATATTCTTTCCCGTGTCTTTTACCGACTTCTTTATAGTCTTCATATCATACTTCTCAAGATATGGCAACATCATACTGAATTAGAAAATCAATTTCTTGACATCAATGACAAAATAATAATATCAAGATAGTAAAACATCTTTAATCAATTATATCCATAATCATCAACAACCTTCTCAATATCCTTATTGAAATGCCAACAATCTTTCATTGTCTATTATAATGCAATATTGCCAACAATCTCCCCCTTTGGCATTGATGGCAAAACCAATTGATTTGACCTTGATAGATTCGGATTGTTGTGATTCTGAAATGCTGAAATGCTCTCCCCCATACATTCTTCTTTCCAATCTGTAGTCTACTCTTCTCCCCTTTCATAGGTATTCTCCCCCTTTGACAACAATGCCAAAAAGAAAAGAATTAAAACATAATTTGTTTCTGTAAGAAGTTATTTCCTGTTGTTGTGTATCAACTGAGTCTTGGTCAGAGCATTTGTCTTCAATTCCTATTCCCTGTAATATTCTCTGTATGATTTCCAGTATTAATTCTAGTACACTTTTAGAAAACATCCTAAAGTGTATAACTCCAGCATCAACTCCCAAAAGATATTCAATAGAGTCATCGGATTGATGCTTTCACCGAACTCGGTCAATGAGTAGAAGATAGGGGTAGGACCCCTAACTTACTTCTAAGATATTCAAAAGTGTCCTTTGGTAGTGGCTTGGTGAAGATATCTACTATTTGCTCCTTTGTGCTAACATATTCCAACACCACTTTCTTCTCTTGAGCTTCTTCTCTAAGATAATGATATTTGATAGATATGTACTTTGTCTTAGAGTGCATAATAGGATTTTTTGAAATATTAATGGCACTAGTATTGTCACAGAATATAGTTACTGGCTCGGTAACTTTCTCATTTATACCTTCCAACAATTGCTTGATCCATGCAATGTTGGTACAATTCAATGCTGCAGCAATGTATTCAACTTCTGCTATTGACTGTGAAACACAACCTTGTTTCTTGCTAAGCTAACTTACTAGTCTTTCTCCTAAAAAGAAAGCTTCACCACTTGTGCTTTTTCTATCATCAATGTTGCCTGCCCAATTAGCATCAGTATAAAATTTTAAATCAAAATCATTTCCTTTCTGATATACTAAGCCATAATTCTCTGTGCCTTTCAAGTATCTAAAAATTCTTTTGATTGCTATCATGTGTGTTTCCTTAGGATCTGCAAAGAATCTTGCAACTATACCTACTGCATGTGCTATGTCTGGTCTGCTGTGAACAACATATTGTAGTTTTCCAATCATGGATCGGTAGAGTGTCTCATCAACAGATGCAGATTCATCATTCTTTTATAATTTACAGTTGGTAGTCATAGGAGTACTTACTGGTTTTGAACCATCCATTCCAAATTTCTTCAAGATTTCCTTTATGTATTTGGATTGAGTAATGAAAATCTCATTTTTCATTTACAGTATCTGTAAACCTATAAAATACTTTATCTCACCGATTAATGACATCTCAAATTCTTTTCTCATTTCATTTTCAAAGTTCTTGCATAAAGAGTCATTTCCACAAAATATAATATCATCAACAAATATGGCTGAGATCAGTATTCCATTTTCATCATTCTTCATGTACATGTTGCTGTTCTCATTTGTCCTTATAAAACCAATCTTAATCAAATAAGAGTGCAATCTTTTATACCATGCTCTTGGCGCTTGTTTCAAACCATATAAAGCTTTGTTCAACTTACATACCTGATATTTATTATTGTCTTCAACAAATCCTTCAGGTTGTTCAATGAAAACTTCTTCTTCTAATATTCCATTCAGAAATGCAGATTTGACATCCATTTGATATATCTTGAAGTTCTTGAAAGCAGCATAGGCCAACAATGTTCTTACTCCTTCAAGTCTAGCAACAGGTGCAAAAGTTTCACCATAATCAATTCCTTCTTCTTGTGCATAACCTTTGCAAACTAATCTTTCTTTGTTTCGAATGACCTCGCCTTTTTCATTTAGCTTGTTTTTGAAAATCCACTTTGTACCGATTACATTTTTGTCCTTTGGTCTTGGGATTAGTGTCCATGTGTCATTCTTCTTGATTTGATCAATCTCTTCTGTCATAGCATTTACCCAATCTTCACTGTTAAATGACTCTTTTACTATTCTCGGTTCAAATTCAGATATCAAACATGTGTTCTGTCTTAGTTTGTTCCTTGTCATCACTGGATCATCCTTATTTCCTATAATCTGACTTGGTGCATGATGTCTTCTAACATACTTGGCTAATACAGGCTCGGTAGGCTCTGTATGATCTTCTTCATCACTCGATAACTGGATATTTTCTTCATTTTCTTCAACAGTTTTCTCGATAGGACTTCTCGGTTGCACATAGACAAATTCATTATAGTCTTCTGGTTCTTTGGAATTTCCTTCATCATTTCTTTCTACAAATTCATCAATTTTCACATTTGCACTTTCTACTATTTTGTTAGATGATTTGATCAGACATTTAAATGCTTTGCTTCTAGATGAATAACCTAGAAATGTTCCTTCTTCACTTTTCTAATCAAACTTGCCATTTCTATCATCTCTATGAACATAGCATCTACTTCCAAAGATTTTAAAACAACTAACATTAGGTTTCTTATCATACCAGATCTCATATGGTGTCTTCAAAGTACCTTTCTTCAATTGAACTCGGTTCAAGGTGTCAATAGTTGTGCTTATTGCTTCTCTCCAAAATGTTTGTGGCACCTTCTTCTCAATCATCAGTGTTCTAGCACAATTCACAATAGATCTGTTTCTTCTTTCAACTATTCCATTCTACTGTGGAGTTCTCGGTGCAGAGACTTGTCTTTTAATACCATGATCATTGTAGAATAAGTTTAATTCATCAGATGTGAACTCTCCTCCTCTATCTGATCTAAGACATTTCAGTTGTCTTCCTGTTTCATTTTCAACTCTTGCCTTGTACCATTTAAACATTTGAAAAGCTTCTGATTTTTCTTTTAAAAACATTACTGACATCATCCTTGAATAGTCATCCACAAATAATATGAAATATTTATCACCATAATAACTTTGAAATTTCATAGGACCACAAAGATCAATGTGCACTAGATCTAAAATTCCCTTAGAAGTGTAAGACTTACTTGTAAAGCTTGATCTTGTCATCTTACCCATCTGGCATCCTCGACACATAGCATTCTCAGGTTTTTCAAGACTCGGTAGACCTCTTACTCTAGTCTTCTTACTTATCTTGATCAGGTTATCAAAATTTACATGACAAAACCTCTTATGCCATAGCCAGGTATCATCAATCTTTATTTACCGAAGATCCACTGTTATCAAAATTACTTAACTCAAATGCATGTAGCTTACCAATAGTAGCATCCAAAGAAACTGGCATATTAGGTACAGACCTCAATTCATTGATTTCTGAGACTCGGATTGCATAAGCCGGTAGAAGGGTTCTTAACAACTTACTTGTTATATCCGTTTCTTCAATAGTTCCACCTACTCCTTTGATTTGATTGACAATCTCCTTTAGTCTTGTACTGTACTGAGTTATGTTCTCACCTTCATTCATCCTCATAGATTCAAGTTGTCCTCTTAAACTGTCTACTTTTGCTCTTTGAACATGTTCATCTCCTCCATATACTGATATGAGCTTATTCCACATTGCCTTTGCATCATTGCAACCTTCTAGATCATTAAACTCTGAATCGGTCAATGCAGATGTTATTTCAATCATTGCTTGAATATGTTCTTGCTTTGCCTTTATCTCTTCCATAGTCAATGGATAGGTGCTCAGTGTGACAAAATCATTCTCCAGATAGTATACAACATATTCTCCAACTCCTCATAGATGTAGCTTCATCCTTTTCTGCCATGTAGAGAAACTTGACTTGTTCAGCTTCGGTGCATCCCTCTTATACATCTTTGGATCTTTAACTCAAGTGCCTTTAAACTTTCCTTCTGGAGTCTAAATCTTTGATACACATTGATAGTTCTGATACTTAATATAAGTACAGATCCAATAGCCAACAAGATGAGAGGGGGGGGGGGTGAATCATACAAACTTAATCATCCATAAAAACATCAGATTCAACCTCGGTAACATATATATCAGTCATATAACAAAAACTGTCAAACATGCAAACTCAAAAGCATAAGAACAATATAAACCTCATAACACCAGATTTAATGTGGAAACCCAAGTAGGAAAAAACCACTGTGGGATTTTGGACCCACTAAGAAATATACTCTTCTAGAGTATGCTCGGTTAAAAGCAAATCCTGTTAAAGATTACAAACAAATTGCTAGATGTGACCCGGTTAAGGGATTTCCCTCAGATCTATTAGGATCTTCAATTTGTTAGAAGTGACCTTGTCAAAATATTTCAAACACTTAATCAGAATGTCACCTTGCTAGAGGATTTACCTATAAGACTTTTAAGTCCACTCGGTTAAGAGATTTTCTGTCACTTTCACAAAATAACAGTAATAAAAATCTATCTGCAACTTCACATCTAAAATGCTAAAGTAGATTCTTATTTGTTCAATACAATTTAGGCATAGAACTAATCTTGTCTATCTGCTGGGCTTCTATACTATGTTATTCTAACAGGTCTTCAAGCTTCTGTGCTCGGTAATCACTATGTAGCATCCCTGTGCATACACTTGCCCGCATACATTGTTTATCAACAGTTTCCTATTTATAAACAATTAGGTAACCGCTTAATCTCCTTGATCACATTTCCCATGATCAATCATAGCCATCAGATCTTCAGTCTTGTCCAGGTTCAATGCATCTTTCGATCTGAAAACATTTTACCCCACCTTGGAACTTGCATAATTGTCTTGGAACTTGTGCCAAGGTATTGCAGTTCAATATGAGCTGTAGATCTTCATGCCAAATTTCCATTGCCTTATATTCATTAACAAACTTCTTCCACGGCTTACTAATCATTGATCCGCTCCAGCTCATCAACTTCTTTCTGTAGCATCCTAAAATTGCGACACTTGCAATTTCGACTGCATTTCGGTCTTCACGATGGCGATGCAACACGCAACCTGAATGGAGACCCCGAAACCTGATTATGACACCAAAAACTGCATTTTCTTGTACCCTGGCTTGAACCTCCTTTGCACCCTACTGTCCCGGGAGGTGGGACCAGAGCGCCCAGCGCCCTGGTCCTTCAGGACCAGGGCGCCCAGCGCCCTGGTCCCCCAGGACCATGGCGCCCAGCGCCCTGGTCCCTGGGTCCTATTTTGGGCCCGGTCTCTTTTGGACTTCGGGTCTTTATGTTTGCAAATTGGAAAATTGTCTTTCTTGGTCGGCCTAAGGTTGGGAAAATCAGTCTATCAGCCCTAATTGACAAGTATATAAACTACATTTTCCTCTCTCATTTAGGTAGATGAAAAAAAAAAAGGGCGAAAGCAAGATTCAAACATTCAAGCATTCAAGCATTCCTTCTAAGTCTCCATTCAAGGCTAAGTGTTGCATTCAAGACAAGGATTCAACCATTGAAGAGGAGATCACTTACTACATACTACTACAACATACAACATACAACATCTATACCTTCGCACATAAGGATACAAACATCCTTACAACAAGGTATTAGTACTTGTTTTACATTACAGACATTTACATTTACAACATTGCTCATTTCTTGGTTAATTCCAAAACCGGGGTTTGACCTAAAGGCAAACCCCTAATCCCTAACCCCCCAATTGTCTTCGCTTTTCTGTGTGTAGGTTGCAGGTACGCGGCTGAAATTGAAGATCTGGAATCCTTGTGCAGAGACGAACGGCTCCCCCTTCGTTTCGCGGATTTTTCGGAGGACTGTGGCGCTCGGGCGCCATCGTCCCAGCAACTTTTGCTCAAATTTGCAGGACAACGCCGTATCGACATTTCACTGCTAATTCCAGGTCCGCAGCTTCATACTGTATTCCTATCTCAGTTTATAAGCAAATCTTTGTCACTTTCTATGCATTCCTAGCTTAATTCTTCTGTCAACATTCTTTACAAAAGAGGGTAGCCTTGCTTTCTTAACCCTTGAAACACATTTAGCATCCAATCTTGCATTGTGTGGGATTGGATCTTGTGGGTTTCAACCCCTCTTTTGAATGTAAAGTCTCTCCCCTAAGTGAAAACCATCAACCCTAGTGAATCTCCCTTCTCTCTCCTTGGAGTTGGAAGAGGGGAGAGCAACTAGGGTTCGATCGCGATTTTCCGCTTTACATTTTAGTGAACCCGACGTGAACATCCTTTCTAATTATTCATGGTTAGATCTGAAAATTGGATTCCTTGATTACATTTCCATGTTGATCTTTTGCAAAATTTTAGAGGTTAATTGCATAAAAACCCTAAATTTTCTTTTTAGTAATTAAGCTTGTGAAATGTCTAAATGTTAATGCTTGTTTCAGATCTACCCTTCTATTACAAATTATCAATTCATATCTATGCTTTAATTTTGAAAATTAAGTGGTTAAGTGTCAAAACCCTAATTTTTGAAACCCTCTTGATTCAACCTTTGTCCGACAATTTCACTGATCAAAACATCTCCAAATCAGCTGTAACTTTGGATTCCGCAATAAAATCACAATATCTTTCATCCCTGAAAATTTGGAAAAAAGTTGCGAGGACCGTGTGCACTCCGAGCGCCATCGTCCCCGACATTTTTTCCGAAATTTCGAGAGCTAGATCTCACTGTATTTTCCTGCTAAAATCCAGAATTTTGGCTGATTTTATCAATTATAACACTTTCAAAATTACAGTCAAAGTTGGTCTTGTGATTGCTTGGATTAAGGCTTCTAATCATTCAAAAATCATCGAAATTGAAATTTTGTGTCAAAATTGTGTTCTTACTGTCCTAAATCTGAAAAGTGTGTTTGCATTCATTAAAAAATTTCAGTGCTTTATTCAAATTCTTGCAATTTGTGACTTTTGAAATTAAGTGCTTAATTACAACAACTTTGATTTCCGCTTTCAAAATTGAATTTTGCGTGAAATTGAGCCAATTTTTGAATTTCAAAACCTGCATTGCTTTTGACATTCCCTCTAAAATCATAGCATTCAAAGTTTCAGTTTCCCTCTCTTTTTCAAAATTCAAATTTTGCATTTTTCGACAATCTTGGTAGGGTTCAATTTCGAGATTGCAACTTTAATTTGGCCTATCTACAGATCATAAAATCACTCAATTTTTTCAGATTAGCTTTAAAATCATCATACCTTTCATCCCTGCAAATTTCAAAAAAAGTTGCAAGGACCATGTTGCACTTCGAGCGCCACGGTCCCGGACATTTTTTCTGAAATTTCGGGAGACTGTCGTGATTACATTTAATAGCTTAAATCCAGAAGATTGGCTGATTTTACTGAAAATTGCTACCTCTAAATTCAAAACTTTCTCTCTCTCTCTAGTGCATGAGTTTTACAACAATAAGTCCTACTTACACTATTCCCGTTAGACGAAGCCGTAGAATTAAGTCTTTCCGAGGTTTAACTACTGAGGAGATGGAACCTAATTTGAATAGCCTTTTTAACGAGGACATGGGTAATTCCTCTAATCCTCCTAATGATGAAGAAGCTCTCCATGAGGTTTCTGAAGAACAACTTTCGAAATTGGATAACCAATTTGATGATTTTCGACAATGGATGTCTCAAGAATACCCTGATAGTCAAGCTCTTCCTTTAATTGAGGGTCTAAAACGTATGCTTCACAGTGATAAGAATGGAATTGATATTTTGCGTGGTATTGCACACATCGTGGATTCGAATGTGATGCCTATGAAGAGTTGTGCTGAAAATTTGGGTTATACACAACCTCCTACTCAAGTCAATCATTCTATTCCTTTGATGACTTCTATTGCTAGCATACCTACCTTTACATCAAACATAATGACCACTTCTATACAAGACATTCCTCCTGTGATCACTAGTCATGGGGGCAATCCCCCTTCTTCAATTAACCCTCTTCCTTCGTTTAATCCGACTTCTTCATTCATTCCTTCAATGAATGTCCCTATTATATCTCCACAAATGAACATGACGCAAGGGGGCAATTCGTTTAACCATTCCATTCCTCCTTGTAGTGTTCCTCCTGTCCAATCATCTCCTATGACTGACTATCATAGGGTCCCACCACCTTACTCTCTACCTTCTTTCAATAACATAACACCTCCATCTCAATCTAACACATCTAATATGAATTCTTCGACTGAAGCGACCATTAACAATCTTGCACAAACTGTCTCTTCTTTACAGCAACAAATTGCCTCTATGAATCAATCTAAGTTTAGTGTGCCCACATTTGATGTTGCGAGCCCACTTTCTCTTGACATTGTTCGAGGTATCCCTCCTAAACATGTTGAAATCCCGCATTGGGAGCTTTATAATGGTAAAGGTGATCCTCTAACACATGTTAAGACTTTTCAAACAATATGTACTGATTTTTCTTATGACCAAAGGTTGCTTGCAAAACTGTTCACTAGAACATTAAGAGACAAAGCCCTACAATGGTATTGCTCGTTGCCTTCTTATTCTATTACTTCTTTCGAACAACTTGCAAATGCTTTCATTCAACAATTTCAAAACAATATAAGTCCTAAAGTTACTTTGATTGATTTAATGCATTGTAAAGAAGGTGTTAAAGAAAAAGTGACTGATTTCATTGGTAGATATAAGCATTTGTATGCTCAAATTTCTTTTCCAGTGCCTGACAATGATATTCAAAGAATCTTTATTTCTAATTTACAAAAAGATATTTGAGACAAACTTCTGTTTTCTAAGTTTACTTCTTTCCAACAGTTGTGTGCAACTCTTCACAATTATCAACTGACTGTGAGTCAAATGGAACAATCACATCCTATGGCTCCGAGTGATAAGGGTGATAGCAGTCAAAAACCATTTGGGAAGTTTAAACCGAACAGAGATTCCATCAAATTCAATGAAAACATCATCAACAACAATGTGAATGCAGCATCAGGTGTGCCTCCTATTTCTAAATTTTTCAAGAAAGAAAGAAAGTATACTCCTTTGAATGAATCATTGCATAGTATTATGAATAAGTTATTGGAACAAAATGTGCTTACTCTTCCTCCTATAAGACAAATTGATCCTGCAAAGATTACTTCACCTTATTTTGATAACAAAGCTTTTTGTCAATTTCATCGTCAGCCTGGGCATGATACTGAAAAATGTTTTTCTTTAAAGGGTAAAATTCAAGATTTGATTGATAATAATACTATTTCTGTTTCTGGAGTGAATGATAAAGGCAATACATCTATAGCTCCTCCTAATCAAAATCTTCAGATTTTCACTAATCCATTACCTTCTCATACCTCTAATGCAATTGAAGCTAATGATTCCTCTCTCTCATCTGATGGTCTTGTGTCTATGACTCCGAATGTGATTAACTTTGTAGAGCAGCAAGAAAACCCTAAAGAACCTTCCATCACATTTGATTCCAGTGAAACCATTAGGGCACCTGATGGTCCTTTATACATAGTTGCAAAAGTCAAGAATACACCTTGCCGTGGAGTGCTTATTGATCCTTCGTGCATGATTAATGTTATTACTAAAGAATTTCTTTTTACTTTGCAATTGAATCAAGTGATCTATGATGAAACAAATGTGGTTGTGAAATTATTTGATGCATTTTCTTCTCCTGCAATTGGTTCTATTACATTTCCTATTGAGGTCCATAACAAATCCCTTGATGTGAACTTTGCTATTATTCCATCTTCCAAACAATTTCGTGTGAAGCTTGGCTATCCTTGGCTGTCTTCCATGAAAGCTATTGCTTCTCCTATTCATAAGTGTTTGAAATTTCCCCATAATGGTGAAATTGTTACTGTCAATCATAGTCTCTTTAAACCAGCTGAAAGAACTTCTAGCGTTCCTATTGATTACTTTTGGCCTAAACAATTCCAATCTCTTCCTCTGCGAAGTGATCATCTTTTCAAATCTTATCAAAAGTGGAAAACAGATATGATCCTATCTCTAAGTGAACCTAGAACACCTAAACTTGACATTCCTATCATTCTTGAGAAGGAAGTTCTTCCTTTGAAAGATAAAACTAATGTCTTTCCTTAAGAAGATTCCCAACCCATTCCCATGGATGTGATTATGTCTATGCCTAATAAACCTTCTAAGAGTAGACCTATACCTCCTCATCATGATGGACTTGGTCTTCTCCCTAAACCAAAAATTCCTCCTTTATATGGAGCAGTTCCTCCTTTTTATAGAGAGAAGAGACCTTCTTCTTCTCCTATTATCCAGCCTAAGAGACCACAACCTAAACACCCAAGTGATAAGGATGAGAACATTCCTCCTCCTCAATCTTCTCCACTTCCTACTAAGACTAGACGAAATCGTTCTGCACGTGAACGCCGACGAAAGCGTCGTCTTAGAGCTCAAGCAGCTGCTTCTCAAACTTTGCAATCTCCAAAAACACCTTCAACAAGCATTATTCCATTTTCTCCTCAGCCGACGATTGAGCTGAAATCTCCTAAACATAAGATGCATGATGGTCTTGATCCTGTGCGAGTTAAAGATCCTATTTTTATAAATCTTGATGATGCTATAGATGAAAATGTTATTCATGATGAAAATGTTACTTCTCTTGCTTCTGATAGTGAATATGAACTTGTTGATATTGATAACCATTTATCTAATGAATTTTCTAAAGCACTTATCCTAGCTCCTAGACAAGAACAACGTGGCTTGGAATATGAACATAGCCCTTGTTTGGATCTTGTGATAGCTCCATCTGCTGTGTTGGATGTTCCTCCTCTAGCGTGTTCCCTACCTTCCCAAAACATTGATCAGCAAGATCGGGGGGTAGATGACGTGCTAGACTAGTTACATTAGCATAGCAGATTCTCTCCTCCTCTCTTGTGTTACTTCTTCTATATGTTATTCTCATTCTTCTATTTGTTGTCCTTAGTGTTGTCTACTTGAGGACGATGCAAAGCATTGAGATCTCTCGATCTCTCTCATGTTGACTCAAAAGACACATGTGTTCCCTTCTTCTAGGTGACCTTCCTTGATTGGGGAATGAAGAACAATTATGCATATATACATATGATATACATGAATTATCATACAACATACTGACCCCGAGGAAAGCGAAGTCACCTCGTGCTTTGTGTTTTGTGTCTATTAGCCTTGGGCTTATCTCACACTTGGGGGCTAAATCCTTGTGATAACGTGCTCCTTTCTCATTTCTTATATGTATCACTACCTTAAAGCAATCACCCCCGGTGAGGCGTGTGCGATCGCTTTAACGTAGGGGGGCATACATCCTGTTCATATCTTTTCAAGATACTTGAAAATTTCTTGACAAATTTAGCTTTGCCTTGAAAATTTTTGATATCTTTCTTGCATGACTCATAGTGAGGGAACCTTACTACTGACAGTCATGGTTCTCCCTCGTGATCTTCCCTTTTACTTTGTCAATCGAAGTCGTAAGATCCTTAGTCCACTGGGGGCTTGGTGTATCTTGCCTCCTTGACGTGGTGAAAGTTTTTCAATGTTGTTTCCTTGTACTTTACCGGAAGTATGAGCATACATACTCCCGCTAAAGTGGGGGCTAAATGTAGCGTCCTAAAATTGCGACACTTGCAATTTCGACTGCATTTCGGTCTTCACGATGGCGACGCAACACGCAACCTGAATGGAGACCCCGAAACCTGATTATGACACCAAAAACTGCATTTTCTTGCACCCTGGCCTGAACCTCCTTTGCACCCTGCTGTCCCGGGAGGTGGGACCAGAGCGCCCAGCGCCCTGGTCCTTCAAGACCAGGGCGCCCAGCGCCCTGGTCCCCCAGGACCATGGCGCCCAACGCCCTGGTCCCTGGGTCCTATTTTGGGCCCAGTCTCTTTTGGACTTCGGGTCTTTATGTTTGCAAATTGGAAAATTATCTTTCCTGGTCGGCCTAAGGTCGGGAAAATCAGTCTATCAGCCCTAATTGACAAGTATATAAACTACATTTTCCTCTCTCATTTAGGTAGATGAAAAAAAAAAAGGGCGAAAGCAAGATTCAAACATTCAAGCATTCAAGCATTCCTTCTAAGTCTCCATTCAAGGCTAAGTGTTGCATTCAAGACAAGGATTCAACCATTGAAGAGGAGATCACTTACTACATACTACTACAACATACAACATACAACATCTATACCTTCGCACATAAGGATACAAACATCCTTACAACAAGGTATTAGTACTTGTTTTACATTACAGACATTTACATTTACAGCATTGCTCATTTCTTGGTTAATTCCAAAACCGAGGTTTGACCTAAAGGCAAACCCCTAATCCCTAACCCCCCAATCGTCTTCGCTTTTCTGTGTGTAGGTTGCAGGTACGCGGCTGAAATTGAAGATCTGGAATCCTTGTGCAGGGACGAACAGATCCCCCTTCGTTTCGCGGATTTTTCGGAGGACCGTGGCGCTCGGGCGCCATCGTCTCGGCAACTTTCGCTCAAATTTGCAGGACAGTGCCGTATCAACATTTCACTGCTACTTCCAGGTCCACAGCTTCATACTGTATTCCTATCTCAGTTTATAAGCAAATCTTTGTCACTTTCTATGCATTCCTAGCTTAATTCTTCTGTCAACATTCTTTACAAAAGAGGGTAGCCTTGCTTTCTTAACCCTTGAAACACATTTAGCATCCAATCTTGCATTGTGTGGGATTGGATCTTGTGGGTTTCAACCCCTCTTTTGAATGTAAAGTCTCTCCCCTAAGTGAAAACCATCAACCCTAGTGAATCTCCCTTCTCTCTCCTTGGAGTTGGAAGAGGGGAGAGCAACTAGGGTTCGATCGCGATTTTCCGCTTTACACTTTCATTAAATACCGCATGTAAAAATTTAATGCATTCTGTTATAGCTTGGTTACAACTTGGTAAGAACTCGGTGAATACTAAACTTCACTCGGTAGACATTCCGCCTTCATTAACCGATAGTGATAACCTTAGGGTTTATCGACTAGGTTCCTTAGGGTTTACCGACTAGGTTCTTTGCTTGATAGCATAGTATAGTATTAACCTTTACATTTTACAACATATGTATGATGTTAAAACAATCTAAAACATCATGATCTCATCATTGTCTGACTCGGTAGTAGTTGCCCATTGAATACCTTATTCATCCCTTTATTCATCATATTCTTTCCTGTGTCTTTTACCGACTTCTTTATAATCTTCATATCATACTTCTCAAGATATGGCAACATCATACTGAATTAGAAAATCAATTTCTTGACATCAATGACAAAATAATAATATCAAGATAGTAAAACATCTTTAATCAGTTATATCCATAATCATCAACAACCTTCTCAATATCCTTTTTGAAATGCCAACAATCTTTCATTGTCTGTTATAATGCAATATTGCCAACAGGTACACTGTTTTCTCTTGCCGATTGAAAGAAACAATAACCAATGACTCTAATTGCAAACTTTAGCTCTACATCTGTTACATTATTCAACTTAAGGCCTCTGCAATCAGACTCAACTCCGGTTAAAATTATCAATTCCTTCTGTGAAATCATCTTTTGTGCTCGGGCATGGTCGAATATAGGGTATCCAGTTATTATGTGAATAATCTCCTTGGTGATTTTGAACGGTTGCTCCTCTAACCACATAAAGTCGTCATGCACTCTGCTCAAGACAAATTTGACCCATTGGGGTTTGAAAACTTAAGGATAGGTTAGGGCTTTGGTCAATCCCTTAACTTTGATATGCTCATACTTACTATCCAGGATTCCATCGGTGCATAATTCATCATACATGTTCTTAATTTCGGTATGACCTAGCTCTTCAACACGACACTTAGTATAAAATATGACATCTTCAACCAATAGAACCCTATTTAGAATAAGAGAAAATGCAGTTTTCTCATCGGGTTCAGATGCCACTTTGGGAGGTAAGGAATACATTAGTGAGGGCTTCTCAATAGTCTCAACTACAACAGGTTTCTACATCTTGGGAGCCATTTCAAGCTTGGATTTCTACTAACAAAATAGCTTAGGGTTTCAACTAACCAGAAAATGCTTTCGACTTAGTAAATATAATGCAAATATTCACAGCTGATATTTATCAGTTAACTTGCTTGAAAATGCATTTAAGATTGTGTGAAAGTACCTTGAATTCTCTCTGGAAATTTTTGATCGCCTTTGATTCGCTTAACTCTGCTCTTTGAAAACTGGTAAGTGTAAAATGACCACACAGAGAACTTTAATACACCCTTTACCTTATCGGGCTTCATGCAGTTAGGTAAGATAAGCATTAAATGCACTCGGTTCCACTAAACCGATTATCTTCCTTCTATGATTTTACTGACTAGACAAGTTTCCTGTACTTACCGACTTCTCTGGTACTACAAAGGACTAGATAGTGTAAAAAAAATGTTATTGCATCTTAGGTATGCAGATTTTGGAATTGTGTTCATGATTAAATAGGAACTGTTAGGATCCAACCTTGAGAAAACACAGTCCCTTCATACCTTTATGATTAATTCGAAGTAGATGCACCTAACTCGGTAGGTAAGGTGCTTTCTTCATTATTAGACCCATTTTCCTTCTTTTTCCAGATTTTCTGTAATTTGATTCTTATCTCTTCAGTATCTCCTCTGGGTTGGTCTCTGCAATCTTTAGCCAAGTGTCCAACTTTGTGACAATGAAAACATGCCATTCCAATATTTCTCCATGATCTCCGGTTGTTCATTCCAAACCTTATCATACAGTTGGCACTTATATGTCCATATCTTCCACAACATTCACACCATATCCTTGTATTGTAATCCCATGGTACTGCAGTATATTATCGGTTAAGATCTGTGTGAATTTGGTAGCTTCTAGTATTTGCTTGGTATGAAGATCATATATAGTTTTTCTACTTAAACCAACACTTCTCGGTATTGTGTCCATATCTATTGCAGTTTTTGCAAAACCCCTTGAATTTTGCTTTCCGATAATTGCTAATAGACTTTGTCCTGCATTGATTAGATGTGTGACAATACTTATTGCAATTGTAACAATAACCATTAGACCTAGTGACATTCGGTTGCTTACCTTTTCTTATTCGGCACATGTTGGCAGTATGTCCTTGTTTTCCACAATAATTACAAATAGGCTTCTTATCTTTCAATTTATCTTTATTTCCATCCTTCTTTGATGATTCTCCTTTCTCGGTAGTGTTGATTCCTTTGTCGGTAGAGTTGTTTCTTTTGTAACCGAGTCCGGCAAATTTGTTGGGTGATTTTATGTTTAGTTGCTCATCCAACATTCTTGATGCTTCATAACTTTTCTTCAATGTTTCTTTTGACTTCTTTTCTGCTTCAAGTTCATCGGTCAATCTTGATAATTCAAGTTTCAATGCTTGATTCTCATTTTCTTTTAGATTTGCTTCATGATGTTCATAAGCCAATTGATCAGACAGATTATGTTGGATTCCAGTCATCCTTGTGATTTCATCATTATTTTCAGACACCAATGCTTCTAGCTGTTGTTTTTCTCTTTCTAAATCTCTTATGTTATCTTCATTTGTTCTCAATGCATCAAGATTTTCAGTCATCTGTGTGCTAAAATACTCATGTTCCCTTTTCATTGCTTTTAGCTGATCATTCAGAGCTTTGTTATTTTCTTTCAATTCTACAATCATTTCTTTAGACTCTTCTGATATGCTGTTCTCAGATGATGTCTCAATTTGTTCCACCAACTCTTGTGAGTCTTGTAAATCATCAGATAATCTTCTTCTGACTTTCAGTGATTTTTGCATTTGTCTCTGCATGTCTACAATCATTTGATTAGCATGATCCAATTCTGCTTGAAGATTCACAATTTTGCGTGATTGTTTATAGCTTTCCATTGATAGGATCTTTCTCTTTAGGCTGTAAAACCCTTTTCCAAGAGTAGAGCTCTGATACCAATTGTTAGGTCCAACTAGGAAAGCTAATGTACTGAGAGGGGAGGGGTGAATCAGTACTTCAAAATTTTTCTTCTAAAACAATCTTACTGATAAACATAAACTGTGTATAGCTGATCTCATAATATATAATGATAAAACATAATCATAGAAATAAAATTCATACACATTTCACTCCATAACTCAAATATTTTGGTTACGCAAAAACTCTTTGTTAGAGAGAAAAACTGCGGTGGGGATGGCACCCACAACTTCACTACTACAATAATAAAGGTTGCTCGATTAAAGCTACATGTTTAGCTATTTTTGATAGCTTACCCTGTTAGGAGTATCAAGATCTTTAGATCTACCTTGCTAAAGGATTTTACAAACACTTTTACAAAATGTTGTATCTGGTTAAAGACTTTACAATTTATAAACTTTGTTAGAGTCTTTTACCCTGTTAAAGGTTTCTATTACAACTCAAATAATTCAATCAAAATCTTTTACAAATATCTGCAACTTTACATCTAAAATGTTATAGAAGACTCTATGTGCTCAATATGAAATTACCTTGCTCATAGCATCCCTCGGTAATTGATAAATCAACTCGGTGACCTCTTCTGTATACTCTATCCCTTAAACTGTTTTCATAAAAACCTTCTCGGTGACCTCTGAATATCTCTATCACTCTTCACACCTTATCTTCTCTCATGATTTTCATTTTCAAATCATCAATCTTCAATCTTCCCTCTCTAAATTAGATACTCAAATCCCTCTATATATATAGATCTCTAAGATGGTGATCTTGTTCATACATCGATCATACAAACATGTTTTATCAAATGAATAAACATAGAAATTATTTCATTGGGTAAACTTCCTCAAAATCATACAAATCTTTGAATGCAATTTCCTATGTAATAATGGTTCCTTGTTCTCGAATCTTGTAACACGTTTCCACATATGTGTCCAGGTTCATTGAATCTAGTAACACGTTTCCACTCGGTTCAGATTAACTTGGTATACCTTCTTTGCTACTCGGTAGGCAGCTCGATATCTCTCATCTCGGTGACTAGCCTTTCTTTGTAACCGACAGCCTTAGTACATACTGACTGAATATTTCGGTAGTATTAACCGACTAGAGTATATAGGATGACTTTGGACATAAAACTAATGACAACTTAGTAAATAGTAATAGGCGAGAAGGAACATCGCAGTATGCTTCATATCTTATGTGTATTTGCTTCATGTCTAATGTGTTTTCAGCGTGTTTATTCCATGTGTGTTTTACATGTATGCCTCTCTCATGTATGCTTTTGTCCTGTGTATGCTTCATATCTTATGTATATTTTCTTCATGTCTGATGTGTTTTCAGTGTGTTTACTCCATGCGTGTTTCATGATTACTTTATGCTTAACAATTATGAAAATGCCACTTCTTGGTCGTTTTTCCCACTTCTTCAAGAAGCCATAATCTTGCATCCAAATTAAAATAAGGTACATGTTTTAGACCATGAAGGCCCTTCTTCAATCTACAAACATGAGTCTCATGCTCAGGCACTTCAAAGTCCCCTGGCATTTCTTAATGGGTTGATTGGGGAGGAAAATAAATGTCTCAAACACTTCTGAAAGTCAGATCTCGTTAACAAACATTCACTTCCACATCTTAATAATGGCAATATGAATGAATTAACCATAATTTGTTCCTCGTGTACCAATCTCTAGATGATACAACAAAGCTATTTGTCTCATTTGCAATAAATAGATGAGGCACAACTTGTAAATTGTCACAAAAACACCTCACAAGCAGTTCACCTAATTCTGCTTGATCCTAAACATGCATTACCTTACATACATATGAATTGCAGTGCTAATACACAAAAATCCTCCTTATTGAATTCTTACTGCCCAAAGTTCAAATACATAGCTTTGCAAGCTTATGCTAGAGAGAATTTGATGTCTCATACGTACCTAGTAAAGTCTTGCACCTAGCTAGTTCCTAGTAGAGAACTTATTCACTTCTTAAGTTTACTTAGGTTTAAGGTGTTAATTTTTAAAAGTTTGTCTTGCCTAAATAAGATCTTATATCTTCTCTTTATGACTTTTACTTAATTCTAGTTACCTAAGTCATTTAATATTTGACACTTTAGTTGTCTTATAACATAGGATTAAGACACATTATAATTTTGCTTATTCATATCCCCCAACCTTGTCTTTATAAGCAAGGTCATCCCATTGTATATTTCAAATTAATTCAATCAATCTTACATTGTTGAAGCAAACCATTTTTGTCATTTTCTCTCTTGTAGAAGATATTCTGGTCTAGCAATTGATTCTAAAGGTGTTGAGTTGCCATTAACTCCTACATTAAGTACAAAAGAAGAAGAAGAGTTCTTGTCCAACTAGAACAATCTAACTTGCATACTTTTCCCTAGCCTTAGATCATAATAATCTCATTCTTAAAACTTTTGAAACTTTATAACCGTATCTTTATCCACAATGAAGGGAAGAACATTATTTTTCTACTTTATTGTCTTCTTGATGCCTGCATTCAATTGCCTTTTTTGTTATACTACAATAATTTACTACCTTGGTTATAATGGTGTCCTCCATATGACCATCCTATGCCATGAAATGTACATTAGTGCACGCAACTCTTTAGGCCAAGGTGTGTATCCTTATTTTAAGTAGTTCACCCATATTATTCCCTTTAGAATATTTTTGTATCATTCTCTAAGGCATTATCCCTTCACTTTGTGGACAATAGATGAAACCCACAATTTTGTTATGGGACTTGTTACACACTACATATCCCATCACACGTACATGATTGTCCTATCAAAGAGCCTATTATTTTCCACGTAAACACAACACTTCATGTTTACCCTTTAGAGATCCTTCTTTCATTATGTATTGAGCTACATCATGCATTGAATACAAGCATCTATTATAGGGAAGATGTTGGGCATTACTAATTGTTGTAGCATGAGGTTCTCAATACAATTTGGACCTCTTCTTCCCAACAAGAAAATCTTTCATTAATCTTATTACTACAAACGTTGTTACACACATAATAAGTTTTAAAGGACAGTCATAAGGATGTAGTAAATAGTCATGAGAGTGTTTTAATTGCTCTACAAACCTAAGTTAACAATGGATGAGTGAAACAAATCAGGAACTTGCAAAGACTTTGGAGAGCATATGGAGAAAGGTTTATATAAGTGTCATGAAGAAAAAAGACTGTGATGGGTATAGGAAAACATTGCAAAGTGAAGTGTACAGTGAATAAAGTTTAAGTGAACAAGAGAATACTTGGATAGAGGTCCTTGCCCTACTCATTTTGAAGGTCAAGTTCATCATTGTGTACAACAACGAAGACATGGAAAGATAAAAAATTATATGAGTATGAAGACAATAATCATGTCCAAAATCATGAAAAGTAGGGCCATATAATATATGGAAGAAAGTGTTGTGGAGTCAAAGTATGAAAAATTGTTGTTGCATTTTTGTTTTCAGTGTATCAAGAAGCTCTTCAAGGCAGAAATCTAAAATAATTGCCTTCATTGTGTCCATGGTGGGCCTTTGTTGCTGTTGTTGTAATATTAAAGTTGTTGCAAGCTATCGACATTGTTTAAAGTATATGGATCCTATTATGCATGTTGAAGTTACAGCTATAAGAAAAGCATACAAATATAAGGTAATCAAATTTAAGTTTCATATAATTGAGTTCCAGACAACTTGCATCAAGTAGAGAGAAAGAAAATGTTATACACTTCTCAACTTATCTCTACAGTGAAAAGTCATGCATATAGGAAGTGTTGAAATAGTAGCTAGCTTGGATACCTGTCTATTGTATTTTAATGTTGCCAATGACAATTAAAATACACATGTATTATCTGTCATACAATTTGAACTATTTTGGGCTGGACCCAAACACATGTAACATGAAGGCAAATGATGTAACTTAGGGCTGGGATCAAATACATGTAACTTGTAATTATATCTTGCTATGGATAGGACAAGACCTATGTATAATGTAACTTGTAGATAGGGTAGGCCCAATTTGGGCAGTAAAATCAAATTTGTATTTTGAGTGATTATGTAATTGGGCTGGCCCCAAACTCATGTAGCGTGTGGTAAAAGGAAAACAATCAATAACGTGTTAATAGGTAAAGACCTATTTGGACGATATACATAATATTATTATTAAATTAATAAGCAAGTTGACTTAAGGTATTGGCGCCAAAGGTTGGATATAAAACCAACAACAAATGAAGTCATCTTCATTATCACATGCAATATGCTCTCCAATATTGGTGATCTCTCTCTCTCTCTCTCTCTCTCTCTCTCTCTCTCTCTCTCTCTCTCTCTCTCTCTCTCTCTCTCTCTCTCTCGCTTCTCATCTACTATGTGAAGTTATTAAGGCTGGCTGTTAGGTGATGCTATCAAAATCATCCTGCGAAATTAATGAAGACTCACCTTGTGCAAATTTGATGCTGATCTTCCTTAGTCATTTGCTGCTGATAAGGGGTACGATATTCATTGTTATATAAAGAGAAATTCAGATCTGCTAACCTGCTGATTGGACAACAGTCTAAGATAAGTTCACTTGCCTTGTAATTGCCTACATTTGAGATAATACATATTCTACTTTGTTGCTAGGTTTTTCATCTCCAAGAGGGAGGTTTTCCCAAGGTATTGGTGTGTCTTGTCTTGTGTTTTCATTGTTGTTACTATTCTGTTATAACCTGATTATTTAAGATTAACATCTGATTGCTTAAAATTAACCTGGGTAAAGTGGAATAGGGTATGTAGAGACCCTAGGAAGTGTTGGAACAAGTTGGTGAGGTTGATAGTTCTATTTGGGCATCTTGGTGAAGCCTAGTGAAGGAAGGTGAAACAAGAAGAGTTGAGTTTTCAAGAAGAAAGAATGAAGAGTGGCATCCGTTCTCTTGGTGTTGTACTTATAAGATGACACTTTATATGAGATTATCAATTTGGGATATACTTGTAAGAAATATGTGCATATATAGTAGATAAATTAATTTCATGTATATATATAGTAGATAGGTTTTGGTAGCTCCCAAGAATAACTAACTTAGATAAGGTAGATAAATTCATTTCATCTCCCTGATTGGCTTTAAAGGCTCTTATATTTGGGTTAGCTAATTCCCTATCAACACCATTTTTAATAGGTTTACCAGTACTCAGTGGTTCATACAATCCTCTTAGGAGTTGGACCATCTCAACCATGGTGCGCCTGATCATATTAGCTTGAAACCAGTGTGCCTCATATTAGCTTCAAACCTATGCCCCCTATTGGTAGTTGATGGGGATAGAATATCATTCACTGTATATATCAATGAGGTTTTCTTAGGTCTAGATAATATTTAAAAAAATATATATATTTGTCAGAATTACGACGGAGACTAAGCTTTCCACCGATGATGGAATCGTCAGACCATCAACGTTCTCGTCAGTGTAAAATTTCTGGAGTCATCAAAATTCTGACTCAAACTACACAAACATCCGACGAGGATGCTGTATGTCCGATGACACTTCGTTGTCGAATGGTCGTCGATGCATATTAATGGACCAACAACACAACCGTCAAACAAACAACATCCTCATCGGTGCAAAGTTTCACACTTCCATCGAGTTTCCGATGCAGTCTAAACTAACATCCGACGGGGATGCTATATGTCCGCTGACTTTTTTGATCGGAAGAGCGATCATGCTCATCGTCGGCAGAGTCCATGGGATTGCTATATTTCCGATGGTCAGAGGCATCGTCGACAAGTCCGACGACGAGTTTTCGACATCTACTTTTGTCGGCACTCTGACGAAAAGTAGTCGCAATTCCGACAATCGGCCATCAAAAATTAGCCCCGAATGTACTAGCGAAGGCAAGAAAATAATCCAAAATTCACAACACCAAAACAAGTAAGCAAAAGATCACAAGATCATGGCTAAACCTTCAAATTAAAAATAGAATAAATTGCTGGTCCACAAAGAAATAAATAAGAATATCATAATTGCACATAACATCACTATGTGACTAGCATCTAGCCACCAATGAGGAAGAAAGGAACAATCATCTAGCTATTGAAGTAGCTCATCATGTGGTGTGGCCTAGTCACACATCCACATGGCATGGCAGTGTGAACCTCGACATCACCCCGCATGACATCGTCACGCGGCATGGCAATACTCCAAGCGAAGAAGACACGCAATGGACGTATCCCGCATGGTAGTGTACCTCGCGGAAAAAGGCACGCGCAGGTCATGTCCTGCATAGCGACGTATCTCTCAGGATACTCACTGTAAGCCAGAGGTATACATGGCTAAGGTCCACCCACATGTCTACCAACACCAACCAACTGACAGCTCATGTGGACAAAACCTACCTTTCGTGAAGACAAGGCAATAAGATCCTCCAAGAAACACCATCACAATGCTCAAGAATTGCCATCAATATGCTCAAATAAAGGAGAGGAATAGGCTGGCACACATAAACCTTATAAATTGGCTCATCAAAAAGGGAAAGTATTGAGTACACCTTTAATACATTTTCATTGTATAACTATATTTTTCCTCAAAATAGAGAAGCTAAAGTTGCTTCACACCGACATTACTCGTACGCTGATCCATACTATTCAAGGAATGGTGACTTCTAATACTACCCCTTAACATACTGGATTACCAACAACCCGAGGTTTGGTACTTAGTAGGGTAACAAATAAGCAACATCACATAAATAGTATGGTTTCCCATACTCATAAGCAAACATATCCTCCATGGTTGATTACTTCACCATCCCATGGGCACATATAGCAAGCATGGGTTTCTTACAATACACCAAGAAAGCACTAGTACTGGTTTAGTCACATTTACGGGGAGTACTTTTCAGTACACTATCATCTACTCAAGGAAGGTTTTAATTATGCTTCCCACATGAATAACTGAATAAAGTTTATTCTAGATACAAGTACTGAAATTCTTAACAATTCCAAATTACATAAGGAAATAATGTCACTCCTACATCTTTCAATAATTCCACTAAGCATTTATAACCACATTACTAGACATGCAAATTTTCTTTCCGAAGCAACTAACTTTCATCTTTCATCTTTCAATATGAATCCAAAATGCAAAAATACGATTTCACATGTTTTATAAATATTTTGTTTAAATCAATGCATCCTTTAGTAGCATTTCTAAAAATCTTATAATCTAGGCAAAGAGAAGAAAAAGAGAGTTTGATAGACAAACTATTTCATACATAGACACAAGATCAACAAGATCACACCATATGCTAAAATTTTCTCACTATAAGGCTATCATCTTAATTGAACGGTTTTTGTTTCACTACTATTTTAGAAGAATTCCAATAGGCCTAATATGACATTTCCAATTATTATGGTTGCAACACAATGTTCTATTTTTCCAAACAAGAAATCAAGTCAGACAATCCTTTCGATAATACAAGACCTCTTGCGAACACTCACTACTCTTAATTCAATACAAAAACATATCATAATTTGCAACCTATCATTGAAAATCAAAATACGGTAAGAAGGTAAATGGGGAGATATCAACCAAATAATACATATTAATGCATGCACATCAAACAAGCCTTTCATTTGTACTTTCTAGTCAAGCTAAGTCATTTATATATATCATAAAGCAAGTTCAATGTAGCATTGTTAAAATAGGTCCTCAATTGAGTCAGTATAAAGAAACACATAAAACAATCTTTCATGGAACACATTAATACACTCTTAGCCACTATAACATGTTCCCTTTTTATACCTCTTTTACCCATAAGGTAGTTTCACATAACAACTATTCGCACATTAATGCACATTACTTAAGATATAATTTAATTATGTTACTCCTACAATACACATGGAGAATCCTCTTACAAAAATATAAAAATTTTCCTCCCAATAACCATTATGATCTTTTAAACCCATAGCCCTCTTATTATCTAGAAGCACAAAAGCATCATAAGGTTCACACAAGGGATCAAGAAGTCACAACCTTTCTCTTGCAATAAGAAAACTCACATAAGAGATAAATACACATATAACAAAAATTTTAATTTCTAGAGAGAAAGAGGAGGAAGGGTGATAATCATTCAATTCACTACACCATAAGCATTAACATCTACCATACAAGTCCTTCAAGTGGACAACACTAAGCTAGATCATAATCATAAAACAAGCACATTTCATACTTTCATATTCAAGACAAGCACTGACCAACCCAAATGGATTAGTCTAAAGAGAACAACAATCAATAAGGAAGGTACATATGACTCTCTTCCAAAATAAGAGTAATCGTAGACAAAGATATCAATAAGAAAACAAAGCACATATAATCACTCAAAAGCACCAACATCAAGAAGGTGAAAACAAGGTGTGAACACGCATGTTGCACACAATTAAGGTCTACTCAAAGGACTACGCAAAAGAACAGAACATGAGTCCTTAAGATCTTCAAGATCCTATACCTCAATCACACACATACAAAACGAGGACAAGCATACAACATAAGGTTGATACACCTCACACCAACTAAGGGAACAAGCGACACCAGAGATCCCAGTGGTTGCAACATGGGCTCTGATACCAAATGTAATTACCTGCTAGGAAACCCCGAAGGGATTAAGCTAAAACACAAGAATAGAGTGCAATGTAAAAATAAAAAATAAAATTAAACACATCATAAAGATACAATGAGATATCATAAGTTCAGATAACACAACAGAAGACTTCAATAACACCTAAAGAGTTTCCCAATGTGATTACTTAATTAAACACTTAACTCAACTCACTCTAATTAATCTAATTAAGCTGATTAACTTAATGATAAGAACATACTTTAAACAAGGGTAAATTCTTTTGGAAGATAAAGATATAGATAACATGATAAGGTTCATCCATTGAGGTAAAAAGTATAGGTGACATGATTAAGTTCAGCTAATAAAATTCAACCATATATTACATTCAAACTTTCATTAAAACTTAAGTCATGCATCTAATTTCATTACATACTTTAATTTCATTATAAACTAAGAAACACTTTCCATGAATACTTAATTTCATTATCAATAACTGAATACATTCCATTATTCTAATCTACATTCTTTCATGATCCAAATTACTGTATTTAATAAGATGACTACATACATGCTTTTAAGATTAACTTCATCTAATCCATATTATACATTCTAACATAATGCCATCCTTACATGCTAAATTAAAAGGGAAACATAAGAACATAAACATCACATAACACCGAAATGATCTCGGAGGTCACCCTTTGTGGGCTACATTTCCGAGTCTGCTCAACTATAAGACCCCTCTGATAATTAAATAATAGAGAAAAATACATAAGGTAATATAATTTACCATCTGCCATCAAGGCGAACATAACCGATAATACATACGACCACATCGGTCAAATAAATATATGAATGATCCCTGAATAGGAAAGGATCCAACTGAACATAATAAGAAGCAATTACAAAAGATCAATTGGAGCATCCGCGAAACTAAATCTTCGCAACCCAAGGTCTAACATGATATCAGGTTCTCGTGAGGGCATAAACATCAAGACGACTCCTCAACAATGCTCCTATCAAAGATGACACAACATCACACTAGCAAACATAAGGGACAAGTGTCATCACATAACCTGGTATGGTTACCATGGCAGGTCTTCATAGGTTTCGACCCCATCCACTGGGTTACCCTGGCAACCTATTCTGAACCTTTAGCCCATCCAAGCCTCATGTGGACCCCACACAACCTTTCGTGAAGACAAGGTTGATGGTTTGCCATTTTAGGCCTTCTCACTGCATGCCGAGTCTGTGCTAGCACTCATCCCATGTGTGAGGTACAATTATCTTACTTAGTGATTCATTAACTAACTCTCTAATATGCTATTAGGTTATCACTTATTTAGACATACTTTCGATGGGTTACCCAACAACAACCTTGGGTGCGGCCCCCAATCGAAAGCTACTTTCCCATATGACACTAGACCATAAACCAATGAACTCTTATAACCCAGATATAGTCCAAGACAAGCATACGAAGATCAATACGTTAGGAATACCCACTTGGTCAAACAAGACTTCATACGAGGTGCACTGACTGACGGTACTCTACTAGAGACCTAACCAGCTATGGTCAACCACAAACCAACATTCAACACCCGCATAAAGGACATGACCAGATACAAACCATCACAAGAAAACAGTAAATGCTTGAGATCAAGGACATAAGAAGGTACCCAAATCAACAAATAACAATAACCAACAATCACAATCAAGGACTTGCCATTTCATAAGCAAATGCGAATAGAAAAATTTAAACATGCATAGGCATAAACTAGAAAGGACAACCTTTTTCCATATTGTTAAAACATTAAAATTGATCCAATTTTCTAATTGATCTAAGTTTGATTGCAGTTTGTCTACCTTGTCTAGGTAGATGTCACTCATGGTTTACTAACTCACTAAAGTTTGTTTTGCATCATAAAATAATATAAATACGTCATCATGAGTTTTCAAACCAAAATCACATGAATATAATTAAATAAACATTAATCAACTAAAATATGATATTTATTCTTCAAAATAAAACATCATTTTCATACTGGTTCGAAAACAATTCCCCAAAATTCATCTTTTCTAGAACCAAGTTACACTTTTCAGATTAAAGAAATATACATTTAAAGAAACCAAAAATAGACAAACTTTTCCCAAATCAACAAATTATTCCCTTACGCACATATAGAAAAATACCAAAATTAAATATTAATTAATATATATTTATTAATCCACGATTAATAAAATATAAACAATTAATAATTAATAACAACATTAACAAATTAAGTATTAATTAATATATATATATTAATGGCCATTAATAAAATATATATATTAAATAATAATTAATAAATAAAATTTATTAAAAAAAAACTTTTTATTAAAATAAAATTAAAAAACTTTTTTTTTAACATATTAAAAAAAAAAACTTAACAAATTTTTTTAGCCCCCCTCCCATGGGAAACCCATGGGCCCCACCACATGGTCCCCTCTTCCTTTGGGAAGGGGCTGTGGGGACCATGCCCGCCGTGGCTCTCCCCATGGCTTGGGGAAGTCACGGCTCTCCCCAGCTATGGGTCGAGGCCATGGTTTCCCCAATCTGCCCCAAAATACATTAACAGTAATATTTTATTATTATTATTTTTTGTTTAATTTGTTTTATTAAAAAAGAAAAACTTCCAATCTGCAGTCTCAACTAAGACCATATTCTGAGAATTTGAGTTTCCAGAATATGAATGATCAAATTATAAACTCAAATATATTTCTATATAATATAATTTTTTTTTTATTATTATTATATGTTTTTTTAAAACAAAAGACAACACTCATAATTTTCAGAACAAACTCTGGAAGTATTTTCCAGAATTTAAACAAAAGATTTACACATATCTATGCACACACACTTTTTTTTTTTTTTTTGATAATTTCAAACAAAACCCCCAAATAAAATAGACTCGGAAATTTTTTGAGATCAAACAGAGAATGGATCCAGTCTTTTTTTTAAAACATCATTTCTTTCCCAAATTGAAGAAATGGATTTGCATCCATGAAACAAAGGGTTCCAAGCTAAATTAATTTCTCACTTCATATCCAAAATGAAAGAGTTTTCTAAAAGAAAAAGATAGCCACACACAAAGGAATCTCCTTAAATTCAGACAAATTCAACAAAAACAAAGGGTTAACCAAAATGCCAACCTTGAATGCTATCCTGGAGGTGTTAAGAAGAGCCAACCTGCAAGCTACAGATAAATTCTTCTTCCTCCAAAAGTATTTTCCCAGAAACATTTTCAAAAAAAGTCTCTCCCAAAAAAATTCTCCAAAAATCATCCTCCCAAAAATATTTTCCAAACCTAGGTTAAATGGGCAAAGTTTTTTTTGACCAAAATTCTCATTTTTAATTTAAAATACTTTTACACAATTAAAAATTAATTTCTAATTAGAAAAATAAAAAATGCTTTCTTTTCCTCATTTAATTTCTAATTTTCTCAATTTTAAGAAAACTAACATTTATATTTCAAAATATTAACGAGGGTAAAATATTTTTAATTAAAATGAAATCCCAAAATCAATCTTTCACACTTTATCAAATATATATTAAACTTGCTTTTCTAATAAAATTGTTATTCTTAAATAATTGAAATCAACCTTTCTATTTTTTTTAAAAGGGCAAAGAGATTAAATTAATTCTATTTCAATTAAATTTAAATCTTTCCTTTCCAAAAGCATAAGAAGAATAAATTAATCATTTAAAATTAACCATTTAATTGAACTTGCTACCAACTTGAATTGAACAATTCTAATTAACGATTAATCGCATAAAGAGAACCTATTTAATTTAGTCCCTTAATTACTAATGCGTAATCACACATTAAATCAAATTAAACATTAAGGATTAATTACTCAATTTAACCACACACAAAACACGCAACCCAAGAAAGCCAAACAAACAGACGACCTGCATACCTCACCAAAGGGGATACTGATGAATGACTGGCGACGCTCACTTGAACACGACTATGGTCAAACGAGGGTCTCACGACCACCTAATCCAATTTCTAAGGGTCAATGAGGAACACTCAAACCTGAGAATCTAGGTGGAGACGAACCTTGCACCCATGCGGTATTGTACCTGCAATCTCTTGTAGCCATGAATCACACATGCATACATATATATATTCAATGAAAGTGTTAGCCCGAGATTAATAAAACGAATCAAGAGAAATAATAAACTTACATACGAATTGATGTGAAAACCATATTAAAAGGTATGCACAATAATCAAAACATCTGTCTATAATATGATTACATGATAAACTAATCAAGATCAAACCAAGATGAGAATCTTATTAGGTTAGGGGTACTACATTGAACGTTTTAAATTTAATTAAATATAATTAAGTCTATAAAAGTCTTTTTCGGGCGGAAGTTTAAAATGATTAAACAGACTTAAAAATAGACCCGAAAAGTGACACGAGTATGGTGACGTGCCCGAAAACTGGCAGAAGTCATGGGACCCACGACAACTGACAACAAGTACCATCATCCGTTGGATGAGGAAAGATCAATAGCTTAGGGTGGATTTAGGTCCGAATGTGGAAAGTGAACACATTTGTGAGAACTTTGCCCAGAATTGAATGTTTTAAATTTAATTAAATATAATTAAGTCAATAAAGCTCTTTTTCTGGCGGAAGTTTAAAATGATTGAACAGACTTAAAAAACAGACCCATAAAGTCACACAAGTATGGTGACGTGCCCTAAAAATGGTAGAAGTCATGGGACCCACGACATCTGACAATAGGTACCATCGTCTGTTGGATGAACAAAGATCAACGGCTTAGGGTGGATTTCGGCCCGAATGTGGGAAGTGAATACATTTGTGAGAACTTTGCTCAGAATTGAACGTTTTACATTTAATGTCCTCAAAATTTATACTGAAGTAATGAATGTTTTGTCCTTTGGCATCGAATAGTTATTAATAATAATTAATAAAATTACAACATGATTCTAGATATTTTGCCCTTTAGGTATTACTTTTGTACTTTTTAGAGTTTTCAAAATAAGAGACTCGTAAATCATAATTGTTGGTGTAAATAAATATTCATCTTGGATATTATTACACTTACTTAAGTTTACTTAGGAAATGCATTTCATAGTAGTTTGGGTATGAGACACTTGGGTGTTTGTGCCACATTGAGATAGTGTGTGTAGGAGAATTTCCACCTTTTATGGTGTTGATCTTGTTGTTACACTTCACATTCAGTGGGTGATCCACCTCATGTGGACTATTATATTATTTCTCCTACCTACCCACACCTATTTCCTACCTACCCTTGTTTCTTACTGAGCCACATGTCATATTTGTGTGCTCACATATCCATAAGCCTTGCCTATATAAGCATGCTCTTCTATATTGTACGTAAATGGAACAATTGATCATTTATCTATTGATGAGAATACAATTTATTCTTATCCTATATTTTGTCTCTCTATTGTACTTTTCATTGAGCTCTTGATCTTGGCAAAATCTCACATGGTATTAGAGCCATTGGGGCTTCATTGATTGGTTTTTGGAGACATCGTGGAAGGCTTCTATTTTCGGATCTGAGGGACTACATTTTTTGGAGGCATCTTAGAGCATTTTCAACCTCACCATTGCGTCCGGGAGGCCATTTCCATAAAAATCGAGTATAAATTTAACCTATTTTGGCGAAAATTGATTTTTGGGTGTGGAGGAAATTTTCTACCCAATTTGGACGGTACGGTATGGAATTTTCGGATTTTTTTTCAAAAAAAAAAATAAAAATTCTGAAAATTATTTTCTAGTTTGAAATTTTTTTTTGAAAAAAAAATAAAAATTTGAAATTATTTTTTGGGATCCGTACCTTCTGCCCAGTTAGCAGCGCACAGTCAGCGCCACGTCAGCAGCCCAATTGGCTGCCACATCACCTACCAAATCACTTGCACAGTCAGCACCACGTCAGCCATGAAGTTTGGGTGACAGTCATACGACCGTCAAATTTAACCCCCCAGTCTGCTGACGTCGTCATTTTTTCAAAAAATTTGCAGGCCCCTCTCATTGAGGTTTTTGATTTTGCAGTTCAACTTCAAATGGCCATATCTTGCTCATTTTTGCTCTTTTTTTGGTGCAATTTTTTTTGAATTCGTGTACTTTCACGTGGTGAAATTATTTTATAATTTTGATTGACAGATTTTTCAGAATTCTTAGTTTTTGGTGACTGTACCTATCCAATCCCCGTTTCTGCAACTTCCAGGTCTCCGTTCGGGCTCATGCGAACTCCTTTTCAGGTGTCATTTTTTTTAAATTGCATTATTTTTTGTCTACTCTCAAAATATGCTATCAGTTTGCAGCAATTGTGGGTAGAAATTGTACTTTCATCATATGGTCTTATTTGGCCAATTTGGCATTTGTATTGCATAGATCTATCTTTCTGATCTTTTCCTTTGAAGTTCTCAGCCTATTGGGGCAATTGTAAAATAAAATCAGAATTCCATCTTGTCATTGTTTGCAAGTGGCTTATTGTACATGCACTACATATAAAGTGCCAAAATCATCATTTTTTGGGGGGGGTACTTTGATTGAGTGAATTTGGGGGGGTTTCTCTTGTGCTTTTGTGCTCTTGTGTTCCTTCCTTTTTGCTGCTATGGGTTCTTCTAAGTTTCCTCTCTTAACTCCTCATAATTATGCTACTTGGAAAATTGATGCATGGAGTAAACTTATGGAAAAAGGACTAACTCATTACATTGATGGAACTATTGTTGCTCCCGCTAATCCTAAGGTTAATCCAGTTGGTCACTTGGATTGGCTCACTAAAAATATCATGGCAATCGGTACCTTAAGAAAGTATGTATCAAAGGATCTCATTTTTCATATTGAGAAGTGTACTCTAATCAAGGATGCTTGGCAAAAGTTTCAAGACTTATATGGTCAAGTTGATGAGATTAGGGGATATCAAATTGATAACGATCTCACCATGTTGGATCCCAAGAACTTTGATACTATACAAGATTATGTCACTAAGGCAAATGAGTTGAGGGCACAACTCAAAGATTGTGGCATTGATAAGAAGGATACTCAATTGATATTCAACTTGATAGGCAAGCTTCCACAAGAATATGCAGCATTTGTTTCTAGTTTCCAAACCCATAGGATGACAATGGGTTCAAGCTACATAATGCCTACATTTGATGCTTTCAATGAAATGTTGATGATGGAACAAACTAAGTTGATAAGCATGGGCATTCTTAAGGCTTCTAAGTCTCAAACATTAGTGGCAAATCAAGGGAACAAAGGAAATCAAGGAAATGACAACTCAAACAAGAAGAAATGGCAATCAAAGCCTAAGGACAAAGAATCATCCTCTCCACAACAAGGAGATACATCCTCTTCCAAGAGGGATAATTCACCAAAGAGGGAGAGACCTACTTGTGCCTATTGTAAAAAGTTTGGTCATGAGGAGCATCGTTGCTATTCTAAGAAGATTGATGAGCTCACACATATCATCAAAAAGCATAACATTGATTTGCCTAATGTCTACAAGAAGGATGATTCATCAACTTCCACTCCCTCACATTCAAAAGGAAAAGGGCAAGCATTCATGGCTTCTACAAGTGGGAAGACTCACTCTTTTGGGACAAGAAAAGGAAAAGCTCTATGTGCTACTATCAGTCATGATTCAAAGAGATGGCTTCTAGATTCAGGGGCTTCTCATCATATAGCATCTTCGCAGTCTATGTTCTCTACATTTGAGCCTTGTACCATGTCGCAGATTTTGATGGGCAATCATACATACATGGATGTGATTGGGAAGTGATCTATTGACATTGGGGATAACTCCTTCAATGATGTGTTGTGTGTACCCCACTTGACAAACAATCTCCTTTCTATCTATCAAATCACACATGGCACAACTAAGAGAGTTGTGGAGTTCACACCTGAGTCAGTTTTCATTAGAGACTTGGAGACTAGAGCTATCATTGTGATTGGGGTGGTTGATCATGCATCTCGGTTATACTCCTTTTCATATTTTTTTGATGATGATGATTGCACATTTGATGATTCTACACATGATGATCACACTTCTTGTGATGGTTCAGATTTTGAGGAGAACTTTGGGCACTTGAACATGGGGATTCTCACATGTGAACCCGTTCTTGAGTCTTGTATTTCATCTCCTCATATTGATATCACATCACCTATTGCACCTGATAATGCAGATAGTGTGACAATTTTGCCTTCATGTGATTCAGTGCAACAGGATATTCATTATCTTCCAGCTTCATATTCATGGGATGATTACTTGACAGACATTGCAAGTTTATTTATGGAATCCTACATTGCAGATTTGGGAGACATCATTGATGATATTCATCTTCTCTTTGATGAAGGTGATCCTTCTTCGATTGTTGTGAGGGAACACTTTGACCCTCTTGTTCATTCTCTACATGATCATTCTTTCAAGGTTGACATGATTGTGGATACTTATGTACAACAGTTGGAGGAGGTCTCTTTATATTTTGAGGAGACATGTGAGTCTTTGGGACATGTTCTACATCCATCTCCACTAGATCTTGGAGTGCCTTTTTCAGTAGTGTGGCACAGTTTACCACCTTTGGAGGGGGTATCTTTCAGCATCGACATGGGGACACTTGAGCAGTTTTCAGAGATTCCTTTCATCATGAGTTTTTTTCATACATCTTCCCTTCATGATTGGGGAGACTTCATGGATACACCTTTGGTTTTGTTTCTTCCTAAGGGGAGGAATGTTGTTCGCCATTCGTGGAGCAGTGTTTCTTCATACATCGAGCTTCTATCATTGTTGCAGAATCCACATTGAGGGGGGGCTTCCTAGCTTCCCTTCTTCTCTCATATGGGGGGGACTTTTTCCTCACATGGGGTTTTGTCCTTCACATACTTCTATGAGAGTTCTTTGTATCTAGTTTTTCATCTCTCTTTTGGGGGAGGGTTTTTTCCCATTGGGTTTTGATAGTTCTGATACTTAATATAAGTATAGATCCAATAGCCAACAAGATGAGAAGGGCGGGGGGGTGAATCATACAAACTTAATCATCCATAAAAATATCAGATTCAACCTCAGTAACATATATATCAGTAATATAACCCAAATTGTCAAACATGCAAACTCAAAAGCACATAAACATCATAAACCTCATAACACCAGATTTAACGTGGAAACCCAAATAAGGAAAAACCACTGTGGGATTTTGGACCCACTAAGAAATATACTCTTCTAGAGTATGCTCGGTTAAAAGCAAATCTTGTTAAAGATTACAAACACATTGCTAGATGTGACCCGGTTAAGGGATTTCCCTCAGATCTGTTAGGATCTTCACCTTGTTAGAAGTGACCTTGTTAAAGGATTTCAAACACTCAATCAGAATGTCACCTTGCTAGAGGGTTTTACAAATAAGACTGTTAAGTCCACTCGGTTAAGAGATTTTCTGTCACTTTCTCAAAATAATAGTAATAAAAATCTATCTGTAACTTCACATCTAAAATGCTAAAGCAGATTCCTATTTGTTCAATACAATCTAGACATAGAACTAATCTTGTCTATCTGCTAGGCTTCTATACTCTGTTATTCAAACAGGTCTTCAAGCTTCTGTGCTCGATAATCACTATGTAGCATCCCTGTGCATACACTTGCCCACATACATTGTTTATCAACAGTTTCCTATTTATAAACAATTAGGTAACCGCTTATTCTCCTTGATCACATTTCCCATGATCAATCATAGCCATTAGATCTTCAATCTTGTCTAGGTTCAATGCTTCTTTCGATTTGAAAACGTTTTACCCTGCTTGGGAACTTGCATACATTTCTTGAAACTTGTGTCAAGGTATTGCGGTTCAATCTGTGTTTTAGATCTTCATGTCGACTTTCCTTTGCCTTAGATTCATTAACAAACTTCATCCACGACTCACCAATCATTTAATCAGTTCCAACTCATCAGCTTCCTTCATTAAATAACGCATGTAAACATTTAATGCATTCTGTTATAGCTCGGTTACAACTCGGTAGCAACTCGGTTATAACTCGATGAATACTAAACTTCACTCGGTAGACATACTGCCTTCATTAACCGATAGCGATAACCTTAGGGTTTACTGACTAGGTTCCTTAGGGTTTACCGACTAGGTTCTTTGCTTGGTAACATAGTATAGTATTAACCTTACAATTTACAACATATGTATGATGTTAAAACAATCTAAACATCATGATCTCATCATTGTCTGACTCGGTACTAGTTGCCCAATTAATACCTTATTCATCCCCTTATTCATCATATTCTTTCCTGTGTCTTTTACCGACATCTTTATACTCTTTTAAATCATACTTCTCAAGATATGGCAACATCATACTTAATTAGAAAATCAATTTCTTGACATCAATGACAAAATAATAATATCAAGACAGTAAACATCCTTAATCAGTTATATCCATAATCATCAACAACCTTCTCAATATCCTTATTGAAATGCCAACAATCTTTCATTGTCTGTTATAATGCTATATTGCCAACAGGTTTTTCTTTCTTTCCCCACTTTATGAGAGATTTCATTGCATTGCTTTTCATGCATTCGCATTTGTACATGGGTACCTAACATGGCCTAGTAGTTGGGACCCATCTTGCATTGCTTAGTTGCATTGTAGACTTAAGTGCATTCCCCTAAGTTGCACTTAAGGGGGGCTGTTGGTGTAAATAATTATTCATCTTGGATATTATTACACTTACTTAAGTTTACTTAGGAAATGCATTTCATAGTAGTTTGGGTATGAGACACTTGGGTGTTTGTGCCACATTGGGATAGTGTGTGTAGGAGAATTTCCACCTTTTACGGTGTTGATCTTGTTGTTACACTCCACATTCAGTGGGTGATCCACCTCATGTGGACTATTATATTATTTCTCCTACCTACCCACACCTATTTCCTACCTACCCTTGTTTCTTATTGAGCCACATGTCATGTTTGTGTGCTCACATATCCATAAGCCTTGCCTATATAAGCAGGCTCTTCTACATTGTATGTAAATGGAACAATTGATCATTTATCTATTGATGAGAATACAGTTTATTCTTATCCTATATTTTGTCTCTATATTGTACTTTTCATTGAGCTCTTGATCTTGGCAAAATCTCACAATAATCGTATTTCATTTCATTGACAAACCAGTAAATCGAGGGAGATTCAGAAACAACTACTAGATTGAGGAATGCAAGTTGCAACAAAGACTGTCTGTGCCAATCTAGTGAAATAGAAATTCCGGGTAAAATCTAGAACACCTACATCACGCCTTTTTTGCTTTTTTTAATCTCGTGGTCCAATTTGAGGTTTAGCATTTTCAGGTTTTTATCTAGCATTATTTTGAATTATTAACAATAACAATGATGGGGAAAACGGGAAGCAGTAGTTCAATAGGAAGCCAAGTGAAAAACAAAATGTACCTAACTGAACTGGTTAAAACACCAAGTTTCACTGATGAATACCATGATATTTATGACCCTGCTATCCATGGTGAAAAGCGTATCATAGATATTAGATATGCATTGTCTAGTAAGGCGGCAAATGCATCTAGGGCAAAATTTATTTTTTTCAACCGAATGTTAAAACAAAGAGCAAATAAAATCGCATCATGGGATGCTGGATTGGGAAGCATGGTGTTACCTAAAGTATTCCCTTGCAAATGCTCTCATAAGCTAACAAATGCTCTCATAACATTGTCCATAGATTTCATCATAAACAACAATTTCCTTTCTCTCTTGCTTGGTCTCTCATGACCCAACACAAAACCCTTATGACCTCCAAAGGCAACATGCCAAATCATCTCTTTATGACCCCCAAATTTACAAAAATAAATTGCAACAAGGGTCTCAGATCTTTTTTTTTCCCTCTCTTCCCGGAAAAGAGACTATACCCTATGACTGTCATACTCCCTTCACCCCAAGACTACTCTGCCCTCCCAAGGGTGAGTTTGGTCTTGACTCCCATAAACAACAATTGAAATGAAAGCCATACAAAAATACACAGCAAATCAACCTAATTCATAATAACATAAAAACTCTAAAACATACTTAAACACATATATTTACATTCATATTTTCACATAAAATACAAGATTATGCATCTTAGTCGTATGGGTGACAAAGCACCAACCTTCAACTCCTGTTATGGATTGTGTGTTGAAGAAGAGCTTCCAATTCCCCAACCAAGCCCAAAAGAATGCAACAAGTCTCCTCACTTAGACAAATTTCCTTCTCACAATGCAAAATTCCTACACAATTCTTAGTCTCCAAGATTGGAGAGTGGGTGATAAAAATTCTAAGTATAAATTTTTCTCCTAAGTAGACTCTCTCCTCAAAATTTCCAACTTCCTTGGAAGAGGATGGTGTGAGCTTATAGATTGGTCTTCCTAAACTTCTTACAAGGTTTCTAAAAGAGGAAACTGAAAAGGTAAGTGTAAGGTGGGAAAGTGCATCCAACACAAGAATGGAATATTGTCTAACCAAAACTCAATCTTCCAAAAGTTGATTTGTGTCCATCAAGAAAAGGTCACTTTTGAAGTGACTTGGCAATCACATGTGAGTGGTTCTATGCTCAAAAAGGTCCCTTACCCATAGGTATATCAAGTGGGTCGTCAAATATGACTTAACTTCAACTATAGGAGTTAGTTTGACCCCTCAAAAACCCACCTAAAGTTTACCTACGGTCAAATTTGATTGGACCATTCCAAGGGCTCCCTAACCAAGTTGTCTTATGGGAAAACTAAATGGGATTTGAAAAATGCATAGGTTTTCACATTTCGCTCTCAAAGACATCACATGTCAACTCACAATACTTCACAAGTGTCAAGTGACACCATAAAACACAAGACATCACATACACTTGGACATGTATTTTCAAGGTGAAAATAAATTAAAATTAAACAAATTGAACAGACACGTATGCATTCACTTATACAAAATAAACACATTACGAACGAGGTATTGTCTCTCCAAATAGACAAACCTTGGCTTCACAATCGCACATAGGTTTGGCTCTAGTTCTCTCGTATATTTCCATTGTCACATGGATTAATATCCCGCACATCTCAATCCACACATCAGTAGGTCCAAAATGACATGCATACATTTATATGAAGGAATACACTTTTAAACACATAGCATCTAATTTCACATCATTTCATAGATTAATATCCTAATCAAAAAACAATAAAGATAGAATCCGATTACTTTTCCTAACAATCCATGTGTTACCATTTAATCAATTGCATCATCATTGAAATCATATAAAGCAATCATCAACTAGGCCTGCATACATGATTCATCATAACATCAATAGAAGTACTGAAATTAAACATAATATGGGATATACCATATCCAATGTTATCAAATCATCCATCGAATAGTCTCAAAATCCATAGTGCATCAAAGTAATGTATCAAATGATAAGTCCATAGTGGAAAATAAAGAAGTGTTATGACAAGCTCGGGGTAGGGCCTCACACTGTTTGTATTACCTTCTAGGTTTTCTTAAATATATTATTTGGGGCAATTCTTGGGATTTGAGAAAATTTTGGAAATCCCATTGCAATTTGGGAATCCGAGTGGAGTTTTGAATTTGCAAATTTCTTAATTTCAATATGTTTCCTCATAAATTGTTAAATCTGTAAAATTGATTTTGTTTCAAATTTATTTTTTTGCTTAATAAATAGTTGTCTGTAAATTTCATGGCTATGTATTCCTAAATCCATCATTTTTAAATATAAAATTATGGAAGCTATTGTTTTATCTGTAAATTCTATTTTGATATAGAAATACGGATTTTTATTTTAATTTTCAATTATTGATCTCTATGAAATTTAATTCACAGTAATTATAATTTATTTTAAAATCAGAGGTTTATATAACGGAATGGAAATAAAGTTTGTGCATCTGTAAATATTAATATTTTTAAAAATTTAAAATTTATCAATTATTTTCTTTTGATTTTTTTTTTAAATAGAAAGATTTTATTTTCAATTGTTAGCTATTTCTCATGATAAGATGAATTGAATATTTTATTCTAATTTTATAAAACAAAAATCACATCAAATATAGAAATAATTCTATTGTCACTTCATGATTATTTATAAAATAAAATAAAGATTCATTCTGCTATTTTGAAGCAAAAATTACATTGTAATATATGAAATGATTCTAATTTCACTTGCAAACAATTGAATAGGATAAGGGATAATAAATATTTATTCTAATCTTATTTAAATGTTTTTTTTAAACTATTTTGGGATTAATCAAAATTAATTATTTGGTTTTAAGGAAATTAGATATATGTAATTGGGTTCTTGAAATTAAATTATTTTATATTTAATTTAGTTTCAATGAAATATATACATGTATATTGTTTTGTGTAATTATATTTTGATTACTATAGATGTATTTTGGTTAATTTAGATGTATTATGGTTAATAAAATATATTTGTATTAAAATATATGTATTTAGATTAATACATTATTGTAAGTGTATATTGTATGAAATAGTTTCTAATTCTTAAAGAATTTATTTGGTGTATTTTGTATGAGAGGGTGATTGATTATTTGGTTAAAAAATCTATTTGGGAAACTAATTGGAGTAATGTTAAATGGGAATAGGTGAACTTTATGTTCTAAATGTTTGATTAAATAAGTTTATGATTTTAGGAAATAAACTTGTATTATATGTTATGGCTTGTTGTTGTCATTCTTCGTAATTTATTCTTTTATGTGGTCAAGTATAGTTGATGTAGTACCCCTGCCCTAATCAGATTCTAATCTCGGTTTGACCTTGGTTAGTTTATCATGTAATCATGTTAATGTGGTTTTCACATCAATTTGTATGCAAGTTTATTAGTTCTCCTATTTCGTGTTATTAATCTCGGGCTAACACTTTCATTAAGTATACATATGTATGCATGTATGACTCTTGGTTGCAGGAGATTTCAGGTACAGTACCGCATGGGTGCGAGGTTTGTTTCCGTCTGGATTCACAGGTTTGAGTGTACCTTTTTGGTCCTTAGATTTTGGATTAGGTAGTCGTAAGACCCTTGTTTGACCATAGTCGTGCTCAAGTGAGTATCGTCAATCATCATCGGTATTCCCTTTGGGTGGGTATGCAGGTCGTCTGTCTACTTGGATTTCTTGGGTTGCGTGTCTTTGTGTGTGGTTAAATTGAGTAATTAATCCTTAATGTTTAATTTGATTTAATGTGTGTTTACACATTATAAATTAAGGGACTAAATTAAATAGGTTCCCTTTTTGCGATTAATCATTAATTATAATTGCTCAATCCAAATTGGTAGCAAGTTTGATTAGATGGTTAATTTTAAATTGATTAATTTATTTTGTTTATGCTTTTGGAAGGGAAAGATTTAAATTTATTTAAAATAGAATTAATTTAATTACCTTGTTTTTTTTTGTTTTTTTAAATAGAAAGGTTGATTTTAATTATTTAAGAAAATCAATTTTAATTAGAAAAGCGAGTTTAGTATATTTTGGATATAGTTTTGAAAGAATAAAAGTGGGGATTTTATTTTAATTAAAAATATTTTACCCTCATTAATATTTTGGAATGTAAAGGTTAGTTTTGTTATAATTGAGAAAATTAGAAATTAAATGAGGAAGAGGCATTTTGATTTTTTCTAAATTAGAATTAAATTGTGTAAAACTATTTTTCAATTAGAAATGAGATTTTTGGTCAAAATCTTTGCCATTTAACCTAGGGTTGGAAAAATATTTGGAGAGAAATGATTTTTGGAAAAATATGGTTGGGAGACATTTTGGAAGATGTTTCTCGAGAAATTTTGGGGAAAATATTTTGGAGAAGGATTGCTTGAGCTACAGGTTGGGCTCTTTATCAAATCTTGTCAGGAATTCTAAATGAGGTAGGTTTATGGTTCAACTCTTTGATTTCTTTGTTTAATCAAGATTGTTTGGTTTTTGGAAGAAATCTGGTTGTGTTGTTGAAAAATCTCATTTATTTGGGGAAAATGAAAGAGTTATAGTTTAATCTCCAATTCAAACTCTCTTTGGTTCTTTTCCAAACCTCAGATTACATTTTTTTTTTTGTTCTAATTGGTTTTCAAAATAAAAAAAATTGGGTTGGTTGTTTACAATAAAAAATTGTTAAAATTCCAAATAAATGCTTTCAAATTCAGGTTTTAATCTAAGAAATCTGTTTGTGCTTAGTTAAATGGAAATGGAGAATTATTTCCCTAGTGTTTTCTGAGTTATCTTGTTGCTTGAGGGTTTGTCTTCTCTTAATAAAAATAAAAAATAAAAATAAAAAAACTGTATGTTTTTGGTAAATCCTTTCTTTTCTTTTTTCAGAAATTTCTCAACAAATTCTGAGTTTGAGGCAGCAAAAAGTTCGGGGTTATCATTTTTTATATAAAATAAAATTAAACGAAAAACAAAAAGAAAGCATAAATTTTTTTTATTACGGAGGGGGTTGTTGGGGAGACCATGGCCCTCGACCCATGGTTGGGGAGAGTCGTGGCTTCCCCAAACCATGGGAGGGGCCATGGCTGTGGAGACCATGGCGTGGTCTCCACACAGCCCAGGCTGTGGGGAGACCACGTCATGGTCCCCACAGCAACCATCCCTTTAGAAGGGAAGCCCACGTGGGTGGCCATCTTTTTTTTTTAAACAAAAAAAAAAAATATAATAAAGTTACAAATTATATTTTATTTAAAAGTTTTTTTTATATATGATTTTTTTATTAAAAAAAGTTTTAATAATTAATTTTAATTATTAAATTATTAATTAATGTATATATATAATTAATGGGTAAATAATATATATATATATATATATATATATATATATATATATATATTAATTAATATTTAATTTGCACTTTTTTTAAACATGCAAGGAAGTATCTTATTTGGGAAAAAGATAAAATAATATTTTATTTGGAAAATTTTGAAAATAAAATATATTTATTATTTGGTAAATTTTAAATAATATATTATTTAGGAGTATATTATTTGAGAAATTAAATGATAATAGGTTATCTGGAAATTTTAGAAATGAAATAATATAGTATTTGAGTGATTGAAAAATGGAATATTATATCATTGGGTATTTTGGAAGTTTAAATAATGTATTATTTGGAAATATTGGGAATTACATAATGTGTTATTTGGAAATATTGGGAATTAAATAATGTATTGTTTGGAGAATTGGTAAGTAAATGATATTTTCATTTAGTTAAATAAATTGTTTAAGTTATATTTTTCTATGTATCGGGAAATAGGCAAAATTGTATTATTGCAACTGTGGTATTGAATTTACCTTGTAATGGTGATTTTTCTGTTATTATATTTTGAAAACTTAGATCCTTTAGAAAACTGGATCAATTGTTGTGTGTAAACAATAGGAAAGAAGATTATCTTTTCCAATCTATGCCTATGCATGTTTAATTTTTGTATTCACATTTGCTTAAGAAATGGAAAGTCTTTGATTTTGTTTTCTTGGACATTGTCGTATGATTGAATTGGGTACCTGCTTATGTCCTCGATCTCGAGTCTTGACTGTTTTCTTGTGATGGTGTTGTAACCAGTCATGTCCTTTATGCGGGTGTCGAATGTTGATTCATGGTTTACCATAGCTGGTCAGGTCTCTAGTCCGAGTACCGTCAGTTAGTGCACATCGTATGAAGTCTTGTTTGACCAAGTGGGTATTTCTATCGTTTTGAACTCCGTTTGCTTGACCTTGTGTATTCCTTGGTTTAGGAGTTCATTGAGTGTAGTCTAGTGTCATTTGGGAAAGTGGCTTTCGATTAGGGGTCACGCCCAAAGTGGTTGTTGGGTAACCTATCGAAAGTGTGTCTAAATAAGTGATAACCTAATAGCATATTAGAGAGTTAGTTATTGAATCACTAAGTAAGTTAGTTATGTCTCAAGTATGGGATGATTGCTAGTGCATGTTTGACATGCTGTGAGAAGGCCTAAAACGACAAACCATCATCCTTGTCTTCACGAAAGGATGTGTGCATCCACATGAGGTTTGGATGGGTTGGAGGTTCGGAATAGGTTGCCTGGGTAACCCAGTGGATGGGGTCGGAACCTATGAAGACCTACCATGGTAACCATACCAAGTTATGTGATGACACTTGTCCCCCTATGTTCGCTAGTGTGTTGTTGTGTTGTCTTGATAGGAGCACTATTGTGGAGTCGTCATGATGCTTATGCCCTTGTGAGAACCTAATATTCATGTTAGACCTTGAGTTGCGAAGATTTAGTTTTGTGGATGCTCCAGTGGATCTTTTGTTATTGCTTATTATTTTCAGTTGGATCCTTTCCTATTCAGAGATCATTCATGTATTTATTTGACCGAAGTGGTCGTATGTATTATTGGTTTATGTAAGCCTTGATGGCAGGATTGTAATGATGTGAACCTTATGTATTCTTCACTATTATTTAATTATCAAAGGGGTCTTGCAGTTGAGCAGACCCGGAGATGTAGCCCACTAGGGGTGAACTCCGATTCAATTTGGTGTTATGTGATGCTTATGTTCTCATGTTTCCTTTTTAGTTTAGCATGTATGGATGGCATTATGTTAGAATGTATAATGTGGATTTGATGAAGTTAATATTAAAAGCATGTATGTAGTCATCTTATTAAATGCAGTAATTTGGATCATGAAAGAAGTAGATTAGAATAATGAAATATATTTAGTTATTGATAATGAAATTAAGTATGCATGAAAAGTATTCATTAGTTTATGATGAAGTTAATGTATGTTATGAAATTAGATGCATAACTTATGTCTTAATGAAAGTTTGAACGTAATGTATGGTTAAAATTTATTGGATGAACCTTAATCATGTTTTCTATACTTTTAACCTCAATGGATGAACCTTATCATGTTGTCGATATTTTTTATCTTGCCAAAAAAAATTTATCCTTATTTAAAGTATTATCTTGTCATTAAGTTAATCAACTTAATTGGATTAATTAGCGTGAGTTGAGTTTAATGTTAAATTAAGTAATCACGTTGGGAAACTCTTTAGGTGTTATTTAAAGTCTTCCACTATGTAATCTGAACTTTGATAACTCATTGTATCATCGTGTTGTGTTTAATTTAAAAAAAAAAATATTTGCACTCTATTCTTGTGTTTTAGCTTAATCCCTTTGGGGTTTCCTGGCGGGGCACTACAGTTGAGTTAACCCGTTTGTTGACCGAATTACCTCTAGGTAGTGTATTCCCTTGTAGAGGTTGAAAGTGATCAAGCTTTATATTACTATGCATGTTATTTCATGTAATAATATAATCATGTGGTTAAGTACTTTAGTTGTGAAATATAATTTTAAGATTTATAATAGATTGTAATAATTGAATATAAATCATATGTTTTATGAAATTATAATACTAAATGAAATTTTATATTTGAGGAGAATAATGGTGATGCAAAATTTCATAATTTTAGATTATGGTGCTTGGATTAGTATTTAGAGTTTATTTATTTCTCCCAGCCGAGACTAGTATGGAAGTGTGTATGTTTTTTTCTCGGAAGACAATCTTCGTTATCCTTGTGCATTGAATAGCTGGATTATTAATAAATTGATTTTATTATCATTACTAAACTTAGAGTTACCTTTAGACAATAGAAATCCTATTTTAATAGGTGAGACTTTATTAGTTTCTTTTATACTTGTTATGTTTCTCTTGTTGTAGAAGAGTATAATGTAGTTAAGGACTTTCAATATTAAGGAAAATGTTTATATCAAGTTAATCTCATTAGATAGGTTGATATTAAATTTAGGAAGTGATCTAGAAGAATCTTGTTGGTTTGTGGATTTTGTAATGGGTGAAGTGTGCATTGTAATTAGGTGAATCTGGTATTTGAATTCCAATTGGTTGAGCTAGTTAGTTGAGTATGTAAACCTTCTAACTATAGTTAGGCTACCTTTATTTTAGCATTAGGTAATGCTTGATCTTAAGAGGCTAAGAGTGGTTTACATTAGTGTTGGAGTCAGTGTTTTGGGACCATTGGTGTAGTTTCATAGGGAAATTGTTGTACAACAACCTTTATATCAGGTTGACTAGGACTCTGTCTCTGTTTCACCTAAGTGGGTGGCAACCAACGAGAGAATTGTTTGTGGTAGGAGGTGTTGGCATTTTTTATGTTTATGTTGTGATTGTCATTGATGGACACACACTTGCATTGAGATCCCCTTTATATGTATGAGTTAGAGCACAACCAGGATTTGTTCCAACAGGTATGTTGTATTATAGTCTTTAGACTATTGATGTTTTGCAGAATGTGTTTCCTGGTCTGAAGCGACATATTGACCTCAAGCGGTATGAGGGATTAAAGCGGCATAACACATTTTTTACCAGTCTTCATTTTTTTTGTCAAACCGGCAACCGACATTTTGTATGAACCGGTAATACTCTGTGATGAGTTACCAACCGGCATTTTGTGATGAGTTACCATCCATCGATTGTTTGACAGTGTCGACACCTAAACGGTGCTTTTTGTGTGGTGGTACCAAGTATGTCTAGGTTCATTGAACCTAGGAAATTGTTATGTAATCCTATTGGACCGACATGAAATCAAATTCCTTTATAAGGACATCATGTCTAGGGTTTTAGGTTGTTGATGTGGATATAGCGAAAGTTTATGTTGTTGCTAGGGTTTAAGGTGATTGAGGAGTCAGAGAGAATATGAATGTGTAGAAGACTAAAGTAATGCTGGAGTGCATTCAAAATGAGCTATCAAGGATCTAACCAAGCAGTCTGTGCTATTAGCTAGATCAAACACTTGTTGATTACTCACATCTTTGACAAGTCTATAGCCCTTAACCGGGTAGGCCCAAAAGCCTTTTGTAAATCCTCTAACAAGGTGGTTCACATCTATGGATCTAAAATCCTCTAGCAAGGTAGTCTTTAATATGACTTATCTCCTAACAGAGATTGAGATTCCTAACAGGATATGTTCTGGTAAAGAACATTGTAAGACCTTAACCGGTCTGGTTCCTATTTAGCAGATAGTTACTTGTGAGTTCCATCTCATCGTGGTTTATCCCATTTGGGTTTCCACGTCAAAATCTCTTGTGTTATGGTGTTTTTGCTTCTGTGGGTTACTAGCTATTTGGTTTGCATGTGTGTTAACCGGTTTGTTTGCTAAACTGTTTTACCAGTTTACTATTAGTCTTGCAAAGTGTTTAAGTGCGGAGATTTTTGGTATACTAATTCACCCCCCCCCCCCTCTTAGTATTCATCAATTGGTATCAGAGCCTATCTTTCTATAAGTTTAATCACTTGGAAAGAGATATGGGAGAATACTCTATAAGGGAACTTACACATCGGCTCACTCAGTCTGAGCAAGCCTATGTTGATCATATGGTCAAATACAAGGCATCGCAAGAAAAAAGGAGAGAACATGCTGAAAAGCTAATGGAGCTATCTAAAAATAGTTTTTCAAATGAAGAAGACATGGAAGCTCTAATTGTAGAAGTAAATAAGTTGAATGAATCAAACTCCAACCTGAGAAAGGATTTGGAATGACTGACTATCTAGATGTGTCAAGAGCTTGAGAACCGGAGGAAAGTTGAAGATTTGGTGAAAGAAAGAGATCATGAGATCTCCAAGCTGAAATAAGAGATCAGTGCCCTAACTGCTCAACTCCATGCAAGCAAAGTGGAAAAGGAAGACATGCAAGGAGAACTGAACATTGCCATCTCTGAGAATGAAAACCTGTTAGAAACAAATGTTGCTATTTCCAAAGAACTCTCTGAGTCAAAGGAAATACTTGCTAAGTTCAACAAGAGTACTGTCAAGCTAGAGCAAAAGCTTGAATCTGCCAAACCGGTCAAGAATACCAATGGACTTGGTTATTCCGGTCATGAGGAAGGTGAGACCTCTAGTACAAATGCTGGAACATCAAAGGATAAAGGTAAGAAAAAGTTTAAACCTGTTTGTTTTAACTATCTTAAAGGACATACTGCAAATGTGTGTAGGAGTAAGGCTTACAATAATTTTCCTTATTTCCTAAATGATAAGCCTAGATCCTATAGATTCAATGGTAACTGTTATGCATGCAACAAGTATGGGCATAGAGCATCTGAATGCAGGTTAGTTATGAACAACATTGATAGATATCCTCAGAGGACCCAAGGAACTGGTCCTGAACCTTTTGTGAACCGAAATCACAACCGGTTTAATGTCTTCAATCATCAGCAAAGAAGCAGTGGCTATCAAGTGGCAACCGGATGGAGAGAAAACTGTATGGTTTGTCATGGTCATGGTCACACTGTTGCAACATGCAGAAGGAAGAATGGAAACTTGAACAATGAACCTTGGAGAGCACCTGGATTGGTCTGCTATCACTGCAACAAACTGGGTCACATTTCCAGATTCTGTAGATCAAGAAAGAACATATCTGATGATATACCGATCACTCTGGAAAGAAACATTGATGTTGACACTGTTCAAGCAGACATGAACAAAACTTGGAAGAAGAAACCAGCGGTGTTACAAGAGGAACCGATTTCTGCACCTAGTGTGGAAATCATGGAACAGACAAACTAAGCTTCAAAAAAGCTTAGGGGGAGCAAACGGCAAAATGTTTTGAACCCCCGGTTTACACCGGTAAGACTTTAACCGGTATGTGAGACCTGTCGTCTGGCAGAAGACCAGAAATGGTAAAAAGGCAAATTAGGGTTTACGCCCTAATTGAGGAGCATTAATTGCGGTAGGTGAGAAATATGCTTAAAAGGATTTTTCAAATCATTTCTCACTATCAATTTTCGAGCGAAGAAAAGTTTTTCAAAGAGCAGAGCGACGAAAAGGCGATTTGAGCTGAGACTTTGAGAAATTGAGAAACCGCGAAGGAGATTCAAATTCAAACTGCAAATGGTCAAGTGGAGAACACAAAGTGGTGATTCATCAACCGACGGAGTGTGAAGTGAAGGAGAATCTGCAAGCCCTAAATTTGCGTGTTTTAAAAGGTATTTCTTGAGTTCTTAAAATTTCTAACATGGCTTCCGCATCTCATACCAGTTCTAGTGCATCTGTCGAGTCTGCAAGTTTTATTCAACGAAAGTCTAAGTATAATGCCCTATCACAAGTACCGGTTGGTGTGATAGTAGAAGAGGGAATTTCTGACTACATAGATTGCAAGATTGAAGACCTAGGTTCTCTAGCCATCCACTCCCAGTTAGGTTTATTTTGTGGAAAGGATAAGAAGATCAAACCGGAGTATGATATTTTGGAGAAGAAGAAGCTCCACAATGTTGTTTACTTCTTGGAGGATTTCACAGAGGATCATATAAGGATCATTCTGAGCAGAGTCCATGGTGACAAGATGTACCTGGAGAGAACACACGATATCATGCCACAGGCAATTCATGCAGTCACTGGATTCTACGACACAGGGGAAGTGCCAGCCCTAAGGACGGTAAGCAAAACTGAAATGTCCATGCTCATCGGTTCAGTGAGCGACTCACGAGGCATGACAATCAATTCTATCAAGGATGATCTAGTTAAGTATGCCTGCATGGTGATAGGCTACCAGCAGAATTAACTCTATATCTGTTGTAGCGGTAAATGCTGCTTACCAGATGATAATGAAGGATGCATCATTTGACCTGTGCACCGGTATGCAGAGACAACTCTTGTTGAATTTGAAGTCGATCAAATAGGATAATGCACTAAGGTTCAAGTTTGGGCAACTACTGGTTGGGTTGTTCTTCTATTTCCAAGGCTACTTTCTAGGAGTAGGAGATGTCCAGTGGTCTGCTGACCAACCGGTGACTAAGCAAATTAAGGAAAGCATTCAAGCAATTGGAACCGGTTACCTGGATTTTTTGAACAAGTATTTTGATGAGTTCAGACGGAAAATGAGCCAAAGATGAGAATATCTGGTGACATCGTCAAGAAATATGAGGACGATATCTATTTCACCATCAAGGTGGATCAATGCATAATGGAGGTTGTTGAGCCTAGAATGAAAGAAGTGGAGCCAATGGGCTATGAAGTGATGAATGATATGCTGGAAGGGTATGCCTCTACCCTTATTGCCTTGCCGCTTGATCCTAAGGCAAAGAGGACCAGAACCTATTTGGAAAGAGTTACACCGGTTGAGGAACCCACTACAAAGATAGGAAAAGAACCTGCAGTGAAGAAGGCAAAGGCAGTGCCTGCAACATCAACACCGGTTACAATAGCAAGTCCAAAAGTGACCAAACGGTCACCGGCCAAGAAGAAACCAGAAGCAACACCAGCTAAAGTCTTTGAGAGGAAAAGGAAGACAAAGAGCACTATGCCGGACTCCGAGGAAACTGTTTGAGGAGCAGCCCAAGAAGGCGAGACATACAAGAAAGAAGACAAAGAATGAACCGGCATCATCTGCACCAGTAAATATTGATATCTCCTCCTATAAACCTTTGACACATTGTTAAAGAACAATAAAGAATATTAGGAGAAAATTTCTTCATGATTTAGTTGAGTATTTTGATGACTTTAATGATGATGAAAAGGAAGCGGTCGAAAAGGAAATAATTCAGTATTTATGTGTTAATGACCGGTCACCTTCAGAAATTAGATCTGAAACACCAGATTCTTTGTATAAGTCCTTAGACAATAAATGGTGCATTGCCATAGAGCAGGAACAGAAAATGAGAGAAAAAGTTTTTGCTGAACATTTTCCTGATATATCAAATTCGGAACTGTTCGATGTATTGAACAAATACAAAGGTCTTTTCTTCATGAGAAGAAGAAGACTCATGTTACTGGAAGGAAAGGATAAGGAAGTGCTCAAGGATACACACACTCATTCTCTACAAGATCTGAAGATGCATCGAGTAGCTAAAGCCAACCGGCAAGTTGAGAAAGAACCGGCTATAACAAAACTGGATGAAGAATTTGATGATGAAGGAAACCCAGTTGATGAATTGGTCGATACTATTGATGTCGATGCCCTGGACGTAGAAGATGTTACTCAGGAAACACCATCTGAGACAATAGGACAGGAGCAATAGGCTGAACAGGTTGATGAGCAAGCCAAGGACAGATAGGAAGTGGCAAAGGAAGAGGCCGAGAAGAGGAAAAAGGATGAAGAAGAGAAGAAGAAGAAAGATGAAGAAGAGAAGAAGAAGAAGGATGAAGAAGAGAAGAAGAAAAAGGATGAAGAAGAGAAGAAGAAGAAATATGAAGAGGAGAAGAAGAAGAAGGATGAAGAAGAGAAAAAGAAGCAAGAAGATGAAAAGAAAAAGAAAGAAGAGGAAGACAAGGAAGAGAAAGACAAGGAAGAGAAGAAGAAGAAGGAAGAGGAAGAAAAAGAAGAGAAGAGGAGAGAAGCAGAGAAAAGGAAGAAGGAAGAGGAGGACAAAGAAGAGGAGAAAAGGAAAGAAGCAGAGAAGAAAAAAGCAGAGGAGGATAAGGAAGTGGAGAAGAGGAGAGAAGCGGAGAAGAAGAAAGCAGAAGAGGACAAGGCAGGAGAAGCGGAGAAGAGCACCCAGATGGAGACTCCGAAGGCAACCAGGAGTCAAGCCAAACCACTTGATCTCACGAGTCCTATCGATCTCTAGTCTGCAAGTGAAATGGAGCTAATGCAGAGCATCAAGATTGCTCAAGAGCACCTTGAAATTATTCGAAGGAAGAAGGAGCAGGATGTAATTCAAGCGGCTGTGGAAACTCTTACCGGTTTGATACCTGGTACAAATCTTCCCTACACCGATTCATCACTATCAAAACTTAAGTTCCTATGCACAGTAGTGGATGATCAGGTGCAGAGCCTAAAAGAGGCAGCAGAGGCAAATGTCAAGAAGGAGCATCAAAAATCTCTCAATGTAGCTCTGGTGAAGAAGTTGAATGAGCTCTGGTCTGAACTGAAGAAAGAACAAAAGGATATAAGGGATGCTCCAGATGAGGGAAATCTGCTACTCAGCAAGATCTGCCAACCCCATCTATTCTATGATGATGTACTAGCTCAGAAGCAAAAGCTTCAAATGGACTTGCAATCCTACATGAGCACATTCAAGCCACCTTATGATTCCTTTACAACTTATGGGCAAACCGTTCACCGGTTTCACATCCAGTCAGCAAAAATGGAGCAAGAGATCAGCACCCGGTTTAGAGATTTGCAGGAGCTACAACTGGTTCTACTCCCACGATTGCAAATTCTTCAGAAGTGCTATCTGAACCTGGATGCCTTGACCGTTACATAGGAGATGAGCACAATTGATGCCATGGAAGAACAGGTCTCCCAGATGCAGACAGAAAAAGAAGTAGCCACCTCCCTACTTGAGTCTTGGTCTTTGTCGATGAAACAATTCTTGTAGGACTTTAAATCTGTTTTTGACAAGTATTATTCCTTATTGTCATAAACCTTTATTATTTTAATATCAAATGGAAACAGGGTTGTACTTTGTCATTGTTGGCAAAGGGGGAGAAGAATTCTATTTGGGAGAAGTATCTGGTAATCAAAATTTTGATATATGCTCTAAATATCTCAATGATTATTCTCTTTATGCAAAATTGTTATACATTGTATTGCCAAAGGGATAGTGTGTATGCTTAGGGGGAGCAATTTTGCTAATGGCATGATTTTGTTGTAAAACACTTAGATGTCAAAATTTTATTTTCTTAAGTGTTGCCATCAATGCCAAAGGGCGATATTGTTGGCATTTTTGATGTTTATATTGTGATTGTCATTGATGGACACACACTTGCATTGAGATCCCCTTTATATGTATGAGTTAGAGCACAACCGGTATTTGTTCCAATAGGTATGTTGTATTATAGTCTTTATACTATTGATGTTTTGCAGAATGTGTTTCCCAGTCTGAAGTGGCATATTGACCTCAAGCAGTTCGTAGACCCCAAGTGGTACGAGGGATTAAAGCGGCATAACACATTTTTTACCAGTCTTCATTTTTTTTTTGTCAAACCGGCAATCGACATTTTGTATGAATCGGTAATACTCTGTGATGAGTTACCAACCGACATTTTGTGATGAGTTACCATCCACTGATTTTTTGACAGTGTCGACACCTAAACGGTGCTTTTTGTGTCGTGGTACCAAGTATGTCCAGGTTCATTGAACCTAGGAAATTGTTATGTAATCCTATTGGACCGACATGAAATCAAATTCCTTTATAAAGACATCATGTCTAGGGTTTTAGGTTGTTGATGTGGATATAGCGAAAGTTTATGTTGCTACTAGGGTTTAAGGTGATTGAGGAGTTGGAGAGAATATGAATGTGTAGAAGACTGAAGTAATGCTAAAGTGCATTAGGAACGAGCTATCAAGGATCTAACCAAACAGTCTGTGCTACTAGCTAGATCAAACACTTGTTGATTACTCACGTCTTTGACAAGTCTGTAGCCCTTAACCGGGTAGGCCCAAAAGCCTTTTGTAAATCCTCTAACAAGGTGGTTCACATCTGTGGATCTAAAATCTTCTAGAAAGGTAGTCTTTAATAGGACTTATCTCCTAACAGAGATTGAGATTCCTAACAGGATCTGTTCTGGTAAAGAACATTGTAAGACCTTAACCGGTCTGGTTCCTATTCTGCAAATAGTTACTTGTGAGTTCCATCTCAACGTGGTTTTTCCCATTTGGGTTTCCACATCAAAATCTCTTGTGTTATGATGTTTTTGCTTCTGTGGGTGAATGCATTACTAGCTATTTGGTTTGCATGTGTGTTAACCGGTTTGTCTGCTAAACTGTTTTACCGGTTTACTATTAGTCTTGCAAAGTGTTTAAGTGCAGAGATTTTTGGTATACTAATTCACCCCCCCCCTCTTAGTATTCATCAGGAGGCCCTAGAAAGGGTTGTGTACTCGCTTTAGTTATAATTTTTAAGTCGAACCACGAAGTCTCTGCACTTTCACGTAGGCAAGGCCATCTACGATGAGCCCCTGAGACTGTAGTTCTAGCTCTTAGGTCTGGCTCTTCTAAGTTGCCTAGTCTTGTCACTCTTCCTGGGTTACATGTTTACCTCGCAAGTACATTGGTGGATGTTTGACCCAATTAAAGTTATCATATGGTATAACCTATTGAATTCTTATCTAACAATTGATAGATCTAATGTGTGTATCTAGCGGTGTATATTTGAGTGCAAGAATGTGCAACAGGTCGAGGCATGTTCTGAACCAGGAAGAGAAATCTATGGAATGAAGTGAAAGGTTTGTTACTTGAGTGTTGATAAAATCAGAATTCATTATGTTACAGTGTGTATAATCATAACCTATTAGTAATATTGTAATATGTGATTGTTTTAAATAAATTTTTTGCTACTATTAGTGTTGTACATATGTCTATTCTGGTTTAAGGAATGGATTAATAATGTGGTAATTAGTATTGGTAATAAATTATGATGTTAGAAATGAGAAAGTGATTGGGATTAGGAATATTTGTCATTGGTGCTTCAAAATGAACCTAATGGGGTTAATTGGTTGTTGCATTGGTGAGGATCGCATTTATCATAAATAGATTAGAAATGATCTTGCAAATATGCATGGACAGAATAATTGGTACTAGAAGTATTGTGCATTGGATTAGTTGTAATTATGATGTTGTTTATGCCTAGTAGTGAAAGAAATGATGTCAAGATACCCTAGGGAAGATAGATGCTATGATGTGTTTTATTTTCGCTTGTGTATCATGTTTGGTGATTTTGTTCATGATGCACAATGATAAATCATGGTAATGGATGCTAGGTCCTTATGAGTAGTTAGTTGATAATGTTGTATTAGTAGGTGTTTAAAAAAAAATTCTATATGTTTGCATGTTAGTTGGTTAAGTTCTCTAGGTTATTTTGGCAGGCATTACAGAATAACATTGACGATAAACGTCCAAGGTTGGGGTGAAAACGCTAGGTTGAAAAACATAGCAACCCTCGATTTTGAGAAAAATAAAAAAACCCTAGCAGCACGACTCTAGAAAACCAAAAAAAGGAGCCAACAAATTTAGAAACCCTTGAACGCAATTTGAAAATCCACAGATTTGGTTTGTAGCAAGCAGTCGTGGGTTGTAGAAAAAAATAGAGAAACACGACTAAAAGGAATCCGAAAAAATGTGTCGTGCACCAAACAAATTTGTAACATGCTAAAACAGGCACAGACCCATTGCCAAAAGAAAAGACACGACCTGTTGCAGGTTGAAATACCATTGATTATGAAAAATTGACACAAAGAAAGAAAAAATTGTCAAGGAATAACATACCAAGCACGCACGTTGTACAAAGAAGTTGCGGCTCTGTGTAATCCTTCACTGCAAAACACCATGACCCTTTTCGTGCACAAAATATGTAAACCAATTCACAAAAACTGTCATGATTGTTAGCGATGGAAAACCAATAGAAAATCCCACACTTTTTTACTAACAGCACCCACAATTCCTCCTCAAATAAAAACTCACAATTTTCCATGAACAAGCCCATAAATCTTCTACAAACCCTTGGAAAACAAAGGAGAAAACCCCTTCGAAACAACCAATGATTTTTTTATTAAAAAATGATGAAAATTTGTTGGAAAAAATTCCAAGTAGTAGCACAAATTTTTAAAAATTCACCAAAGGATCATTTTGCATACCATGAAATGATATTTCATTATAGATTAATTGAGTGATTATGAATGGATATGTAGTCTCCTTATATAGATAAAATGTTGAGAAATAAAAAAAGAAACATTCTAAATAACTAAAAGATTCTAAGATATCTAACTAAGAAATAGAAAATACCTATTAAACTAAACATTTCTAAATGACCATTAATATAACATTAATTACTTTATTAGTAGAATGATTAATCGACCTATGGTGTTTGTTCAATTTTAGTTGCAAACCAGCTAGGAAACTCCACGTTTTGTTCTTCTATTTGACCCTATTCTTACTGAGCCTCTTTTTTCTCCATCTACTCTTGGTTTTATTGATGCATGACAGGGAATTTGACTTGTTCTTGCAACATCCCTTTCTTATCATTGGTATCATCATGCACTTCATGTTCTTGTTCAAGAAGGGTATTCTCATGTTCTTGTTCTTATTGAGTCGAGACAATACCATCTTACACTTGTTACACACCGAAGACATTATTTCATGTACTTGATTCCTCATCCTTATTAACATCCTTTTTAGCTTCAATTTACATTCCATCAAGCTAAGTAGAAGTCACTTGCTATCATTGGTCAAGAACAACACCTTCCACACTTAATTCTTGCAAGGATTTGTTGGTGGCCTTTTGAGTATCAATCTTATTGGATTCTTCGTGAGCTCGATCATTCATCACTTTGGAAAGAATAGTGTTGGCCAATGTACTACATGGGTGTTGAATGTGTATTGTAGAAGTCGTCTCTTTATTGATTTACAAAATTTTATAAAAAATTGGGCCCTCCTTTATCAACTCAGGAGAAGACCCTAAGTGGATCGATTGAGTTTCAAAAGGAATGTTATTGCTTGTATCTATCTCCTCTAACACTTTTTCTTCACTATCAAAAATAATTAGAGATGGAGGTTTTGAGGACTCAAAATATCCCACCTCTTTTTGCATCTTAAACAATTCCTCTTCTACATTTATACTCTTCAGGGGTATTTCCTCAATCAAAACTTCTTCCACCAATAGAAGATTTCTTGTGATTTCCTATTCTTTAGGTTGTGCCCTTTGCATATATTCAACAATCTTCATTGTGGTGGTTATGGAAGGTAGAGACATAAATGTACTCTTCATCAATAAATATTTAGATGTTTGGAAATGGGATGTTTCCCCTTTTGATCCCCCATTTTGAAGAGGCAATGATTCTTATATAGTCTATTCTATACTTGGCAAGCATAATGAGGCTAATTTAGAAGTAGTAATTGATGATCCATTAAGATTGATTGGAATGGCATGATAAGACCTATTGGGATCACTAGAAATCGTAGCAATGGTTATCCCTTCAATGGATGAAGCTTCTCAATTTGATGCTTGCTCTATCTTTAGATTCTCTGCCTCTTCAATTCATATTTTCTTCATCAAACATTCATCAAATTTTGTGTCTCATTAGATTTTACCTTTCAACTTGAGATCTTGGGTACATCACTGGTTAATCCAAGTTTGGCTTGTATCCAATACTACCCTGGATATCTCATCACCAAAGGACATTTTTGGTTATGACTAATTAGGGTCTAGAATAGACTCATTGAATATCCTATTGTCATTATAACTAGGATGAAGAACATTTTCATCATCTTTAATTTGCATTAGCACAATATGAGTGTCCAATCTCTTCATTTAGTTCAATGTTCATCTATGATATGATATTTTCCTAACTTCAAGGTCATGTCCACAGTCAGCCTAGTAATCTTTAGTATAATATGTGTCTCTTTCTTTGGATATCCATATCTCAAGACTCTCAAAAGGATCGTATTTAGGCCTCACGAGATCAAATAGTTTTAAGTTCAGTAGTTTCAGATTCCCTAGCATTAATGTTAGCATGAAAAGTCTACATGCCCAAATGTATTGGGAATATCATCCCTCCACCTCGATGTTTTTCCTTGAAATCTTCATGAGCTTAAATTATTTGTCTAGAGACTTATAATAACACCACCTTGTCCATTGACTATCTTTGTAGCTCATATGGTCTACCAATGAAGTCATCCATTCAAATGTAGGTGAAATTGGGGAGCTAGATGAACCAACTTCCTCTAGGACTAATAATATTTTGTGCATCCATAGATATCCTCATGACTTTATCCTTGTCAATGGTTTTGACCAACTACATGGTAAATATATTTTTTAACCTTATATACTACCTAAAGAATTCTATTACCACCAACTGAGGGTAATAACTATAGACTAGGTTTTGTATGAAGTCATTTCCTAACATGCCCAATCTTGTTAGTCCTGCATTTGTATTCCAACTACACATGAGCATACCACATAAGATATCAAGAGAATCTCCTTGATTTTCTTTTTTTTGTGATGAAAGGTCTGCAAGTCTTCAGTGACATCATGCTAATGTCACAATCAAATGATTGTGGGTTGATCCAAGTGGACTGGAAGATTTTGGCCACTTGGCTAAAAGGTAGGCTCAACAAAGGTACACGATTTTGTAGGATTTGAATTTGGACAAGAATTTTATCTTCGGCAAGAAAATATAAGAGAACTAGAGAAATAACACTTGGAATATGCAATCCATTTCCATGTCAAAAATTTTCAAAGGATTAATATTCATTCTATAGATAGCTCGGATCTAAAAGTTTGTAACCAAACCAAAATTTTAATGTGCAAAAGAGGAAGCTCAGTACCAAGTGGAAATCTTGCATTTGCGAGGAAAATTATATGAACCAAACATGAGGATGAATCAGATAACCAAAATATTTGAACTAGTTGGGTGCTAAACACTTACATAAATAACTTGTTCATTTTAACAAATTTTACAAATTTCCAAAAGGTTACTTAGGTTATTTTTCAATGTTCTTGATGCATGATGGAATTTTTGTTGGCATTGTGGATGAATTGATTATGTGTTGCATTGATGTTTTGCCATTAATGTCAACACTAGTTGTTATGGTTGGTTAGCGGCAGATAGGTTTTGGTTACCGGTAGAAGATCTAGTGTTACTGGTAGAAGAGACTATCTGTTGGACACTTCCGGTATGTTTGGATCAATTGAGTATGTTTGATTTTATGTGTTACATGTTCCTAGAGCATGTTTTGGTTAGTTGGAATTGACTTGGTAATCAAATGCTATCAAAAAATCTTGTAAACCCTTACCAGCATTGGTTTAAGGTTTAACCAGTAGAACTTTCATTGAGAAATCTTGACAGGATGCATAAATGGCGTTGGTGGGGCTTCTAGGTGGATTTCAGGATGCTAAAGATGTTCTTTGATCGTGATTCAACTGCTTGAAGACATTGCTTTGGCATGGTCAACCCAAAATAGGTCCTGTGCCTATCTAGGTTATGGACAGGTATCATGTTAACATATACTCTACACGTTACCGGGATGTTTTGGGATATTCTATGGTTTGTTTATTGTTGTTTTGGTCTTAAGCTGACATGGCATATCATTGTAATATGGATTTATGCAATGATCTTATTGTAATATCTTTTAGGTGGCTGACCTAATTGGTTTAGGCCTTAGGGTTGGTATAAAATGATGTAAGATCTCATTGTAGATCATGGGAATGGGGATTATGTGTTGTGGTCTTGAAATGCAATATCATATGCGAAGAAGATTTGGTCGATCATAGGTCACCAAATTGGGATTAAGGAAGACGTCAAAGGCCTCTGGTATTGAGCTTAACCGGAACAGTATTCAAGCATGGTAGATGCTATCTCTGGTAGTTCATTATTCTGGATTGTTGTCCATTTATCTTGAGGTGGTTTTAACCTCTCTGTAGTCAGTGAGACTCTTTTGTAATGAGTAGTACGCTCTAGGCAGTGTGCCTTCCTGCATGTGTAGGACCCTCATTGTATCACATATTTTCTGCAGAAGTATCATCTGACTATGGGTAGGCTTCCCATCGTGGTTTTTCCTTTTTGGGTTTTCCACGTACAAATCATGGTGTTATGTGGTATGGTTGCATTGTGTTGATTATTTGTTTCATTGTTAATTTTTATTGCTTACCAGTATCTGTTTCTGCTATTTCGGTACTTAATGTTTATGTGATCCGGTTAAAGGTTATTAAGTGGATTAATTGATATAATCTATTAACAACTGATTCACCCCCCCCCCCCCCCCCTCTCAGTTGTTCACAGGTTATCCTAACAATTGGTATCAGAGCTTTGATCCTCTTTTGCAGAAGTTTAACCGCTTGAGGTAGATCCTATGGCAGCTAACACTTCAAATCCACCGCCAATGCCTCAACCGGTATAGGAAATTGAGACAGTTACACCAGCACAATCAGAAAATTCAACTGTGACTGATGATTAGAGCAATGAACCTAAAGTTCAAAATACACCAAGGTATGTAAGATTAAATCATTCTGAAGATCAAATCATTGGAGATAGGAACAAGGGAGTTATGACAAGAAGAAGACTGACAAATGAAGAGGTATGCCTTATTTCTCAAATTGAACCGGCATCTATTATTGAAGCTTGTAAAGATAAACATTGGTTAAAGGCTATGGAAGATGAATTAGACCAGATAGACAAGAATGAGACTTGGACTCTAGTTCCCCGGCCTAAAAATAAGAATGTTATTGGAACTCAATGGGTTTTTAGGAATAAAATAAATGAGGATGGTCAAATTGTAAGAAACAAGGCTAGATTGGTTTGTAAAGGATATTCTCAAATGGAAGGAATTGATTATGGTGAGACATTTGCACATGTAGCTAGAATTGAAGTTGTTAGACTATTTCTTGCCTCTGTAGCTTATAAGAACTATAAGGTTTATCAAATGGATGTTAAATGTGCATTTTTGAATGGTGAACTTGAGGAAGAAGTATACATTGAGAAACCTAATGGATTTTCACTAACAGATGATAAAGATATGGTTTTCAAATTGAAGAAAGTTTTATATGGATTGAAACAAGCTCCTAGAGCTTGGTATGCAAGGTTGGATAAATATCTTTTGAAGCTTGGTTTTACTAAAGGCAGTGTTGATAGTAATTTATATTAAAAGATCATTGATGATGATATTCTGATTATTGAAGTATTTGTTGATGATATCATTTTTTGAGGAGAAGATAAATTGTGCATGGAATTTTCTAACAATATGAAGAATGAATTTGAAATGTCCATGATTGGTGAGATGAGATTTTTCTTAGGTTTGCAGATTACTCAAACTGACAAAGGCATTTTTATCTATCAAACTAAGTATTTGAGGGAATGGTTGAAGAATTTTGGTATGGATCATTCAAAACTGGTAAGTACTCCTATGGTGACAAGTGAGAAAATATCTATCAAGGATACTTCTACACCGGTAAATTTGACAAGGAATAAGTCTATGATTGGTGGCTTGCTATATTTAACTCAGAGTAGACCAGACATTATGAATGCAGTAAGTATTGTTTCAAGATATCAAAGTAATCCTAAAGAAAATCATGAATGTGCAGTAAAGAGGATATTCTGATATTTGCAAGGAACAATAGAATATGGCTTATGGTATTCTAAAAATGATGATTTAACTTTATATGCATATACTGACTTAGATTGGGCAGGAGATACCGATGACAGGAAGAGCACTTCTGGTGGAGCTTTCTTTCTTAGAAAGAAACTGGTTTCATGGATCAACAAAAAATAGTCATGCATTTCATTATCTATTGCAGAAGTTGAGTATGTTGCAGCAACAACTAATTGCACTCAAGTCTTGTGGATGAAGCAAATGTTGAAGGATATCAAGGTAAATTATAGTGAACCGATAGCTATCTACTATGGTAACTCTGCAGCTATTGACATGTCTAAGAATCCGGTATTTCACTCTAAGACTAAGCATACATGAATAAAGTATACCTTTCTGAAGGACAAGGTAGAAGGAAAGGAAGTCAAATTGGTTTATGTGAACACTAAAGAACATATTGTAGATATATTCACTAAACTATTGTCTAAGGAATCATTTGAGTATTTGAGAGATAGGTTAGGGGTTTCTGTCCCTCCGACAGAGACTTGATTGATGTAGTTTTTCATTAATCTGGCATGCATTATCAGAGATGTTATTCATTCTGGCATTGATGAGTGGTGCTACTACTTAGGGGGAGTAGTCAGCTTTGAGATTCAGAGGTTTATATTCTTGCTTTGATATTTTTGTTAGATTTCTGGCATTGATGTCAAAGGGGGAGAGATAGTGATGTGAAAAACAAATTCAGAACTTTTCAAAGATATCACTCACAGGGGGAGAGTTATTGATATTTAGAAGATTTTTGGTTTTCTTCCACAGGGGGAGACTTGTTTGGCATTTTCTTGGTACTTAGATGATTTTCACATCTAGTGTTGCCATCAATGCCAAAAGGGGAGATTGTTGGCATTATGGATTAATTGATTGTGTGTTGCATTGGTGTTTTGTCATTGATGTCAACACTAGCTATTATGGTTGGTTACCGACAGATAGGTTTTGGTTACCGGTAGAAGATCTAGTGTTACCGGCAGAAGAGACTATATGTTGGACACTTCTGATATGTTTGGATCAATGGACTATGTTTGATTTTATGTGTTACATGTTCCTGGAACATGTTTTGGTATGTTGGTATTGACTTGGTAATCGCATGCTACCATACACTCTTGTAAACCCTTACCGGCATTGGTTTAAGGTTTAACCAGCAAAAATTTCACTGAGAAATATTGACAAGATGCATAAGTGGTGTTGGTGCAGCTTCTAGATGGATTTTAGGATGTTGAAGATGTTCTTTGATCGTGCTTCAACTGCTTGAAGACATTGATTTGGCATGGTGGACCCAGAATAGGTCGGGTGCCTATCTAAGTTATGGACCGGTATCATGTTAACGTGTACTCTACACGTTACCGGGATGTGTTTCGAGATGTTCTATGGTTTGGTTATTGTTGTTTTGGTCTTAAGCCGACATGGCATATCATTGCAATATGGATTTATGTAATGATCTTATTGTAATATCTTTTAGGTGGCCAACCTAATTGGTTTAGGCCTTAGTGTTGGTATAAAATGATGTAAGATCTCATTGTAGATCATAGGAATGGGGATTATGTGTCATGGTCTTGAAACGCAATATCATATGTGAAGGAGATTTGGTCGATCATAGGTGATCAAATTGGGATTAAGGAAGAGATCAAAGGCCTCCAATATTGAGCTTAACTGGAACTGTAATCAGGCATGGTAGATGTTATCTCTGGTAGTTCATTATTCTGGATTGTTGTCCATTTATCTTGAGGTGGTTCTAACCTGTTTGTAGTCAGTGAGACTCTTTTGTAATGAGCAGTAAGCTCTAGGCAATGTGTCTTCCTGCATGTGCAAGCCCCTCATTGTATCACATACTTTCTGCAGAAGTATCATCTGACTGTGGGTATGCTTCCCACCGTGGTTTTTCCCTTTATGGTTTTTCCATGTACAAATCATGGTGTTATGTGGTATGGTTGCATTGTGTTGATTATCTGTTTCATTGTTAAGTTTTATTTTTTACCAATATTTGTTTATGTTATTCCGGTACTTAATGTTTATGTGATCCAATTAAAGGTTATTAAGTGGATTAATTGATATAATTTGTTAACAACTGATTCACCCCCCCCTTCAGTTGTTCACCGGTTATCCTAACAATTTTGACCTTTTGAAAAACTAAATTTGATATTTTGAGGGTTTGAGGAAATTACTTTAATTTGGAGGATGAACACAACAAAAGCCAAAAGAGGGGGTCCTTATTTTTCCAAAACAAAAATGGGGTGTGTTCTGAACATACATAACACCTCTAAAGTAGAAATACACCTAATTTTGGAGAATATTTTGACTTGATATTGTGCTTGACTCTCATGTGGGATGATAATAAGATGGAAACACTATGTGTAATACCCCGCCAAGAAACCCCGAAGGGATTAAACTAAAACACTTGAAAAGAGTGTAAATATTTTTTTTTAAAACTTAAATAGACTAAATGATGCATTAAGATAAATATTACATTTAATTTGCACAAACGGAAGACTTAACTTAAACTCCTAAAGGGTTTCCCAACATGGTTTACATAGTTAAACTAAACATTGCCTAACGTTAATTAATCCACTTAAGATAATTTAATCATAAAAACACAATTACAGTATACAATGATTATTTCATTCAATTGCATGTGATATCATTAAAATTCCTATGTTTCATTTATGATGATACTTTCCATTACATTACATCAGTGATTCTAATAAAAGATATACATTTAACCATCTAATTCTCATCAATACATTTCTTTTACATTTCAAGATTGAAATAATATTACATTGCACTTAATCACTAAGTCTCATAAGAACACACCCATTCATGGGTTCCCTAGGGTTAATCCTTTGTGCAATGCTCCTGGAATTGAAGAGGTGAGTTGGTCAAAACCAATACATGGCACCAGTTATGCACTCCTTCAACATGCAACTTCTTACCAAATTGTGATCACCATTCCTTCATTTCACTCTTCCTTGCACTCAAACCAATATGAGAGGCTATGATACATTATTCTAGACCCATTCCATGAGAAACAGTATGTACATAAGGTGGAAGGGGTCAATTTAGCATTTAAATGTCAAAACCTTCACAAAACTATCAAAATAACAGAATTCAGGACAGTCAACAATATATACACAAAATGGATTGATTAATCCTTCAAATCAGTGTCAAATGAATATTATAACATTGCCCTATCTCTACCAATGATAGTTCAATCCAATAGTACCATGTACAAACTGTACAACCAAATGAAAATTCAGATTTGCACACCAAAAATACTGGGAACCATGTATGTTTTATTGCAAAATGATTGTCTTTACATATGCCAACATCCAACCAACATCAACATCCATCAAAAACCTTCAACCAAACTCTCCCACGCATGAGAATGAGGTTTTTAAATTCATTTGTGCTCCCAAAACCAAAAACAACCTCCCTAATTACCATTTGAACCAACTAACCGTTGGAGTTCAAATTTGAATTTATTAAACTTGACAAATTTGGACATTTTGACCTTATGACATCAAGAAACTTAACCTAATGTCTTGAACACATTTAAAACACTTTATGAACCCCAAATTGACACCTAATATGCCTTCTTGGAAATTATTACATAATATGCCAATATGGCACCATTTGACCATTAATGACTCAATTAGACAACTTGACCCAACTTGACTCAACCATTACATAACTTGACCTTCAAAGGCCTTATTACATTATTTTAGGTCATGAATGACCCTCTTACATCCAAATAGACTCAACCTTTCCATTTTTGGCTTTGAGGTCTCATTCAACGCTTAGGTGCTCCTGCGCCACTGAGAGGGGTTGGGTGAAGATTAATTTTGATGGGGCTTCTAGGGGAAATTCAGGCATCTCAGGAGCGAGGTGTGTGGCATGTGACGATGAAGGGAAGATTCTCTTCAAAAGTGCTAAAAGATTACATGATGGAACTAATAATGAATCCAAGGTACAAGCGGATTTGTTAGCTACTGATTTGGCAATGAATATGAAGGCTTCGAAAGTCCACTTGGAGGGGAATTCCCAAGTGGTGGTTAATGCTCTTATGAAAGGTGACACCAGATGCTAGAAATTGAATAATTTCATCACCATTATCAGTGCAAAATTAAATTCTTTCCAAGACTTTTGTGTTTCCCATGTAAAAAGAAGTGGAAATTTTCTTGTTGACGGTCTGTCCAATGTGGCTTGTGAGTTGTCCAAGGGTGAGGTGAGGTGGTGGGATGGTAATGGCATCAATGTGCTATGGAGTTAAGACGTCTTTCCAAGGATAGTACTTTCGCATACTTGATATGTGCGACATGCAGCTTGCATCTTATTCAAGGTGTTGAGACTGGATCGTGCTTTATGAGCAATTAATGTCGAATGTTTCTACAATGGCGGTGATTGTGGTGTGTGCCTTCTTAATTTCTAAAAACGGAATTTACGCTCATTCAATGTGGCAATTGAGCGTGTTTGGTGGGGAAGATTACGGTTTTTTTGTAGAACTCAACGGTTTGGTGAGGCCTCTAGCATGGAAGCTAATTTCACCCCGAAATCTTTGAAGTTGATGCCTGCATTTTTGGGTCATGTTCCTGCGAAGAGGCTTGAGAACATGTTTTTGGCAAGAGATCCCCTATTTTTGAAGGTTGTTCAACTAGTTCTTGGCAAGGAGGTGGTGGTGATTGGCCATTGATATCGTTTCAGGATAGACATCTACTCTTTAATCATGGCTTTGGGACTTAACTTGGGCTATTCATGCGAGGAGGTTAGAAAGGTGATGACGATGATAGTCCCGAGTGATTATCTTCTAAACATGGAGTCTTTGCTGGAGTGGGTTGTCCCGGGTTGGGGTTTCAATGTCTCTGGAGGCATTCCAGAGGAAAATGCAGAGCTTCAAGATAGACACATGAAGATTCATTTCTTGCAACGTCGTGAGGAGGTCAAAGCAAGGTTTTGAGATGACATGAGGAGAGGGTGGGAAGATCTGGTAATCTATGTTCATACAATGGAGTTGGAAGAAATTATCAGATAAGCCAGAAAGAAAGCTAGGATGGTGGATGAGGTGCGGAGGAGGCGGTCGATTACTAGGCGTCTTTCAGTGGAGTTAGCAAGACAAAATGAGATGGGCAGTGTGGTTGGGGGACGCTTTGAGTGCACCAAATCTTGCTGAGTGAAGACTGATAGATGAAATATAGTGAACAAGGGTACCTCTTGGTACTAAATCTTTTGTTTTAGATTAAGTTGCTTTAATTTTTTCCATTGCACAGTTTATGCCATTTTTGGCACGATGTAATTGGACTTCTTTTTTACAGTAGTTGTGTGGGAGGGTTTTTGTGCTTCTGTTTGAAGAACAACATGGTTTTGGTAGGGTGGTTTGGTGAAAAGAGGGTGGTTTTTTATGTGGATGATAGTTTTACATGTACTATTTTAGTTATCTTTAATAAAATCATAAATATTACTGATAAAAAAAAAAAGTCTCATAAGAACGCATAATGTTTACATTAAAATTACATCTTGCCATGAAGGCATACATAAAAAATAATGCAACTGACCATATAAGGTCCAAGATATACAAAGAATGATCCACGATGACAAATAGGATCCAACTGGAAATACAAGATGCTCGAATCCAAAAGAGCAACTGGAATACCTGTGAAGCCAACTCCCACAAGAAGGAACAAACACACCCGATGGAAAGTGGCACTACTACCCAACCATGTGGCTCAAAAAGAACCACCCCACCATGCTAGGAGATAGAAATAAGACCCACTAGCAAACTACAAGGTATGCACATATGGTCTAAACATGAAATCTGGAATCTCACATAAAGCATATACTCACAAACATGACTCCATAGAAAAACTCTAGGTGATATCAACAAGGCTACACACTAGTGACCATAAGGGAAGAGTCATCACATAGCTTGGAATGGTTACCCTGGCAGGCCTCCATAGGCCCCGACCCCCATCTTGGGTTATCTTGGTAGCCTCTCCTGAACCCCCGTCCCCATCCAAGTCTCATGTGGACCCAAACAATTCTTTCATGAGGACAAAGTTGTTGGTTTGCCATTCCAGGCCTTCCCACTGCATCCTGAGTCTGTACTAGTGCTCAACCATGAGCAGGGTGCATCTTAATTAATGTTTTAGTTACCCAAACCCCTAATATATTGTTAGGTTATCACTTACTTAACCAACTTTCGAGGGGATATCCTGCTAACCTCTTTGGGTGTGGCCCCCACTCGAAAGCCACTCTTCCTTATGACACTACAAAAAAATTCCCAAAAGAACTCCAAGGCAAAAGTACCAAAACCAATTTACAAAAAAGGAGTTCAAGGCCACTGAGAAACACTTGGTCATGCAAGCCCTTGCATATAGGTTAAATCAACTGGAAAAACACAGTCTACTCACGAGACATGACTAAAGGAAAAGACAATATGAAAAACTCTAAATCCATTTAAAACTAAAGGACTTGCAATATAACTTAAATGCGAAGACAGTCAGAAATGAAACAACACCTTCACTCATTTAAGAATAAACAATTTATTTTTCTCTTCTTCAATACACAATTGACCAAGTTTTCTAAGTTCTTAAGTTTCCAAAATAAATCATTTATAAACAATCATCTCACAAATACAGTTAAAATATTCAAACCAATATTTTCTATATCCAAATTTCAAAATAAACATCTTAAAATGTTTTATATTTCTTGGTTGTCACACAACACCCATAGAGGGGGCGGTGGTTGTGGGGCCACGTCGTGGTTTCCCCACAGCTATGGGCTCTCCACGATTGTGGGTAGCCACAGTTGTGGCTGCCCACAACCATAGGCTCCCATAGCATGTGGGAGAGTCACAGCTCCCCACTGCCATGGGGGTCGTGGTGTCCACGAGGGCACACACCCCCCTCCCCCCCTCGCCCCCCTTATTTTATTTTTCCTTTTTTTTTAAACAGCCACACAAAAATAGAGGATTTTAAAATGAAAATGCCAAACACCCAACAATTTAAACAACAACAAATTCTCAATTTTAACAAAACCATGAAAATTTGGGCAACATAACCTCCCCTCCCCAATACAAACAATGGAGAAATTCATTTTTCAACCAAACAGGGAAAACATGACCCCTTAGGACACCATATGGTTTCATTATGCATCATATGGTTTCCTAAGGGGTCATATGGTGTTCTATGACCCCTTAGGACACCATATGGTCTAATTAAGGGTCGTATGGTGTGCTAAGGGATCATATGGTGTCCTATGATCCTTTATAACACCATATGACCCCTTAGGTATCGTTAGGCATCATTTTGTGTCGTTAGGGGTCATATGATGTCCTATGACCCCTTAGGATACAATATGGCCCCTTAGGTGTTGTTAGGGGTCATATTGTGTCCTAACGGGTCATATAGTGTCCTGCGATCCCTTAGGACACCATATGGTGTCGTTTGGGATTATATGGTGTGCTAAGGGGTCATATTGTGTCCTAAATATTCCTAGGACACCATATAACCTCTTAGGACACCATATGACCCCTTAGATATCATTAGGGATCATATTGTGTCCTAAGGGGTCATATGGTGTCTCATGACACCATATGACCCCTTAGGACACCATATCATGTCGTTATGGGTCTTCTTGTGTTCTAAGGGGTCACATGGTTTTATATGATCCCTCAGGATACCATATGATGCCTTAGAACACCATATAGTGTCGTGAAGGGTCGTTTGGTGTTCTAAGGGGTCATATAGTGTTCTATGGGGTCATATGGTTTTGTATGACCCCTTAGGATACTATATAATGTCGTTAGGGGTCATATTATGTCCTAAGGGGCCATATTGTGTCTTATGACCCCTTAGGACACCACATGGTGTTGTTATGGGTAGTATGGTCTTCGAAGGGGTCATATGGTGTTCTATGACTCTCTACGAGATCATATTATGTTGTTATGGATTGTATGGTCTCCTAAGGGGTCATATAGTGTCTTGTAACCCCTTAGGACACCATATGACCCCTTAGGAGACAATATGATGTCATTATGTGTTGTATGGTATCCTAAGGGGTCATATGGTGTTATATGACCCCTTTGGACACCATATGATCACTTAGAACACCATATGGTGTCATTAGGGGTCATATGGAGTGCTAAGGGGTCACATGGTGTCCTATGACCCCTTAGCACACAATATGACCCCTTAGTACACCATACAGTGTCCTTAGGGGCCATATGGTGTCCGATGACCCCTTAGGTGTTGTTAGGGGTCATATTATGTCCTAACGAGTTATATGGTGTCCTATAACCCCTTAGGACACCATATGGTGTTGTTAGGGTTTGTATGGTGTGCTAAGGGGTCATATTGTGTTCTAAAGGTTCCTAGGACACCATATGACCCCTTAGGTATCGTTAGGGGTCATATTGTGTCCTAAGGAGTTATATGGTGTCTCATTACACCATATGACCCCTTAGGACACCATATCATGTGGTTATGGGTCTTCTTGTGTTCTAAGGGGTCATATGGTGTTATATGACCCGTTAGGATACCATATGACCCCTTAGGAAACCATATGGTGTTGTAAAGGGTGGTATGGTGTTGTAAGGGGTCGTATGGTGTCCTAAGGGGTCATATGGTGTCCTATGACCCCTTAGGACACTATATGACATTGTTAGGGGTCATATTATGTCCTAAGGGGTAATATTGTGTCTTATTACCCCTTAAGACACCACATCGTGTCGTTATGGGTCATATGGTGTTCTAAGGGGTCATATGGTGTTCTATTACCCTCTAAGACACCATATTATGTTGTTATGGGTTGTATAGTCCTCTAAGGGGTCATATGGTGTCCTATGACCCCTTAGGACACCATATAGTGTCATTATGCATCGTATGGTGTCCTTAGGGGTCATATGGTGTTCTATGACTCCTTAGGACACCGTATGACTCCTTAGGACAACACATGGTGTCATTAGGGGTCATATGGTGTGCTAAGGGGTCAAATTGTGTCCTATGACCCCTTAAAACAATATATTGTGTCCTAATGGTGTCATAGAATAAGGAGGTCAAATGGTATCATTAGGGGTCATATTGTAGTAGAATAAGGAGGTCAAATGGTGTCATTAGGGGTCATATTATTCCTAACGGGTCATATGTTGTCCTACAACCCCGTAGGACACCATATGGTGTCATTAGGGGTTGTATGGTGTGCTAAGGAGTCATATTGTGTCCTAAAGGTTCCTAAGACATCATATAACCCTTTAGGACACCATATGACCCCTTAGGTATCGTTAGGGGTCATATTGTGTCCTAAGGGGTCATATGGCGTCTCTTGACACCATATGACCCCTTAGGACACCATATCATGTTGTTATGTGTCTTCTTGTGTTATAAGGGGTCATATGGTGTTATATGACCACTTAGGATACGATATGACCCCATAGGTGTTGTTAGGGGTCATATTGTGTCCTAACAGGTTATATGGTGCCCAACGACCCCTTAAGACACCATATGGTGTCATTAGGGGTTGTATGGTGTGCTAATGGGTCATATTATGTCCTAAAGGTTCCTAGGATATCATATCACCCCTTAGGTATCGCTAGGGGTCATATTGTTTCCTAAGGGGCCATATGGTGTCTCATCACACCATATGACCCCTTAAGACACCATATCATGTTGTTATGGGTCTTCTTGTGTTCTAAGGGGTCATATGGTGTTATATGACCCCTTAGGACACCATATGGTGTCGTAAAGGGTGGTATGATGTCATATGGTGTCCTAAGAGGTCATATGGTGCCTAATGACCCATTGGGACACTATATGATATCGTTAGGGGTCATATTATATCCTAAGGGGTAATATTGTGTCTTATGACCCCTCAAGACACTAGATGGTGTCGTTATGGGTCGTATGGTATTCTAAGGGTTCATATGGTGTTCTATGACCCTCTAGGACACCATATTATGTTGTTAAGGGTCATATGGTGTCCTATGACCCCTTAGGACACAATATAGTATATGTATGCATCGTATGGTGTCCTAAGGGGTCATATGGTGTTCTATGACCCCTTAGGACACTATATGGTGTCATTAGGGGTCGTATGGTGTGCTAAGGGGTCATATGGTGTCCTATGACCCCTTAGAACACCATATGACCCCTTAGGTATCGTTAGGTGTCATTTTGTGTCATTACAGGTCATATGGTCTCCTATGAACCCTTAGGACACAACTTGACCCCTTAAGACACCATATAGTGTTGTTAGGGGTCATATGGTGTCCTATGATCCCTTAGGATACACTATGACCCCTTAGGTGTTGTTAGGGGTCATATTGTGTCCTAATGGGTCATATGGCGTCCTACGACCCCTTAGGACACCATATGGTGTCATTAGGGGTTGTATGGTATGCTAAGGGGTCATATTATGTCCTAAGGACACCATATGACCCCTAAGGACACCATATCGTGTCGTTATGGGTCTTCTTGTGTTATAAGGGGTCATATGGTGTTATATGACCCCTTAGGATACCATATGATGTTGTAAGGGATCATTTGGTGTTATAAGGGGTCATATGGTGTCTTATGACCCCTTATGACACTATATGACCCCTTAGGTGTTGTCATGGGTCGTATTGTGTCCTAATTGGTCATATGACGCTCTTTGACCCCTTAAGACACCATATGACCCCTTGGGACACTATATGGTGCTATGGGTCGTATGGTGTCCTAAGGAGTCATATGGTGTCCTATGACCCCTTAGGACACCATATGACCCTTTAGGATGCCACATTGTGTCATTAGGGGTTGTATGCTGTCCTAAGGGGTCATTTGGTGTCTTGTGACCCCTTAAGACACCATATGGTGTCATTAGGGGTCTTATTGTGTCGTAAGGGGTCATATGGTGTTTTATGACCCCTTATGACACCATATGACCCCTTAGGAAACCATATGGTGTCGTTAGGGGTCATATTGTGTCCTAAGGGGTCATATGATGTTCTATGACCCCTTAGGACACGATATAACCCCTTAGGAGACCATATATACTAATTTTCAAATAAGGAGAAATATAAGGGTGAAGAGAGATGGAGAACTAAAGAGAGGGAAAAGAACTAAAGGACAAGGACATAAATAGAGATATAGATATTAAAGAGTATGAAGTGAGAGGGAGAAAAACTAAAGGACAAGGATGGATAGAAAGAGGTAGACATATCTAGCTATTGAAAAGGAGAGAGGAAGATAGAGATAAAAAATGAAGATAAAGGGAGAGGGAGGTGAACAGATATAGAGAAAGAGAGAGGTAAAGACAAAGATAATTATATGAAGAGATGGAGAAAAATGGATAGAGAGGGGTAAAGAGAGAGATAAAAAAAGGAAGAGATAGAGAGATATAAAGGAAGAGAAATATTGATAGATAGAGATATATAGATAGTGAAAGAGAGTGAGAAAGAGAGATAGAGATTATATATAGGGATAGATAGAGAGGGAGAGAGAAAAAGAGGAAGATATAGAGATATATAAAGGCACTATAGAGAAGGATGTGGGGATAGAGAAAAAGATATATAAAGATGGAGTAAATAAAGAGATAAAAGTAGAGAAAGGGAAAGATACTTCAAGAGGCGATAGAGGAAGAGATAGAGAAGTAGATTAATCATGTATAGAGGAAAATATATAAAGATAGAGGAACATATAAAAAGAGAGACTGATAGGGAAAGAGATGGATATGTGAAGATGCAGATAGAGATAGATATGGATAGAACGTGATAGAGAGAGTAAGACAAATGGAGGGAGAGATGGAGTGAATAAGTGAGATTTAGAGATAATGAGATATAAATATACATGAAGATAGATATATAGGGATATAGAGAGAGAGGGGACACGATAGGGAGAGATAGGAGGTGATAGAGACAAGTAATATATAAGTATAGGTAGGATAAGGTAAAGGAGGGAGATAAATAGAGAGAAGATAGATTATTAGAGAGAAATATAGAAATAAGGAGTGACAATGATGGAGTGGGAGAGGGAGAGATATGAATAGAAAGATGGAGATATATGCAGAGATGCATGTAACTTGGGAATTTATTTATCTACATGGAATGAGAAAATAAGTGACATGAGTAGAGAAGAAGGAGATATATAAAATATATTATATGAGTATAGATAGACAATTGATAGATAAAGGAGGTGATAGGAAAAAAAATGAGACTTTGTATGCAAAATTTGTGAGTATTTAAGTTTTAAAATTGAAGGACTAACTTAATTTTGCAGTATTTAAAGTTTTAAAATTGAAGGACTAACTTCAAATGATTATAATTAGTTTTTGGTCTATAATATCATAAAAATACCTCATCCATTTGATAGGTCTATGAATTACCTTTCCAACGCTTGTACAAAATCAAAATTTCGATGCGAAACACAAAAGTTATGCCCATTTTACTAAACTATATTTTTTATGTTGAGAAAATCGGATATCCGATTTTAAAAGTATGATATCACAATAGTGACATCACAAGTCAGATATCCGATTTGGTTTGGTATTACCAAACCAAATTCAAATTTCGCCCGACCCAAACAAAAAGTCAAAGCAGATTTTGGCGTGTTTGGGAAGGTTGAAAATGCATTTTTTTTTCCATTGCCACTTTTTGGCCCCCCATGATCTTGCACATACCCTTTCGATGGCAAAAAATTTGGAGGACCAGGGCAGATTTGTGCTCCATGGTCTTGAAAAATCAAGTTCAACTTCTGAGAACAGGTTTTAAACATCTTAATTTGTCCAAATCTTAGTTGGTCGATTCGTGGGGAATCTATATCTTATTGTTTCTACCAATTTACCTCAATTATCCCTCATTTTGCCCTAATTTCATAATTACATTACAAATTTAACTAAGAAAGAGGATAATCAATCTCCAACCAATTGAATCCAATCAGAATCTTAATCTCTTTCCCATTAGGATTGATCCTAGATCTATTGGGTTCAATCCCTTTCAATGTAATGGTATTAATTGGGTTATTTAGTGGATTTACTTGGTGAAACCCCAATTCCCAATTTTCCACACCATTACATTTTTGGTGAAACCGACTCCTTTCATGCTTAATTCTGATTTGATGTCTCGGTATGATTTTATACACATTTTATCTTTCAAATTTGCACTCATAGATCATATTTTCAATTAAAAACATAAATTTAGAGGTTTAAATCATAAAAACCCAAATTTATTTTGTTAGATTTGACTTGTGGGTTGCATAATTTTTCACTTGTGTTTTCAGATCTAATTTTAGACATTCATAATGGTTTTTACTAAATTTGATTTGTTTTCTATTTCACATATGATTGCATTGCTTTTTAGTTACATTTGTCACAATCATGTGTTGGATAATGGCTTCTTTCATTTTACATTACTCCTTTCCATTCATAGTACTCATGCATGTTGCATTTTTATGGTTTTAAAGATATTTCCTACTTGCTAATCATATCTTAAAACTTTAATCCTGACATTTTTAAGAACATGCATTACATGTGTAGATCACATAAAGGCTTTTATAGACAATCAATCCTAAAGACAACATTAACAAAGTTAATACTTGTACCTTTCTTAGGGTATCTAATGTGAATGGGGAAAGAGTCAATACTCCTATCAATGATATTTCCAATGGAGATCAAGCATTGAAGAGCAGCATGGCACCATCTTCTTCTCATAGGCATACTCTAGTGCAAGGGGAGCAAGATCAAAATGTTGGTTTATCAATCTCTTTAGAACCTCCTTATTCTCTTAGACCTTATCTTAGTCATCAAAATATTTGTAGGGGAGATGATGTTATGAATTTTATTCATGACCTATCTCCTCACATAACATTAAACAAATATGAAGCCTTAGATGATAAGGACCTTCATTCCCAACATATCAAAGAGGATATAAACAATGATGATAGAAAGGATAAACCCCTTACCAAAGATATTCCTTGTTCATCTAATTCTCACTTTGATCCTTCCATGTGCCCTTACACTACAAAGTTTTGAGAGATTCATGATAATGGTCCTTTTTTTTCACAATTAAAAAGCTCTTATAGGAGTGGTTATAATATAATCTCGAAACAAGGTTATAGTGGACAAGGACTTGGAATTTAAGAACATGGAATAAAAGTTCCTATAAACTCTCCTTCACAAGATAGTACAAAAGGTCTAGGACATCCTCATCATCACCTATGTATGATCTCCTTAAGGTGAAAAGGTTTAAGGAGTATCTTGAAAGGCATACAAATTGTCATCCATGTAAAGGTGTTGCTTTCTCAAACAATCCTTTTTGCTCATATAATCAAACCCATGATCATCATGGCAATGATTGTCTAGATTCAAAAGGAAATATACGAACTCATTAATAATGGAGCTGTCAAAATCATAGAATACAATCTTCCTCTTTCTAGCAACCCTTGTCCTACATCTTAAAAGACAAGACCTACTCTTATTGATGATCAAGAGAATTTAGCTACAAGTTCCTTTTGGAGATTGTAGTATGATAAAAATGGTGTTTTTCCTTTCATTAAACTTAATTTCAATTATAAGAATAAGAAAGGTGATAACCATTGTCTTTTTCATCATGGTTATTCTCATTCTCTTGCAAACTGTAAGGCCTTTAAAGCATTTTTCAAGACAAATATGATCGAGCTTGCATAGCTCTTGCAACTAATATTGTACTTTTTCTTGGTGAACAGGTAGGGCCTTATCATTCCATTCACCCTATCGTGTTGCTCCTCACCCTATAATACTAGTAGTTAACTTCATTGGGGGCTCCTTGTCATGGGTGGTGATTCTTTTTCAATAGAAATCATCTTGGAGTAGAAACATATCCCTTTCTTGTCTCCTCACTTGGGGGGAAACGATAATGTATATTCAAATCTCTCTCTCCTTTTCTAAGATTACCTCTTATTTAGAGTTGCATTGTGCGTATCTTGATGTCTTTTTCTTGCACTGAATATTCCTTCATGCGGGTACATGTGTGTTCCTCATTTAGGATCTTTATTTGCTTGAAGTGGTGCACCTTCTAATGTATTATTTCTCTTTGGAAGTTGTGTAATCCTTCTCATAGTCCCTATTCTTTGGGGGCATTGATTTCTCCTATTCCTTTCTAAGGATCTACTTTTCCTTTGTTGAGTGGTGTTTGTTTATGATATAATGTTATTCCTTTGTAGAGTGGTGTTTGTTCAAGGATTCTCTCTTATGTAAGAGGTGTGTATCCTTGTTTACAACCTCTTCTTCACTTGGCAGTGTATATCTATTATAAACAAACCCTTCACTTTGGGTAAACAATGTGTCATCCTTAATCAAGAATCCCTTTCACTTAGCAATAGTGGGAAGTTGTGTTCTTGTTCTCCTTCCTCTCTTTTGGTCGATGATGTTATTTTCTTCAAAACACTCCTCTTGGAGGTAGATGTCTTTTGAGAAAAGATATGTTCTCCTCCAAGGATTCCCTTTACACTTGTTGCAAGATATGTTTTTTTCAACTATCTTGTCCTTCCTTATAAGAGTAATGCCTCTTTAGCTTGGACTTATGAGCATTTTTGCCTAAAAGGATATCTCCTTGGCATTGAATGTGTGTATCCTTGTTTCTAGCTTCCTTAAGACATCAACATAGGACTATGTTGACATCTTAAGGGGGGGCATTACATATCGCCCTCTTTGTACTATATTTTGCATTGTATTTTTGCATGTCTAATACGGGGTGTTCAGAATTGAAACTAGACAAAACAATGTCTTATACGAGATGCTTCATGTTCAAAACTAGACACAACATTCTTATATGTCTTATATGGAGTACACATTCTCGAAACCAGACAAAACAAAGTCTTATATGAGATTTTTCCAAAACTAGGCATATATTTGTCTTATACATGGTACACATTTTTGAAACTAGACAAAACAAAGTCTTATGCGAGATGTTCCCATGACCAGTCACATTTGCATTTCAATTGCATGTCTTATACAGGTTGTTGAATGTGTGAAACCAAACCAAACAAAATTTGATACAAGATGCTTGATTCCTAAAACCAGATAGCGGCATATGCAGCAGATTGAGTGGAACTAGCAAAACACAACTAGACTATTTTGACTCTCTTTGCCAACATGGATCACCTAGCATAACACAACTCGCTAGTCTATGGCGTCCATGTCCTCTCTCTTTTCTCTTCCCCATGAGCTTATAACGTTTCTATTGGTGGATCATGGTTCATCATTTGATGCATACTCTTGCTCTTTTCATGTGATCGCTTGTGCTCTTGTGATAGCATTCTGAGAATGATATTAGTGGTTGAGGCATTTGGTTATCGAGGTCTCTTCAGCTAGTTGACTTGGAGCCTTTTTGTGTTGTGTGTCTTTTATCTTTGTTTGCCTTTTTTTTGTTTATCTTGTTTTGTGTGTCCTTGCATGTGATTTTGTGGGTTAAGATCCTAAAATTGGGGGATTGGTTCCTCAAAATTAGCGATGTCTTATCTCCTTGTGATCTTGCTCCTAATTGCTTCTCTCTCTCATCTGTCTACTTTATGTGACTATTTTCATAGTCTCACACTCTCGTTAAAGTGGTGGCTAAATGTAGTGTCGTAAATTGTAACCGGTCGAATTTATACCTCGTGTGTGTGCTCCTACTTTAGTGTTTCCTATCTCCATCCCCTCTCTAGGTTTGGTTTGACCCTATTCTCCAGCTTTGATGTCATGAACACCCTTTGGTTGGCCCTATCATGGGTTACCCTCCTCCCTTTCTATTTATTATGGTCATGTTTGTAGAAGGACTAGGGCATCACCAAGGCACCCCAAAATGCCCTGGTCCCTCTTAAACGAGCCCCAATTTGAAATGGGGCAATTTCTATATCTCCCTGATACCATTCGATTCTTGGGGCTACACATGACCGTTGGAGGTTGGCCTAATCAGTAATTTACCTAGGGAACCCTATATAAAGATATACTATCAATTCAATTTGACATCCATGAACTACCTAAAGTATTCATGCATCCGTGAAGCATTCATCATCAAGCATTTTAAGAGATTCAAGGCTACATATTCATCATTCAATCATTATGGAGAAAAGTTACATCAATCTCCATACAAGCATGTGTGTGTGACTAGGGTTTTCATGTCCATGTGTTTGTCATGCCATTACATTCAACATTTGTTATTATATTCAAAGAGCATTGCATCATCATCAACAATTGTAGATCTGATGTATATCTCCTTAACATTTATTTCAATATTTGCATTATTTCATTCATTCTTAATTCCAAAATTGAGGTTTGACTTAGGCAAACCCCTATTCCCAATATCTTTCCCTTTCTTTCTATGTGCAGGAAATAGATGTAGGAGTTGTAATCAACAAGTCCAGCAATGTCGATAGTGGTGAATAGGTTCAACCTTCCATGGTGAAAACTTCAGAGGACTAGGGCGAATCTGTGTTACCTGGTCTCAAAAAATCAGATTGAACTTTTGAGAACAGGTTTTTATTTTGCCTAGATCTCAATTGGTGGTGTTAGATTGATTTTTCATTGATGTCATAGCAATAAACGCAAGTGTAAAACAAACAAACTTTACTAGATTAAATGCATAATTAATATCAAAGATGGTATTGAATGATATTAGATTAAGACACTTGAGATGTTGATTCAGACATACACCTTTATCAAATGAATAGTGAAGCAACATACACCTGTGTCAAATGAATAGAGCAACACATACATTGAAACAAGTGGCAATACAACAAAACAAATAATAATGAAATTTATTCTTCATAACTTGTTTGATTCCATTTGTTTGTTGATTTGAAGATGTATTCTCATTGGCTTAATGTTTCTATTTTGAAAGACTTCATCATAAGTTTTGTTTGTGTTATATAATGATAGTTTTAGTTGTGATCGGTTGGAGTCTTTTAACCAATAAAGGTTTTGAATTTTTTAATCAATGTTTATTGGAAGTAATTATTGGTTAGTTCAAATTGACTCACAACTGCCCAACCGATAGAAGCAATATATAAAATAGAGAATGAAAAATGTTTGGTTTGCGAGTTGCTGATAAAAATAATACGTGTTCAAAGCAAGACAATTTATCATAAACAAATATGTCATGATACTTATATGATGAGTATGTATATTAGTCAATAAGTGCATAAAATTTTCAAGTTGATTTTGGAGAATGTTCTTATGCCTCACCAGCAATTCAGATACAAGAATTATGCATTACAAATTATAGAGTGTGACAAAGACAAGTGGGATGGGTGACTAGGTATTGTTGGTTGTGTTTTTGTTTTAGATAATCATTTATTATAAGATAGTGACAAGACTTTGCATATTTGTTTATGGTTGGTATATTCAAAATATCTTATAGAGTTATATGTTCATCAAATCGGTGTTTAAACAATGACAATTTTCTGAGTTTAAGGTGTGGATTATAACATGTGTTAGACAACAATACTAGATAACTTGTTTGCGGATATTTATTTGCTTTTAGATATTCAAAAACACTTTAAAACTATTTAGCCTAAGTTTCAATGCTTCATTTTGCAATCATACAAAGATATTTGATAGCAAGCCTCATTATATTAAGTTTATTTATTTTCTGTATTAGATTGTTGGAATTGACTTGATGCATAATAAGACTTATTGATGGAATTGGCTTGTATAATTGATCTGTAAATGAACATACTTTGTAACTAATTTGAATCTAGAGTTGGTGCTCAAGTCATTGTGTATTTGGAGGGTTGATGCTCTCTTAAGGATTTTGATTGAGTTGGTGCTCAAAAGATTGTAAGTGGAGTAACTATGAGGCTGGATTAGGACAATAGATCCTAGCAACATTTATCACCGTAGTTTTCCCATCTTAGGTTTCCACCGTCTTCATTGTGTGGTGTTTCCTTTTTTATTTCAGTTTGGTGCTTTCTTCTCATTTTTCCGTTTAAAAGTAATTTATCAAAGGATTTAATTGGATAAAGTTTTGAAATTTATTTACTACTAATTCACCCCCCTCTCAATAGTAAATATGTGTTCTACAGTTGATATCAGAGCCAGTGCTTGTTAAAAAGACCTAATCAGTCTAAGAAGATCTTGTCAATAGAACACATGGCTAATCTAGAAGGTGTTGGGAATTACTCTTCGCATTGGACACAAAATAATTATTTGTAAAGTTTGTTAGAGGTACAAATGTGTTGAGTTGTTAAAAAACAACTCAATATATTTGAATAAGTTGTGATAGGAGTTTCCTATATCTTAGGAGACTAAACTCCTATATAATTGTGATGTATTTGATTAAAAAGATATGAAGCGCGATATTATCTTGTGTTTAATTTTTGCTGCTTCTAAACTGCCTAACATTTCTATTATGGTATCAGAGCATCACTCCTTTGGCCTGTGGAGAGGTGGATTTCATAAATCCATATTACTTTGAATTTGACCTGATAGGCCTGTGGTGAGTGGATCGGGTACACCATTTGTTGTTTGGCTTTAAACTCCAAATTATTTTTGGTGTCTCTTGGTTTGTGGCTAGTGGTCAAAGTATTTTCCAGGCCTGATTAGCAGTGATCGAGTTGCTTCATTGACAAGGTGGCGATCTCTTTATGACTTCCTTCTCCGACCATATTGTTGTAGGATTTGCTTTACACTGTTGACAGTTTTAATAGCACATTTTGTATTGAAGATTGTAGGCAATTTATTTATTTTGGCGCAAGGGCTTTATCACATTATTTGGTTTGGAGCTTCACTGTTGACGAACATATTTGTTCGAGCATCTTCTATTGTTGTTGTTTCATATCAGATTCATGAAGAGTTTTTCGGTGCTATTGTTACTGTGATGCATGGCATTACCCTGATTGGTCGTGAGCAATCTTCATTGATTGGCCTATCCTCAGAACTGCTTGTTGGTGTTGGGTATATCGATGCCCGATAGCAGCCTCAACGGAGTAAAATTGCAGTGACTTTTCTATCTTACTTTTGTTGCGATATACAGTGCAGGCAATGCCACTAACAACGTTCTGGATCTGTGAATCTTCCTTTTGCATAGAGACAACAGCAGAGAACGTGTTGTTTCCAACCGTCAGGCATCAAAATTGGCTATTCCAACATCGTGTATCATTCCCAATAAATCTTTGAGATCTCCAAAGCATGATTAAACGGGAGTTCCTCAAATCAAGAAATACTAAGGGATTTAATGATCTTTTTGATCTTGTTGGAGTGCCTTCCAACCATCAATTTGGAGGAGCTCGTCACAAGTCTCATGTATTATCTCCCTCGAAGCAAGAGAACTTTGTGGCATGTATGACATATGATCATGGCTTTGTCTGCAATCAATAAGTCCCCCATACCATGTTTACAAATCCCACAAGGAGCTATTTGATCAAGTGCTAACTCAAGCTCGAAGTCCTATGTTCACAGCCTGTTATAATTGACTGGATGGCAACATGGTACAAAAAAATGTATATATTTAAAGCCTAAATTGGAGAAACTAGCAGCTGAATTCTATCCAAAAGTTAGCTTCTACTATATTAATGTTAATTTTGTACCATAAGCACTTGTAACCCGTGCCATCAATAATTTAAATGGTATGCTGACAAGGTGGATCATAAGAAGCTTGGGTTAGGAAGTTTTTGTTTTGTTAGGCTAGTTTATACTTGGTAGTATTATTTTATTCATTTGTTAGAATTAATTGAAAGTTGCAATTGGAGTGCATGATCGATGGTACCTGACACTTCATTAGGGGGAAGATATATCTTTCCTCACAACTAATGAAATTAGTTTCAGAAGTTAAATTTGCAAAGTAAGTAGCAATCAATTGGAGGCAAGAGGCAAGAGAGGAATGAGGACAATCAGCATCCTCTCATCAATCACCAACGATGGGGCCACTTATCAGCTTTGGTGGCATTTCATTTTCTATTCTTTTCAATATGGTGTGTGAATGCTGGAAAAATTATTGTATTGGAGAGTAGATGACTGTAGAGGTCCTCTGGCTGCGATGATCCTCTGACTGTTGTACTTTGTTGGAAGATGTGCAACAAGATCTAGACAGCAAGATTCAGACAGTAGTATGCAACATGATATGATTCACTTTTCAGTGTTCCTGGTTGTGTGAATAAGTGGAAATTCCACATTGTGGGGGGGGAATAATAAACAATGTTCCATTCCCGTTTCATGCCAAAATGACTAAATTTAAGGGCAACTTCCAATGGCAGTGATGGTTATCTATACTATTTGAGATCTAGTGACAGCAATTGACAACAGTGACTACAATTAAGAACATTGTGTTCTTATGGAATGTAATGTGAAACATTTTCTAGTATGTGTTTTTTAGTTTTGTGGTTTCTATACAACTTCCCTAATATACAAGCATAGTGGCAAACAAAAGCACCAAAGTCAATCAGTTCATGGATCTTGAAAGGGTTTGTGGGGTATCTAGAAAACCACATGAGGTGGATAGTTGATAGGTTCCTATTCATGTCCAGGTTTGTGGTAAACCTGTGTGAAAACCATGAAAGGTTGATGGGAGGTGCCTTTCATTTTCAATCAAGATCATGACCCACATTACTACAGATATAGGGTGTGAGTTCTTACCATGTTCACACTAAGTGGGGGGAATGTTGGGAATTAGGGTTCACATTGGATACATAAAATAATTATTTGTAAGGTTTGTTAGAGGTATGAATGTGTTGAGTTGTTAAAACAACTCAATATATTTGGGTAAGTTTTTTAGGGGCTTCCTATAATGTAAGAGACTAAACTCCTATATAATTGTGATGTATTTGATTAAAAAGATATGAAGCGTGATATTATCTTGTGTTTAAATTTTGTTGCTTCTATTTTATCTAATATATTAGAAGGTTCCTCATCAAATAAGGCATCTTTGTTTGATGGCACCAATTATGCTTTTTGGACCATTGGAATGGAAAGCTATATTTCTTCCTTAGGATTTGATGTTTGGATGGTAATAGAAAATGGTTATACTATGCCTAAACTTCCTTTAATTGATCTTACAGATAAAAAGGATTATAAAAACAATTCTAAAGCCAAAAATGCTTTATTGTGTGGTTTATCTAGTATAGAGTTTGTCAAGGTTATACATTGTAAAACAGCCAAGGAGATTTGGGCCAGGTTAAAGAGTTTATGAAGGAGATGACAAAGTGAAATAGGCAAAAGCTTCAAACCTACAGGGTTTTTGTTTTGAAAGCTTAAAGATGAAAGACAAAGAACCAGTCACAGAATTTTGTTAAGAGTGGATGAGATAGTGAATACTATTAAAGGCCTTGGAGAAAAAGTGAAGGACAAATCAGTTGCGCAGAAAATTTTAAGCTCATTACCATCTAGGTATAATACTAATATTTCTGCTATAGAAGAAGCTAGGAATCTTAAAACACTCACTATTGATGATTTAAATGGAATACTATTGGGTTATGAAATGAGAATGTTTGATGAAGAGACCACCAAGAAATAAATTGTTTTCAAATCCACAAAGAATGCAAAAGAAGAAAGTTTGGGATCACACTCTGACATGGATGAAGAATTGGCCAATTCAGTGAAGAAACTAAGGAGATATTTTAAGAAATCAAAAGGGAAACAACCCTTGAAATGTTTTAACTGTGGAAAAATTGAACACTTTGTTGCCAAGTGTCCTTATACCAAGGATGATCAAGAAGATAAACAAGATAAAAGAAAGTATTACAATAAACAACGAAGCTTTTCAAAGAAAAGGAAGAATTTGTGTACCAAAGAAGAAACTTCACATTCATAAGGTAGTGAGGAATCTGATTCAAAAACTTTATTTATGCCAATTGAATATACTAACTCTAATTTCAGTGATGTAGATTTCTTGCAGCATACAAAAGAAGGAGAAGTAAGCCTTGAGGCAAAACTTTTATGTGCCTTACAAGAGATAAAAAATTGAGGAAAGAGATTTCATAGTAAAAAGAAGGTAATAAAACCTTGAAACAGGAACTTGAAGAAAGAAGTAAGATGATTATCAATCTGAAAACCGAAATTGATGAAGGTAAAAGACAAATTGAGGTAACGAATATAGAACTTGTTTTGAAATTAGACGGTTGTATAAAATTAGAAAGAGAAGTAGTGAGTTTAAAGAAACAACTTAAATTGATTTCTGATAAACAAATGAAATTTAAAAAGAGCTCAGATTTGTTGACTAAAATGTTAGATAGACAACAATTAAGTGACAACAAAATAGGTCTAGGATTTGAACAAGGTCAAAGTTTTAATAATCAAATATGTGAAGAGAAAATTTAAACTTCAGCACACCAAAAGAACTCACAATGGCAATTTCCTCCAAGAAAAAGGTTTGCAAACAAATTCTATTATTTTTATGGCTTCTGTAATCATTGTAATTATTTTGGCCATAAAGCTACAAATTGTAGAGTTAGGCCAAAAAGAGAAGTTAATTTTGTTGATCATAATTATTTCAATGTTTTAAAGGATTACAATATGATATGTTTCAACTGTCAAAATTTATGTCATGTTGCAAGAAACTGTCACTTGAAATTTGCAAAAAATGATAGGTCGAAAAATATATATTTAAGAAGGACTGAGAAGGTATGGAGGAAGAAGGAAAAGAAGTCAATGATTGTTCAAACATCATTACATGCAAAGAAACAAAATCTTTGGATAATCAATAATGAGTGTTTTAATCACATGACAGGTGATAAAATAAAATTCACCACATTCACTAATTGGAATGGAGGAGACGTGAAATTTGGTGACAAGTCATCATTTTATATTCGAGGTAAAGGTACTTTGAGTATTAATGGTACTTTTATAGTTAATATCTGGTATGTCGATAAATTGAAGTATACTTTGTTCAGTGTTATCTAGATGTGTGACAATGGACACTACGCTGTATTTAATGCTCATGGTTGTTGTAGTGTCAAAAATCTCTTCCTTTATGATTCAACGCAACAAATGGTTCCTTCCTCCATGTCATCAGAAGTCAGACATCGCCAGCTTTGTCCTTTGTCCACCCGGGATCGCCTCATCAGCTCCAAACTGGTCTCTACCAACTTCGCCAACCTGTCACCTTTGGAGACTAGCGCGCGGCGCAGAGACATCCGCACAGCACGCTATCATCCAGCTAATCTGACAATCTGCAGGTGGTTGTTTAAGCATTATGTCTGCGCCCAGAAGGAATCGTAATGCTCCTGCATGCGCCCATTGACATTGGTTTGCCTTCTAGGGCCTATATCTCTCCCGTTTGAAAGCATTTTGGGGATCTTTTGGCATTTTTGAGTATACTTGTTGCAGGTTGAAGCTCTTGCTGATACCTCTTTGGGCAACATTCACATTTCCTATTACAAAGAACACCATTGTTGCAGCTCTTCAAGCGACTCACACCATCATCACTACAAGTGTTGTGAAAGGGCAGTTCTCTTATTCTCTCTCTCTTTTATTTCCCATATCATTCTCCAATCTTTTACTTCATTTTCCAATTATCTTTATCTTTTCATTATTCTCATGGTTTCTTAGGTTGTTCGTGGAGGTTGCAACACCAAAACAGGATTTTGACTTAGGCAGTCTCCAAAACACAACCCACAACATTTTCTTTCTCGTATGTGTGTAGGTAAGTGATCATGAGGAAGAGACTATCTTGCGAGAGGCTTCATAGTGTGGCCACTTCGTAAGATTTCCTTACTTTCCTTTTATTTTCTTATTATGTTTTGTACTTCGCACTTTTCATTCATCTTAGTATTATTTAACTGTTTTGCAAGTTTTGTCAGTGCATTCAGAGCTTTTTGCTCAAACTCTACGCTTCATCTGTACAGGACGACAGTTTGTTGCGTTGGTGTCCCAGTTCTATATGCTCGTCCCGAGAAGCAGAGGTGTCCAGAGAGTCCTCTCGACTTTCTGACACTTTAGTTTAGTTTTGTTATCCCTTGGCTCATCTTAGCGCCAGTTCAAGGAGGTATCTGGGGATTAATTTGTTCTCGAGATTCATCATCCTTGAGGTAGCAAATTTCCTCTGATACATTTTGGTGAACCTGACATGAAACAACTTTCCTTTTATATTGTGCATTTGTCATTTAGATCATTGCATTCATTTAGTTAAATCAGACTTAATTTAAAATAAATAAAAAAGTGTTTTCATCATACCTTTGTTCTAGCATCTACAAACAATCTAGTTCATTGGATATAGTTTGCATTTTGTGTTTACTTTCTGTTCTCTAGCCAAAATTTACCAAAAGACAAATAATTGTGTATCCTTGTAGTGTAGTCTTAGTGTCAGAAGATTCATTATGATCTTTTTGACCCAGACTACCACAGGAGTCATAGTCAAGAGATCATCTAGGCAAAGTTTTCCTACTGACCATTATAGTCCTCATTTACCCAACACAATGTTCAACGATCAACTTCCTGAACCAAATGATCTCTTCTCTTCTCATCCCCTTAAGTCCATTTTGACATGGGGTCTCTCTCCACCTAGTTTGTAATCCAACTCTTAGAGCAATTCTCATAAATTTGACTCCATCTTCCTCTGTTATTGTTGATCATGGCTCTACTCTCGCTGCTTATTTTGAGCAAATTGACATGCTTGAGCAGAATCTGAGAAACTTTGAGGGTTTCCTAAATCGGGAGAATGTCCTCCCCTAGGCTAGAAATGTCGTCAACACTCTGAGAGACATGTTGATCTCAGACAGGAGAGCCCTGGAGATGTTGAAAGCCTTATCTATGATTGTCAAAAATCATGTGCCTTTGGCTGATGCTCCTCCTCAGGATGGCCAGTCCATTACCTGTGGACCTCAGCTTAGTGTTGGTATGCCTAGTTCGGCAGTGCACATGGATGATCTTGGGCCTACTATTCCTAGTATCACTGCTTCATCTACCCCCTTGAGCTATATGGGTATGTCTAGTGGCTCAACCTTTTCCTTTGTTGCATTTCAAATGTCTATGGTTAGCACTAGCACTACATCTGTCGGTGGCACTGGTCCTTTTGGAGGTTATGGTGGAGGTGGTATAAGATTTGGCCCACCTCCACCTCCTTCGCCCGCTAATCTCGTCTTGAACATCATCTTACAAAACATGGGTTAATTGCAGTTATAATTAACCAACTTGGCCTCCGCCTCTGGTCAGTCATCCATGCTCGCGTATTATACGAAGAGTCCCCTTGACATCACTATTTTGAACACTATCCTTCCTCCTACAACTAAATCATTGAAGTTTGATAGGTTCAATGGTGATGGGGACCCTAATGTGCATATCGATTATTTCATGACTATGTGCAGCGATTACCGTAGTTTGGATATTGTGTTGCTTAAACTATTCTCACGGCCCCTTAAGGGTATCACGTTAGAATGGTATATCTCTTTTCCAAATAATTCTATCTACACCTTTGATCAGCTTATGGACCTTTTCCTTAGACAGTTTCAAGCTAATATTGGCAGCAAGGTCGCTATCAATGACCTTGTTCATTGCAAGTAAAAACCCAATGAGAAGGTCACAAATTTTATTTCCCGATATGAATCAATTTCCACTAAAATCCCCTTTGCCCTGCCAAATAGTGATATGCAGAGGATGTTTATCGGCAATCTGCAGTCGATATTGAGGGAAAAGTAATCTCTTAATCGATATCAGAACTTTGCTAACATGTGTTTTGTGCTTACGAACTATCATCACACCATATCGCAGTTCGGAGATTCTACTTCAAACCCTCGCAATGGGTCCTTTGCAGGAACGTCTGTGGAAGGGTCTAGGAAGAATAAAGTGGTAGTCAATATCATGGATGTTCCTCCAATAACTACTAGACAAGGCTCACAACAAAATAGGGTCTTCACAAAATTGAATGACTCTTATTTGAGCATAATGCAGCGGTTGCTGAAAGATAACTTAACCACCCTTCCTGAGATTAGACCATTGTCTTATAGTAGACCCTATCTATGATGGTATGATGGGTTAAGTTTCTGCCATTACTATTGTGTGCCTGGTCATGACACCGAGCGATGTTACCATCTTCGACACATAGTCCAGGACCATATTGATAGTGGTGCAATCAAAGTTGATGCGTGAAAACATAAGTCAAACAAATTTGTTGATCAATCTAACAAGGATTTTCAAATCTATATCGACCCCTTTCCCCTACATTCAGCAAGTTTCATCTCTGCATCATATCCTTCTTTGGATGATGGTCCATTCGTAAACATGGTCACTATCACTCCTATTTTCTCACCTCCTAGTCAGAAGGGAAAGGTGTATGATGTGTCCTTTCCATTCACTCCCTTGGATTCCTCGTACTGTGGAGAGCCTACTCCCTTATACATCCCTACAAAACTAAATGGTCAAACTGACATGGGTGTGATGGTTGACGCGTCGTGCAGAGTCGATGTCATTATGGAAGAGACTTTACTCGTGAATGGTTGGCATAGGCCTACATACGATGAGTGTTGAGCAACCCTAAGCACACACAATGGCTTCTCCCTCACTCATTTGGGTAATATCACCTTGACGGTCCTTGTGGGACCCAAAGCTATATCTTCCACATTTGTGATCATTCTTGAGTCAGATCTCTTCAGAGCTAAACTAGGTATTCCCTAGTTGATTGCTATGGAGGTGGTCCCATCATTGATTCATAAATGCCTTAAGTTTCCCCATGAAGGTTTGGTGCATGTCATCCAGGACACTGGGTATCATGTAGTACCCCTCCCTCAATCAGACTTTTCGATACTATTTTGACCATGGTTGACTTTTTAGTGGTTATTGTGGATACACTATGTTTCTTATTATGAATCTGGGGTTTGAAATTTCAAGAATCTATGGTTGTTGTTTATATACAACTGTGTGATTTTATGAATTTGTTTTAAAATTTTGTATTTTCAAGCTCTGTAAGAAAATAATTTTTTTTATTCACAAATGGGGGGATTATGCTATCCAAATTTTATGTTTTTCTCAGAGCTATGAATCTACTTTCTTTATTGTTATTTTTTAAATTTTAAAAAAAATGAAATGAAGGAGAGTAATTTTATACTCTGTTTTTTACCAAAGCTGGGAAATTGTTGTTAAAATTTCCCTGTGTAAATTTTTTGGGCATGTATGTTTTTTTTCTTTTTTTTATAAAAGTGGCAAATCCACTGAATAATTTATTAATATATATATATATATATAAAGTTTACAAAATCGTGGTTCAGACGGGCATACCGGCTAGAAAGAACCAGGCAAAGAAAACCTCTGGTTGTAGCCCTTGACCAAAAACCAGTTGAATAACACCCTATACATGATTATAGACCCACAACCCAACCCAGTACAAACCAAAAAACCCGATAAACCCCTCCCCCTCCCTCCCCCCCATATTGACCAGTCCACAAAATTACAAACAAAAGGAACCCATAAGAAGATTACATCATATCTTCAAGATACCATGTTCTTGAACATTCCTCCTGAGGTGCTGAAGAAGAACAAGGGATCACATCAACACCTGAGGAGGAAGAATCAATTGAGGAGAAACAGAACACCACCCAAATGTCCAAAAGAGAGTGGATCCTAGAAAACACATCGAGAGCAGCAACTAAATAAAGAGGAGCATGATCGATTAATCATTCAAATAGTATAATTGTATCATCATAGCAGTCACCAAATAGTCCACACCTGTCTACATAAAATAACTCTCCAAACCATCCATTAGCAAGAAACACATTAAGAGGCATGAAACCACCGTAAGGGAGCAAGCCATAATCAAAACTATAAAAAGACAGAGCATAATCCACATCAAGAGAAGAGTAGGATTTTGAGACCAAGAAGGAATCAGCCAAAGTCCAAATCAATGAGTATCCATAAGAAAATCCATGCAAACAGTAAGAAAACGAGAAACCACATCAAATATGCTAACACCTGCATTTTACACCAACCAAGATTTACCCACCACCTTCCTAACTGCATAAACAACATCCGGAGAGAACATAATAAAAATACGCCCAAGTTTCTCAACTTCATATGCAAAAAAGTCATGAAAATCACCAAACTTTCTAGAAATAGAAATTTTGTATCGAGCTTCAAAATGAGCAAGAAACATAAGGATGAACAACTGAAAACACTTATGTCACAAAGCTCATATTTTCTAGACATATATAACACAAACCACATAAAAGGCAACATCATAACAAAATATTGTCTAGCATGGATGTTCAACATCCCACACGAGCTGACAGAGTTGACTCGAGCAGAAAAAAAAGAACATCAAAATTCTTAATTAAAACACATTATCCTCAAAGATACGACCAAATTAGAAGAAGCAAAAACAAAGAACCACAACATCCAACAATTTTCCAGAATAATTGCAATGGCACGACATAGAGAAAGAATTGTTAGACAGTTCAGATAACCGAAAGACAACTAAGACGGGGGGGTGTGAATTAGTTGTCACAGATTATAGGAACCATTAGCAATTTAAACTTTAATACCGGAACCCAAATCATTAATACCAGAATAGCAGTTAAACCAATTAAGCATAAACAATAATCACAGAATAAAAGCCATCCACATAACACCAAGATTTGTACATGGAAAACCCGGTAAAGGGAAAAACCACGGTGGAAAGCCTACCCACGGTCAGATAATACTTCTACCATAAGTATGTGAATTACAATTGAGGGGCCTGCACGTGTAGGAAGGCCAACAACCTAGAGCGCACTGCTCATCACAAAAGGAGCCTCACAAACTATATATAAATCCATACTACAATCCGGAGAAGAGTTGAACTGCAAAAGATAGCATCTCCTATGCCTGAGTATAGTTCCAGTTAAGCTCAATACCAGAGGACTAAATCCTCTTACATAAACCCAATTCGATCTCCAATGATCGACCAACTCTTTTGCCTGAATGATATTACATTATTTGCACATTACATTCCTTGACCATGACCTCTTACATTACCATGATGATCTACAATGAGATCTTACATCTATATATATAAACCCTCAACCATAAACAATCAGGTCGGCCACCAAACAATAAACCGATTACATAATTACAAACCATGTCGGCCTCAACACATAAGACATCCCGAAAATAAATCAATAGGTCTTATCCACACGTTACATTAAAGTCGGTCCATAACCTAGATCAACTGAGACCAAGTATAGGTCCACATGCTTTAGCAATGATCTCCAACCGCCAAGTCTCGAATATGATTATCAACAGCATCCTGAAACTCCATCAGAAGCTGCACCAACACCACTTATGCAATTCATCAAAGATCTCCATCAAAATATTTGTCGTTGAAACCCTCGCCGGAACTAGAAACCAATCTTCTAAGGAAATAAGATAGCTTCTGATCTCCAGACCAAAACCAACTGACCAAATATGAGTATAAGTATCATGAACAAGACAATTCCATCATCAGACTATATCGGAGCCTATCGGATCATACCGAATCCAAAATAACCAGAAACCACTCAACCTACCGAAACCAGAAGGGTGTCGGTAAAGCATCCAAACATTTAGTGTTGACATCAATGACAAAACATCAATGCCACACATAATCAATTCCTCCAAATGGCCAACAATCTCCCCCTTTTGCATTGATGGCAACACTAGATGTGAAAAACATCTAAGTACCAAAAAATGTCAAACAAGTCTCCCCCTGTGGAAGACAACCAACAAACTCCCACATATAGCTCTAAATATCAATATCTCCCTTTCTTTTTCTTTTTCACTTTCTTTCTCTTTTTCACATCAGTATCACTCCCCCTTTGACATCAATGTCAAAAATCTGCTAGAAATATCAAAGCAAAAACATAAGCCTCTGAATCTCAAAGCTGACTACTCCCCCTGAGTAGTAGCATCCCACATCAGTGCCAGAATAAATAGTATGATAGTGCATTTCGGACTGATGCCAAACTACACCAATCAAGTTTCTACTCGGGGAGCAGAAACTCCCAATCTGTCTCTCAGGTACTCAAATGATTCCTTGCATAAAGATTTAGTGAAAATATTTGCAATCTACTCTTTAGTGTTCACATAAACCAGTCTAACTTCATTTGCTTCCACCTTCTTCTTCAAAAAGTTATACTTGGTAGATATGTGTTTTGTTTTAGAATGAAATACTGGATTCTTTGATATATCAATAATAGCAGAGTTATCATAGTGAATAACTATCGGTGCATCACAATCCACCTTTATATCTTTCAACATTTGCTTCATCCATAAAACTTGTGTACAGTTAGTAGCAATAGCAACATACTCAGCTTCAACAGTAGATAAAGAAGTACATGATTGTTTCTTGTTGATCTATGAAACCAACTTCTTTCCAAGAAAGAAAGCTTCACCGAAAGTACTTTTCCGGTCATCAACATCTTCAGCCCAATCAACATTTGTATATGCACATAAAGTAAAGTTATCACCCTTAGGTTCACTATCTAAAAATCATTTTCAAGTATCTAAAAATCATTTTCACCGCCATCTCGTGATTTTCTCTAGGATCACTCTGAAACCTTGAAACAATACAAACAACATTCATAATGTCAGGCCTAGTCTGAGTCAAATAAAGCAGACCTTCAATCGTAGATTTGTATCTTGTAGGATTTACCGGTGCAGAAACATATTTTCTTGTTAATTTCTTACTTGTAACCATAGGAGTACTTATCGGTTTAGAGGCTCCCATACCAAATTTATTCAACAATTCCTTAGCATATTTAGTTTGACAGATAAAAATACCTTTGTCAGTCTGAGTAATCTGCAAACCTAAGAAAAATTTCATCTCACCAATCATAGACATCTCAAATTCTTTCTCCATATTCTTATAAAATTCTATGCATAACTCATCTTCACCTCCAAAAATAATGTCATCAACAAATATTTCAACCATAAGTATATCATCATCGGTGATTTTATAATATAAATTATTGTCAACATTGCCTTTAGTAAAACCAAGCTTCAAAAGATATTTATCTAGCCTTGCATACCAAGCTCTAGGTGCTTTTTTTAGTCCATATAAAGCTTTCCTTAACCTGCAAACCATATCTGTATCATTTGATAGTGAAAAAGCATCAGGATGCTCAATATATAATTCATCATCAAGATCCCCATTCAGAAATGCACATTTTATATCCATCTGATAAACCTTGTAGTTTTTATAAGCAGCACAGGCAAGAAATAATCTAACAACTTCAATCCTAGCTACAAGGGCAAAAGTCTCTCCATAATCAATTTCTTCCTTCTAAGAATATCCTTTACAAACCAATCCAGTCTTATTCCTTATAACTTGACCATCCTCATTCAATTTATTTCTAAAAACCCATTTAGTTCCAATAACATTTTTATTTTTAGGCCGGGGAACCAAGGTCCATGTGTTATTTTTCTCAATCTGATCTAATTATTCTTCCATAGCTTTCAACCAATGTTCATCTTTAAATGCCTAAATTACTGATACCGGTTCAACTTGTGAAATTAAACGTACCTCATTATTTGTCAGTCTTCTTCTTGTCATCACTCCATTGCTCTTATCCCCAATGATTTGATCTTCAGAATGATTCAATCTCACATACCTAGGGGTCTTCTAACTTTCTATTCCTCTTCCATGTTCTTAAGTTACTGTAGAATTCTTTGATGTTGCCGGAATAACTGGTTCAACTCTCTGTTCCAGTAAAGGTGCTACTGGTTCAGATATAATCATTTCCACTACTGGTTCCTTCTCATAAACTTTGATTTGACTTTCGTTTAGCTCATCTACTTTGACATTAGCACTCTCCACAATTCTCTGCAATCACTTGTTATAATACCTATATGCGTTGTTTTCATTAGAATAACCAAGAAATATGTCTTCATCACATCTAGGATCAAATTTTCCAATAATATTATCTCTCCTGATATAACATTTACTACCAAAAATTCTGAAATCTTAACTATAGGTGTATTGCCAAACCATAATTCATAAGATGTCTTACGGTTTCTCCTTTGATATGTATTCTATTGAATGTATAAACTGTTGTACTCACTGCTTCTCTCCAGTAGATATGAGGTAGACTAGCTTCCATCATCATTGTTCTAGCAGCATCCATGATAGTTTTGTTCTGCCTTTCCACAACTCCATTCTGCTGAGGTGTCCGGGGAGCAGAAAATTGTCTTCTTATACCATGCTTGTCACAAAAGTTATTAAACTCACCGGATGTGAATTCTCCACCATGATCTGATCTCAAACATTTAATCTTCAATCCTCTCTCAGTTTCCACTTTAGCCTTAAATATTTTAAACTTCTCAAATGCTTCATATTTTTCTCTCAAAAAAGTAACCCCCGTCATTCTAGAATAATCATCAATGATTAGCATGAAATATCTATCACCTTGAAAACTTTTAATTCTAGTAGGGCCACACAAATCAATATGAATAAGATCAAGAACATCATTTGATTTATCTTGTATACTCCTAAAAGAGGTTCTGACATGTTTACCCATTTGACATTCTTTACATACCGGATTATAGGGCTTCATAATCTTAGGTATATCCCTAATAGCCTTAGTTGAACTGATCTTCACAATGAAATCAAAATTCACATGACATAGCCTTTTATGCCATAGCCAACTCTCATCAATCTATGTAATCAAACATGTCTTCTCACCAGAGTTCAAATTAAATATATTATCTTTTTTTTGTGTATTGGTTGCAATCTCCAAGCCAGATCTGTTAATGATTTTGCATTTCCCATCATTGATCTGTAATTGAAATCCCTTGTCTACCAATTGTCCTAGACTCAAAATATTATGCCTCAAACCTTCATCATAATAAACATTGTCAGTATTGTTCTTACCATCCAATGATATAGTTCATTTTCCTTTGATCATACATGCCTTGTCATCTCCAAATCTAACTAGACCACCATCAAATTCTTGCAAAGACAGAAACTTCCCTTTATCTCCAGTCATATGATGTGAACAACCACTGTCAATTACCCATTCATCCTTGTCTTTAATTTTAGCAACAAGTGTCTTCTCTTTAGGTACATTCTCTTTCAGTGTCAGATCATCTTCCTTGATAGCCAGGAATACCCATTCTTTTCCATTGTCGGATCCACTAGAAGAGTCTTATGCCCGTTAATCATTAGAATCAGTAATGCCTTCCTCATCCGCTATGTAGCATGATTTGTCTCTATTTTTCTTATATATATACTTGTTCTAATATCTAGGGTTAGGCTTAAATGATCTTCTAACTCTTTCTTCAAATCTTGAATTCCTTTCAGGACATCTAGATGCAAAATGACCAATCTTACTACATGCAAAATATTTAAAAGGTATTTTTCCTTCATACTTACTTCCTACCGGTCCTTTAGGTACTCTTCTAGCAAATAGTGCTTCAAGTTGCTCAAACTCATCATCTTCTCTCTTCATATCTTCTAACTCCTTTGCATATAACATTATCCAGTCTTGCTTACCGGTTGTAGATGTAGATGCATGAAAAGCAGGTTCAGTCTTCATACTCCAGAAGATCCAAATTCCTCAAGCTCAAAAGCAGATAGTTTCCCAACCAAAGTATCTTTGTTGACAGATGTATTAGCCATTGTTCTCAACTCATTAATAGCAGCCTTCATTTTGTAAGTCGGTGGTAGGGCTCTCAGGACTTTATAAACAATTTCATCTTCGCTCAGAGATCCCCCACAACATTGAATTCCCATGACAATCTCATTTACCCTTTCCATGAATGCAGTAATCCTTTCATCTTCTTCCATCTTCAAGTTTTCATATCTCACCCGGTAACCATCAAGTTTAGAAATCTTCACTGTAGGGTCACCTTCATTAAGAGTCTCCAACTTGTCCCATATAGCCTTTCTAGATGATTTGTTTGTTAATCCCATTATTTTTTGATTAGATAGTGCACACAAGAGGGATTCTCTTTCTCTACAATCATTCTCAAACTCCTTGTCCAGGATTGCCCGAGGAGGATTGTTATATCCCGAATTATAGGGTGTGACACCATTCTGTATGATCTCCCAAATCTCCTTGCCAAGGCATCTCAGATGAGTCTCCATCTGAATCTTCCATACTATGTAATTTGTTCCATCAAGGCTCGAAATATCCCTTCGAAAGATAGCTCCAGAAGAACTGGATGAACTTGAATTGTTAGTCATCATGGGGTCTTCCTCAAGCGGTTAAGATTTCTGTAGAGAGGACCAAAGCTCATATACCAATTGTTAGACAATTTAGATAACCATAAGACAATTGAGAGCGAGGGGTGAATCGGTTGTCACAAATTACAGGAACCATTAGAAATTTAAACTTTAATACCGAAACCCAAAACATTAATACTGGAATAGCAGTTAAACCAATTAAGCATAAAAAATCATCACAAAATAAAAGTCATCCACATAACACCAAGATTTGTACGTGGAAAACCTGGTAAAGGGAAAAACCACGGTGGGAAGCCTAACCACAGTCAGATAATACTTCTGCAGTAAGTATGTGAATTACAATTGAGGGGTCTACACTTGCAGGAAGGTCGGCAACCTAGAGCGCACTGCTCATCACAAAAGGAGCCTTACTGACTACATATAAATCCAGACTACAATCCAGAGAAGAGTTAAACTGCAAAAGATAGCATCTCCTATACCTAAGTACAGTTTCGGTTAAGCTCAATACCTGAGGACTAAATCCTCTTACATAAACCCAATTCGATCTCCAATGATCAACCAACTCCTTTGCCTGAATGATATTACATTACTCGCACATTACATTCCTTGACCATGACCTCTTACATTAACCATGATGATCTACAATGAGATCTTACATTTATATATACAAAACCTCGACCATAAACAATAAGGTTGGACACCAGACAATAAACCGATTACATAATTACAAACCATGTCAGCCTCAACACATAAGACATCCCAGAAATACATCAATAGGCCCTATCCACATGTCACATTAAAGTCGGTCCATAACCTAGATCAACCAGGACCAAGTATAGGTCCACACGCTTCAACAATGATCTCCAACCACCAAGTCTCGAATATGATTATCAACAACATCCTAAAACTCCATCAGAAGATGCACCAACACCACCTATGCAATTCATCAAAGATCTCCATCAAAAGATCTGCCTGTGAAACCCTTGTCGGAACCATAATCCAATCTTCTAAGCAAGCAGGATAGCATCCGATCTCCAGACCAAAAACAACTGACCAAATATGAGTATAAGTATCATGAATAAGCCAATTCCATCATCAAACTATACTGGAGTCTTACGGATCATGTCAGATCCAAGTTAACCAGAAACCACTCAACCTACCAAAACCAGAAGGGTGTCGGTAAAGCATCCAAACAGCTAGTGTTGACATCAATAACAAAACATCAATGCAACACATAATCAATTCCACCAAATGGCCAACAAGAATAAACCACAAATTTTGTCACAAGTGTACATCCCAATATGGCCAAGCATGGGGAAACCACTAGAAGACCGCCAATAAAAATAACAATAATTACAATCCAAATGAAGCAATTAAGAATCTGCACGGAGTAATCATTAAAAAAATAGGCAAAACAAAAGCAATTCCATATTAGGATAACCATAGAAGGCACCACCCCCAATTATAAAACACTTGAATGCATTACATCAGCGAAAATGCAACCACATAATAATTACATGGATAACACCACCCCTAATGCAACTCAAACAAGTGATCAACCTCAAAAGGGGTGCCAACCGAATATTCTGAAATGAAACCAGTCCTCAAAACAGGAATAGAAAGATTTGACAGTGATGGCTTGAAATAAAATGTTGTCGTGAAACCAAATAATGCTAGACCACACATAGCATTGAATATTCCATGATAACATAAAGGAAACCAAATATATAAGAGGAAGATAGCAAGCACCCATATGAATGATGCACACATAAAGTGTACATCATCCGAAGGAGTGCAAAGGCTATCATGTCATACCATTATCTGCAATCATCAATATACTCAAAGAAGAAGGCCAACCTTAATTAACCAAAAAGAACTCCTTCCATTATTTTAATGTAATCATAGGCCGCGGGTCATGGCCACTTACCCAAGACTAAATATCAACATGTTCTCCCTTAGATATTAAATCAAATAATTCAAATGGAAACACCTTCCGTCAACAAAGAGGAAGGAATGTCTAAAGCACCAACATCCAAATTATCAACTTGTTCATCAATTGCCTTATTAGTTAAATATAGAATCAAATAAATCATAGGGAAACACCTTCCATACCCAAAGAGGGAGGAATTTCTAAATCAGCAACAACCAAATTATCAGCTTGTTCATCAAGTGCCTTGTTAGCTAAAAAATCTTCAATTCTATTAACCTCTCTATAACAATGAGAAATGGAATAAGAATCAAAAAATGAAAGTTGCAACAAAATTTGATCTAACAGGTACTGAAGATGCCAGGAGTGACTTTTCTTATTAATAATAGCTTGAAATGTAACCATGGAATCTCCCTCAATAATAATATTTATAATACCAAGGGAGATTGCCAAGTCCAGGCCAAAAGACAAAGCTTGAAACTGAGCATAATTATTAGTCCCAATACCAATATCATGACACCCTTCTTTCACAATTTGAGAATTATGATCGAAAATGACCACTCCAATAGCTGCCCTACCAGCATTCCCCCTAGAAGCACCATCATAATTTAATTTGAACTTAGCGTGAGGGGGAGGGCACAGTTTGGCATTTTTCCTTTTAAGGATTGAGACAAAACGAGTAGCAACCGAACCATGAGGAGGGGATTTGAGAGTCGGCCAATATCTGGTAATCCAACTATCCCAATGAGAGAAAGAAGTAAGACGATCAAGATTCTTATAAACATAAGAAAGGACAACTTCTGAAATTGAAACCTCAATTTTAGTCAACACCTCTTGTAACGAAGAAGACTTCTTTTTAAAAATTCTAATGTTTCTTTTTGATCAAATGTTCCACACAATAATAGATGGAGTTGCCACCCATAAAAATGAATAAAAGGAAGAAGGGAATAAGAGAGGCCAGGCCCTAAACTAAGTCAAAGATTCGGACAAAGAGCGGACGACCAACCAAGTTTATCAAAAATCCAATACCAACAATCATATGCAAATTGACAATGCAAAAATAAATGGGAGGATGATTCCAAACAAGAGCCACATAATACACAAGGAAAAATAGTAGTAACCCCAAGCCTATCTAATCTCATGCTAGTAAGAACTCTATCCTAGACCGCAAGCCATGAAAAAGCCCCATCCTTGGGAAGACAAGCTATATGTCACAAGAGTTTAGAAGACCAAGGAGGGTCAGTTGAGGAGGGCATGAGAGACTTATAGCCCTCTCTAACCGAATATAATCTTGAAGTATTCTTGGCCCATATCAATTCATCTTCAACATTCTGAAAGGTCAGTGGTCTTTTTCTGAAGTTCCTCCACATAAGCATTTTTTAAAGCTTGATCCACCGGAAGAAAATCGATTGATTTCCACCGAGCCACCGAATATGGGCCCAAGGTGTCAATGTAAAAATAATCAGCTACATACACATCCCATTTAGATGTTAACAAGTTAATAATAGGAGACCAATCCCTCACATTTACCAAAGAAGTATGTCCATTTCACACCTCATCCCAAAACCTAGCTTTCCTACCATTATGAATGACCCAGGAAAGATGAGGAAGGATAACAGATCTACACTCAACCATAAAATTCCAAATGGAAGATCCCTTAGGAAGAGAAGAGGCAGTAAAGATGTTTTCCCTAGTACCCCTCACCAAATACTTGGCACACATAAGGGTGGCCCAAGAACTATTTGGTTCCTTGTACAATTTCCAAACCAATTTTGCTCCTAGAGCTTGATTCTGCTTGTTAAGATCTCGAATAGTCGATCCACCCAAATCCTTTGGGAGACAGACCTTCTCCCATGCGAGAAGAGGAAGTTTTGCTTTATTTCTCCATTATCATTCCATAAAAAAGATCTTAAAATAGATTGAAGTTGAATAATTGAAACTTTTGGAGTTTTCAAAACCGACATTAAATAAATAGGAACTGTATTCAAAATAGATTTGATCAGAAGAATCTTTCCAGATAAGGTAAGCCATTTATGATTCCAAGACAAGATCTTAGCAGATACAGAAGAGATCAGTATATCCCAAAAATTACATTTCTCTGAGCCCACAAAAAAGAGAACACCAAGGTAGTTGCAAGGGAAATTTCCTACTTCATATCCCCAAAATTGTTGCAACCTCTTTTGAACCAAGGGAGGAGTATTGAGAAAGAAAACTTTAGATTTGGCACAATTAACCTTCTGACCCGAAAAAGCAGAATAGTCAGAAATGATTTTTCTAATGACCTTGGCTTCCGCCATGGAAGCATAACCAAACAACAGAGTGTCATTAGCAAAAAGGGAATGATAAAATGACTCTAGTAAATTTACAATATGAATTATGTGCCAAAGGCTAGAAGATCTAGCCGACCTAATGGCATGACTAAAGGCTTCTGCCATAATAATGAATAAAAAAGGAGACAAAGGATCCCCTTGTCTGACACCCCGGGATGAAGAAAAGAAGCCACAAGGGGATCCATTTATGAGGACCAAAAACCTAGCCAAAAAAATACAAGCATAAATCCATTTGATCCATGATTTCCCAAAACCAAACTTACTAAGAACTGAAATCAAAGCTTTCCAATCAACCCTATCATAGGCTTTCATCATATCTAATTTAAGGATCATTAATTGTAGGAATTTTCTGAGAGACAATGGAATGGAGAATCTCATGAGCCACAATGGCCCCATCTGAAGTTTCTTTACCAGGAACAAAACCCCCTGCTCTACAAAAATAATCCTTGGAATAAGCTTAGCAAGTCAAATAGAGATAGCTTTCGTAAAGATTTTATACAAAGTATTACATAAGGCTATAGGACGAAAGTCAACAAAGGATTTGGGGTTGGCCATATTAGGAATAATGGTAATTAGAGTTGTATTCAATTCCTTAAGAATAGCCCTATTCCTCTGAGATTCTTCTAGAGCTAGGAGAAAATCATTACCCACAAAATCCCAACATTTTTGATAAAATAAAGCAGTAAACCCATCCGGGCCAGGAGCCTTATCCGGCCCCATGGAAAAAACAACCTCCTTCACCTCATCAATCGTGAAAGGAGCCATGAGCATCTGGTTCTCATTTTCTGAAACAAAGGAAGGAATAGCCTCAAGCAAATTATTATCCAATGCAACAGGTTTAGTCGAGAGTAAAGATTTAAAAAACCTAATAGCCTCTACAGCAATAGCATCCTCCTCTACCAAACGAGATCCATTGACATCCTGAATACAAGAGACTTTGTTTTGCTTCCTCTTAAGTTTGGTAGAAGAGTGAAAAAAAATAGTATATCTATCCCCTTCAGAAAACCAGAGATCCCTGAATTTTTGTCTCCAGTAAATTTCCTCTCTGGCTAAGATTTCCTCAAACTGAGATCTAATGGATTTGAGCTCATCATAAGATGTGGAATCCATGCCATTGCTCAAAACATACTCATTCAAATATTCAATTTCCCTCTGTATTCTTCCTTTCTCAAAAAAAATGTTTTTAAAATGGGAGATATTCCATTCTTTAATTTTTCCTTCTAAAAAGACTAATTTTTTTGTGAGCTAAAACATTCTAGTCCCTTCAAAAAAAGGAGCAGACAACCACCAATCTCTAAGCAAAGGTAAAAAAGTAGGATCCCAAAACCACATAGGCTCAAACTTGAAGGAGATATTTTGTGGGGCTCTGTCTTCGAGGATGGAAAATAAAATTGAAAAATGATCAAACCCCAAATTAGGCAAAACTAAAGAAAAAAATTCAAAAGCAGATTCTATCCAATTTTCTGAAACAAGAAAACGATCAAGCCTTTTAGCAACCTGAGAAAAACCTTTTCGCATGTTGGTCCAAGTAAAGGGAGCATTCTGAATCTTATAGTCAATCAGACTCATGTTTTGAATAAAAGAAGCAAAATCATCAATAATCTTACTATTAGGAAAAATCCCACCAGACTTCTCCTCCAAATCTGAAATGACATTAAAATCTCTACCAAATATTACCAGACTATTATGTAGGGGAGAAGAAACATGAATCAATTCCTCCCAAAGATTTCTTTTCTCCAAGATACCCATAGGGCCATATACATTAAAAAGCCAAAACTTAGTGTTTGAAGATCTACTTTTAATCAAGGCTAACATCCAATTGCTAGAGGAAGCAACCAAAGACAATTCAAGATTAAAATCATTCCAGAGAAATGTAAGCCCCCCCCCCTCCCCCCCCGACACTCCCAGAGAGGGGGAGGCACAAAATTTGCAAGTCTTCCAAGTTGGAAATAATGATTCAGCAAAAGTCATACTTAACTTAGTTTTTTGCAACATGATAACATCACACTTCATTAAATCCAATTGGGATTTAATCAAGCGTCTTTTGTTAGGGGCATTTATGATGCAGCAGCATCCCCGGTTCATAGCAATCTTGCATCAACCAGAAACATTTCTTTTATGTTTTGTTTGCAATTTCAGTTTTCCTTTCTGTGTGTCCCAGTTTTGGCTCACCGGATCCTGTGGAGTTGGATTCTACTTGAAGACTTGATCATATTTCTTGCTTTCAAACTGCATCTCTTTTGGCTCACTTTTTAGCAAGATATCGCTATTGGTTTCCATGACAGTTTCTTGTTATCGATTGTTGCTTTGTTACCAGTTGCCTGAGACCTATTCTGGTGATCTACTAGAACCCTTTCCAAAACTTGCAGAGCCTTGAACATTGATCTCGATGTTTCTTGGCATGTGGTCGACCTTCTACGTTTCATCCTTTGGATTTTCCGGAGGAATCTCTTGGCGGAGGTCGACCTTGTTTATTTTGCACGTTAGGTCTTGTTCTTCGGGTTTTGATCCCTTTTGGGCCAACTGGATCCTTCGGATCGATATATATATTTGTAATCATGCTTTAGAATCAATCAATCAATCAGAGAATCAAGGAGTATCAAATAGATAGATTGTGCCTAGAAGATAGATCTTTCGATACAAGGTCCCGGTGTGACCTATTCTACCAGGCATGTATGTCGGTATGTTGTAACCCGGTTGTTACATGTTGGATGTAATTAACTTTCATGTAATAAAACTATTTGTTCTGCATTGCCTCCATCATCAATGTGTGATTTCGTTGTGTTTACTCTTGTTGGCCGGTTTGGACTGATCTCCTTGAGGTCCCTCCTCACCGGTGACTACTTCAAGTGGTATCAGAGCGAAGTTTCATTCTGGAGGTTGCGTGTCCTGAATTTTGTTGTAGAGTGGCGGATTGCGGATCCGACTTGGAATTGTAGAGGACTAGACTGAATCAATGGCACTGTAGACACCTAAAATTGTCCTATCTAATTAAATAAATATTTTTATTTATTTAATTATTTTAGCTTAATTCTTCTATCAATTAAATGAATCTTTATTTCTTTAATTAATTCATTTACCCTCTTCTAGCCTTATTTCTCATTTAAATAAATTTATTTATTTATTTAAATTATCCTTTCCTACTAAATTAAATAAATATCTTATTTATTTAATTGATCCCACTTCCTCTATTAATTGAATGAATCTTTATTTATTTAATTAATTCATTATCCTTTTCTACCCATGACACATGTCATTCATCTCTTAATTCCTACACTACCTACCCTATCATTATTTTATTATTTCTTTTACCTACCCTCTAATCATAGCCGACCATTTATCTTTTACATCTCTCAATCTTATCCCTCCATTTCTTAGTGTCTTTTATATAAGGAGATGCTTCCTTCATTATCGACCCTAATCATCTACACATTCTAATCAGCCATTCAACCCCGACTACACTACGCTTTCAAACTTTCATATGCGATCAAGCCTACTGGCAACCACATTTTCGTTCTTTGTTGAGCTCTTGTGCACACATAAAATCTGAGAGCAAATATATCAAGCATGATCAATGGAGATAGGAAGAATGGAGATCCAAACCCTATTGGACATGTGATGGTATAATCTTTGTGATTTCATTTGATTTGCATTGTCTTAGGTAATCTTCATATGTTATGGTGGATTTTTATTGTTGTTTAGCTAGGGTTTTGTGGTTGAATCTATTTAGTCTTTCAATATTGTTGTTTCAACTTTTCACCATAAACATTTTGGCATGCCTGGTGAGGACTGATGCTTGGCTGCCCCGGAGAAGTGAGTGTCGAGGGTGGAGCCAGTGGGGTCAAGCATCTAAGTATCCGTTTTGAATAGCGTAGCCTCGGGGGAAACCCCATGTGGGATCAACAACTATTGTCTTGGCCAGCCATAGAAATTGTGCTTGTCTTATTTTGAACAATCAAACATTCAAGATCAAACATAAAAACATTGTGTCTTCAAGTGTATGCCAAACATTTTTACATCAAACAACACACTTTTCTTTGAGTCATTTTTAGTATAAACACTTACAAACATTGAGTCTTCAACAACATTGTGTCATCTTGTCACGAAAAACAGTCAAAAAAATTCAAATTTGGTCACAACAAACAACTTCACAAATTGAAAAAATTTACAGTCCAACAAACAAGAGCAATTACTTTCAGAATTCTTGAGCTTCTTAAGTTATTTCTCTATATTTTCATCTAGCATGCAACCTATCTTTAGGTCTCACAAAGTCTATCATTGTTTTACATCTTGCATTACATTCACATTTGTTTGAACTTGAGTCAAAAGGTCACTTGCTTGTCCTCATCTTGCTTTGTAAAAACACTACATACAACAACATTTTGCCAAGTGGTCCCTCATCAAGGTCTATCACCTTTGGGTCTCATTTGGTCTTACTTAGAGTCAAAGTCAACTTACCTCATCAAGAGAAACTATCATCTCTTTGGAAGTCACACCTACTCCACTACATACATACTTGGTCTTATAGTTTGGACATTGCAAGTACACCTCAGATTCATTTATATTCCATCCAACTCATGGTCCTCCATACTCTTTCCATTTTCATCTAGTCTCAAACATCTTGGTCAATACCTAGTTCATAGTTGAAACTCATTCCCAAAAATCTAGGAGAGAAGCTAAAGAGGCTCAAGAGTCTACAAACATGAGTGCCTATGAGTATGACAATGATGTCTTTTTCAATTCTAATCATACTACATTACCTGACATGGATGCCTATAGAAACATTCCAAATGTTGAGAACATGGACACTACAAACAACAATGATAAACACAATGACAATATGGACAACTTTTCCATACATTCAGCAGAAGTGGAAGACTCCATTATGGACCCCCGTTTCAATCAATTGGTTGAGGAAATAATGAGGAGAGATAGACAATATTTCTTACAAGTGATGGCGCAAAGTGGAGCCAAGATACCTCATGATTTTGACATGTCTCAAATAATGGAACATCGACCTATGCAAGAAACTCAACTCAACATGGATCCAAGGAGACCTAATAGTGGAGGCAATAGAAGACCACGTTTCATGCCTGAGTCACCAGCATCCTTGTTCCAAAAACCTGAGATCTCAAATACACATGGTCAAGCTTATGATACTCATCTACACAGACCTTTATGGAAGTCTTATGCAGAAAAATATGCTCAATCACATAGCAATGCTAAGGACTAGCCACCAAAGCAATTGGATATCCAAAGGCATGATCAAAATTTGGACAAAAGGAAACCCCACATCAAATTTGGGGGCAACACACTAGAAAAAACTCATGACATGCCTGTAGAGTATGGTATACATGGACAAAACAGATATTCTATTCCTCATCATGACTCTATACCAAGTGGTCCCTATGCGAAGCATCACTATAGACCTCCTCCATATGAACATGTGTATGATCAATACCATCCATATATGCAACATGCTCCTCCTCCACCCGGTGGTTTAGGCATGGGGTATGGTCCAAGAAGTCGGTCTCCACCTAAGAACAATTTGTAATAGCAAATAAATGACTTACAAAAGAAAATGGAGGACAGAAATACACCGAAGCCAACTTACACAATGAGAGACATATGTCCCTATCCATTTGACAAAAGCATTCCAATGCCTCCATTTCCTACACACTTTGTGACACCTAAGTTTGATAAGTACAGAGGAAAAGGGGATCCTAAGGCACATATAAGATATTTTTTCATAGCTTGCATTGAGGTAGCAGCAGAAGAGACATATATGATGAGATTATTCCCACAGAGCTTAGGTGATCAAGCTATGGAATGGTTCTCCCAACTCCCACCTAGAATTAAGTCATGAGGTGACTTAGCAGAGGCATTTATCTAACATTTCTCATACAAAATAGAGACAGACATATCAATCACTACTTTGTGCAACACCAGGCAAAGGGATGGAGAGTCTTTTTCATCATTTTTACAAAGATGGAGAAATCTAGCCAACGGATGCTCTTGTGAAATTCCACAAAAACAAATGGTAGAGATGTTCACCTAGAATGTCCATAGAGAAATTGGTTATGATCTAAAAAAGCTTGTTTGTCCACTTTCAAGGACGTCATTGAAAAAGGCTTAGCAACAGAGAAGGTCCTAATTGAACTAGGGGTAATTAAGATATTCAAAGAAAACAAAGATGACTTTAAAGGAAAAGACAAGCCAAGATTTTGGAATAAAAACAAGAACACAGTCAATGATGGTTTGGTTGATGCCAATACAGTACGATCTAAAATCATTTTTTCGAGATCAAACTCTACAAACAATCAAGTGAATACTCAAACAACTTCCAAATCATGAAGGAAGTATACCGCTTTGGGAGAACCACTTGAGTCATCTTTCAAGAAGCTAGTGGGAAACAAAAGAAATAACAATTCCAGATTTGCCTCCATATGAGCCAAAGGTCAAACCAAATTGGTGGAATGATGATGAATATTGTGATTTTCATAAAAGCGAGGGACATAAAACAGGAAATTGTCATCGACTGAAGAACATCATACAAGATCTCATTGATAGAGGTGACATTGAGATTAAAGGACACTCATCCAATAAAGATCATGAAATGTTTAAAGAACCATTCCCAAAACATGACAAGGGAAAAGCTAAAGCCACAGATGAGCAGACCAACTATACCAGAGCATCCTATAACTATGATTCAACTATTAATCACATTTCAATGGACAATTATGTCTCTACCATTATCATCAAGGACAAAACGCCTGAAAAATTCTACCCAAAGACCTAAAATTGTCCTAAAAGGCATTGGACCTTCTGAATCTACCTCTGAATATAATGTCACAATTCATCGAGGTAAGGTCACTTTGCAAGGTGCTCCAGCTAAAACCACTGCTTCCTCGTCAACCAAACCTGAGTATGGCCTTATAGAACAGTTAGGGAAGACACCCAAGCTTATCTCTATCCTTGAGCTCTTACGCATATCTCCTGCACATAAGGCCATTCTTGACAAAACTTTGAGAGACACTTCTGTCCCCACTCATCTGAATGTGGACCAATTTCAAGCCATGGTGAGATACCTTTCCCTTCCACACTCCCTTACATTCACAGAAGTTGATGACGCCTCCATGAGCCAACCACATAATACACTTTACACATTGAAGCCTTCCTACACAAACATCAAATAAAACGAGTCATGATAGATGGAGGAGCTAGTCTGAACATTTGTACATTGAATACTATTAAACAATTGGGATATTCTAAAAAGGTTGTAAATTCTACACATGCAATCACCATCAAGGCATATGATGATGAAGAACGTTCATCCAAGAGCACAATCACCTTACCTCTCAGAGTTGTGCCAGTTACAAAAGATGTGGTTTGTCAAGTCCTTGATCTAGATCTCACACACAACATATTGCTAGGACGCCCATGGATTCATGAAATGAGAGTTGTTCCTTCTACATATCATCGATGTATCAAGTTCCCACACAATGGAGTTGAAGTGACTATCAAAGCTGATCCAAATCTGTTCATATATTGCAACAATTTGCAACCTAGATCAGAAATAACAATCCCAGTCAATCGAGAAGTTGTTCCATCTTCAACATATGTTGATCAATAATCCTTGAAAGCTTCTACATCAAAGAAAGCAGAGATCAAAGAAAAGTTCAAGATTAAAGATATGGGATGTGGTGAGTATATCTTTCATGTTGATCAACTCCCACTATCTCCTAAGGTATTCAGTCAACAGGAACAATCTATAAACAATTTGCAAGGAATTGGGTGTGAACCACCTAGTGTTGTGGCTACTAAGTTTGAATGCAAATCTCCTCTAGTGGTGCAAGCAACTCTTGATATCAATACTCCTAAGAGTGGTTCCAACAAAGAATCTATTGAGCATATCGATAGGCCTCTTGAGAGCTCACATAGCTTTACCATATCATCCACTCATTCCATTTCTACTCCTCTCCCAAACTTGGATCAACAAGAATTACAAAAGCCCTTACTAACTGGGGATGAAAAATCAAGCCTTGAAAAGAAAAAACTAAAAGTCAAAACTAAAGAAAAGTCCTTCAGTCCAAATCAAAATCAAAAGCTATTGGACTCTGCAAAAATCAAGGTCAGGGATAAAAATCCTATGAAGAAAAAAGAGCAAGAGTCGATCTCCCCTAATATCAAAATAACTGGGGGCAAAAGTTCTATAATTTTAAGTCAAAAAACATCCTTGTTGATCCTAAGTCTCCATCATGCTATCCTACTTTCACTTCTTTTTGCAATCATAAGCCTCCATTCCTCATCCACTTGTTCCGCACATCCATTCCCTTTTGGCGATACATCATGGACCTTTAATGGAGATTACTCGAAGGAATTTGTTATCAAGGATGCCCAAACTTCTTTAGGTGACACGCATACGGGCCTGTGTAGTCCACACGCTAGTAATTCTATCTCAGTTCCTTTATCAAGGAAGACAGTCACTCTAGCTACACATCATTCAGTCAAGGAATGTTGCAGCTACAATCACAAGATGAAGCCTTGCACATTTGGAGTGGGTGACTTAGTTCTCAGAAAAAATTCTAAGAATCAGCAAGACAAAGAGAAGAAGGGCAAGTTTGAACCAAATTGGCTTGGTCCCTACATCATCACAACAACCTATGGATCTAGTGCATATCAGCTATCAACCCCAGAGGGCGAACCTTTGGAGGATCCTATCAACATCATGCACCTTCGCATGTTTTATACATAGCTCTTCAGAGTATCCTAATTCAAAAATACAAAAAAATCAAAAAAAAAAAAAAATTCAAAAAACACAAAAAATAAAATAATACAAAAAAATTATAAAAATAAAAAAAATCGTTACTTGGTGAAAACCTGGCAAACAGGCACCTTGTGACATAAAAATAAAAATAATTTTTTTTTAAAAAAGTAAAGAAATAAATTCGTCCAGCAGTGAAAACCACTTCGGTGGCGCCCTGGGCAAGTATCATGGTGAAAACCGAGTCACCGGCGCCATGTGTAAAGACATTTCTCCTCTCTCCTTCAAGATTCAATCTCATCCTTTCACTTTTGCACACACTCATAGCCTATTCACCCACAATAAACTTATCCATTCTCATCATGGCTTGTCATTGATCTACCTAAGATTGGTTAGCCATTCATAATAATCCTTCCTTTTCACCCTTTCCATTCATAATAAATCAGTTTCTATATGTGGCAAAGGCAAATCCTACGTCTAGTGATGGGTGTGGAACTAAGAACATCACATGTTTCAAGGAGTACAATTTCTTCCAATTTTCTTCAGTCTATTCACGCACAATCCACAATAAAGAAGCACTTGCATCACTGATCCGCAATAAAGTTTCGACTTCTCCACAATAAAGTATCAGTTGCATGGATTCAACAAGTTTCAGATGAGACACAAGTAGCAATGGGCTTCAACAAAATCAAATATTTCAATAAACTTAGACTGTAATGCCCCGCCAGAAACCCTAAAGGAATGCAACACTACAAGGCAACAAAAGAGTGCAACAATTTTAGTTTTTTTAAGTTTAAACGCATTCATAATAATATTGCACGTATAATAACACAAGCGGAAGTCTAACAATGACATCCTAAAGGGTTACCAACGAAGATTACTTCAGGTTAAAACTACATCACAATGTTAATCCAATTATCCATCTAAATTAGGGAAATTCAATTACGATAATTAACTCAAACTCTAAAACTACTTCCAAATAGATAGGTTTAAAGAGTTACATTATATATACTTCCAATGATTCATTTATACATAAGATGAAAGGTAACTGAAATAACATACAATCCATTGAACTTAAATTACAACATTCCATATAATACTGTTAGGTCTCAAAGACAACTGAGAGGGGGGGGTGAATCAGTTGTCTAATAAATTCAAATCAAAAACCATTAAACCAACTTAATGCTTAATACCGGTAAACCAGTTAAGTATGTCGATAGACAGTGTTAACAGTAAATTGCTATACCGGTAAAGATTAATGCATGAAACACAAACATAAAGTCATCCACAACACATAACACCAATATTTGTACATGGAAACCCTGTAAGGGGAAAAACCACGGTGGGAAACCTTACCCACAATTAGATGATACTACTACAGATAGTAAGTGTACATAAATGGAGTCTGCACATGCAGAAAGGCCAAAAGCCTAGAGCCCACTGCTCAATCACAAAATGGGAGTCACACTGACTACAGTTGGATGGTTAAATCCAATAAGAATGTACTGCACAAAATAGCATCTTCATATGCTGGATTCAGTACCGGTGTAATGCTGATATGCTTTTACAAAAACCTAGCTTCACCTTCAAATGATGTCTTTGTGTATACCTCTGCTTAATCTTGCATATATCTTCTCACAATCCTTTTTTCGCAATCCACATTCGATCTTACAAATAAGATCTTACATTTATACCATAACCTAAGACCAATTTTAATAGGTCGACTCTACAAGATATTACAATAAAAACATTTTACAAACAATATAATATCTGATGCAATAACCAATTGAACATGTCGGCTTAATGCATTTACAACAATAATAAATCATCTCCATAGCGTGCCATGCTGATCTGGAAAAAATAAACCTTCCGGTGTAACCTTGGACCAATTTGTCGGTAAAAGCAAATATGTAAATATGAATATACCAATGATTAATTCTTCAAAACAAAGTGTACACACGATGTCTTCGACATTACCAAGTGTCTTCCATATCATTCCAAGTGTCGGTGATCATTATATCCTGTTGGTGAACATTATATCCTATCGGTGAATCATATACCAGTAACTATGCAATAGTTACTTGCTTGCCAGTAAATGTTGTTGGATCTCCAAAGTGCTAGTGTTTTAGTAGGTGTTGACATCAATGACAAAACCATACCAAAATACCAACAATCTCCCCCTTTTGCATTGATAGCAACACAAGATAGAAAAACCATCAAAGTGCCAAAACAGAAATGTCAAATACCAAAAATAAACAATCTCTCCTAAACAACAATCTCTCCCCCTGGAAGCAACATGTGTTTATCCAAGGATTTTCAATGCCAATCTCTCCTTAAAAGATAATGTGTTTTTTCATAGATATCTCTCCCCCTTTGACATCAAATGCCAAAGTTACAAAAATCAACTTCATATACAAAATACCAATCAATTCAATATACCAACTACTCCCCCTGAGAAGTAGCTTCCTCATCAAAGACTGGAGTAAAAGATTTGTCTTTCAATTCTACCGGTTGATGACAATCATCAACTATCTAAGCCTCTACCGGTGGTGGTATGACTCCAAGCTAATCTCTGAGTTATTCAAAAGTCTCCTTAGGCAAAGGTTTTGTGAAAATATCTGCAAGTTGTTCTTTAGTATTCACATAAACCAGTTTTATCTCCTTTTCTTCAACTTTTTCCCTTAGAAAAAATAGTTTGATAGAAATATGTTTTGTTTTAGAATGTAATACCGGATTCTTAGATATATCAATTGTTGCAGTGTTATCACAATATATAGTAATAGGTTCCTTGCATTTTACCTTTATGTCTTTCAACATTTTCTTAAGCCATAGTACCTGTGTACTGTTAGTTGTTGCTACAACATATTCTGATTCTATTGTTGATAAAGATGTACAACTCTGTTTCTTACTCAACCAAGAAACTAATCTCTTTCCAAGAAAGAATGCTCCGCCGGTGGTGCTTTTCCTATCATCCACATCTCCTGCCCAATTTGCATCTGTGTATGCACATAGATCAAAATATTAACCTCTAGGATACCATAATCCAAGATTTGCAGTGCCTTGTAAGTACCGAAAAATCCTTTTTACTACTGATTCATGATTTTCCTTAGGATTACTTTGAAATCTTGAAACAATACATACTGCATTCATAATATCAGTTCTGGTTTGTGTCAAATACAGTAAACCTCCTATCATAGATTTGTATCTAGTTGGATTAACATGTGTAGATTCATCCCTTTGAGATAATTTGTCATTTGTAGTCATAGGTGTGCTTACCGGTTTAGAGTTCTCCATCCCAAATTTCTTTAGTAACTCTTTCAGGTACTTGGATTGACTCAAAAATATACCTTTGTCAGTCTGTGAAATCTGCAATCCTAAAAAGAATTTTATTTCTCCAATCATAGACATTTCAAATTCTTGCTGCATTTTAATAGAAAATTCTTTACATAATCCATCTTCTCTTCCAAAGATTATATCATCAACGAATACTTCTATAATCAAGATGTCATCATTATTTATTTTGTAATATAAATTGTTGTCTGCATTTCCTTTAGTAAAACCAATCTTTAAAAGATACTTATCCAACCTTGCATACCAAGCTCTTGGGGCTTGTTTTAATCCATACAGAGCTTTTCTTAACCTGCAAACCATATCATTGTCATCTGTCAAAGAAAATCCATCAGGTTGTTCAATATAGACTTCCTCTTCAAGATCTCCATTCAAGAATGCACATTTAATATCCATTTGATAAACTTTGTAGTTCTTGTGAGCTGCAAAGGCCAAGAATAATCTGACTGCCTCAATTCTAGCTATTGGTGCAAATGTTTCATTGTAATCAATTCCTTCTTTCTGAGAATATCCCTTACACACTAATCTTGTTTTATTTCTAACAACCTTACCATCTTCATTAAGTTTGTTTCTAAATACCCATTTGGTTCCAATTACATTTTTATCTTTAGGCCGGGGAACTAATGTCCAAGTATTATTTTTCTCAATTTGTCCTAATTCTTCTTCCATAGCTTTAATCCAAAATTTATCTTCACATGCCTCATTAACAGATGATGGTTCAATTTGAGAAATAAGACATACCTCTTCATTTTCCAATCTTCCTCTTGTCATAACTCTTTTAAATTTGTTTCCAATTATCTGATCTTCAGAATTATTCAATCTTACATACCGGGGTGTCTTAGTTTGTTGTTGTTCTTCAATTACTGTGGAATCCTCTGATGGTACCGGGGTAACTGGATCTTCATTTTGTATCGGTGGATTTAGTGTAGGTTCATTTGTCACAACTTCTGTTGCCAGTTCAGAGTCTATATACCTTGAAGTTCCTCTGAATTGTTCATCAATCTTTACATTTGTACTCTCAACAATTTTCTGCAATCTCTTGTTAAAACATCTATATGCCTTGCTCTTAGATGAATAACCAAGAAATATTCCTTCATCACTTCTAGGATCAAATTTGTCAATATACTCATCTATTCTAATATAACATTTACTTCCAAAAAGTCTGAAATACTTAAGAGTAGGAGTATTACCAAACCATAGTTTATGAGGGGTCTTACCAGTTTCACCTTTGATGTGAACTTTGTTGAATGTATAGATGGTTGTGTTGACTGCTTCTCTCCAATACACATGTGGTAAATTTGCTTCAGATAACATACTTCTTGCTGCATCCAAGATAGTTATGTTTTTCCTTTCAATAACTCCATTCTGGTGTGGTGTCCGAGGTGCTGATAGCTGTCTTCTGATTCCATTCACTTCACAGAATGTATTAAAGTCCTTAGATGTGAATTCTCCTCCTTGATCTGATCTTAAACATTTGATTTTCTTACCAGTTTCATTTTCAACCATTGCTTTGAACAGTTTGAACTTTCCAAGTGCTTCTGATTTTTCTCTGAGAAAAGTAACCCAATACATTCTAGAATAATCATCAATAATTAGCATGAAATATCTATCACCTTGTAAGCTTTTAGTTCTAGCTGGACCACATAAATCAGTGTGAATCAAATCAAGAGCATTATTGGATTTTTCTGGAATACTTTTGAAACTAGCTCTAACTTGTTTTCCAAATTGACATTCCTTACAAATTGTATTATGAGGTTTCACAATTTTGGGTGGATCTCTACTGCCTTAGAAGTACTGATCTTTACCATGCAATCAAAGTTTACATGACATAGTCTCTTATGCCATAACCAACTTTCATCTATATGTGCAATCAAGCATGCCTTTTCACTGTTATTCAAATGAAAGATATTACCTCTAATCTGATTACTGGTTGCAATTTCTAAACCAGTTCTATTCATTATTTTGCATTTTCCATTCTTAAATTGTAATTGAAATCTCTTCTCAACCAATTGACCAACACTTGAAAGATTATGCTTTAATCCTTCAACATAGTAGACATTGTCAGTGTTATGCTTACCATCAAGAGATATTGTACCCTTACCTTTGATTGAACAGGCTTTGTCATCTCCAAATCTTACTGAACCTCCATTGTATTCTTGAAAGTTCAAGAATTTACCTTTGTCTCTTGTCATATGATGTGAGCATCCTGAGTCAATGATCCATTCATCCTTTACTTCAACTTTAGCTGCTAGGGCTTGTTCTATCGGTTGAGCAGTAGGTGTCGGTTGATCTTCTGTTATAGCAACAAAAACCCATCCATTGTCTACTGGATCCTCATCAGAATCATCAGTCACACCTTCATCGGCAATGTAACAAGATTTGTCTTTGTTCTTCTTAAATCTGTATCTCTGATATTTAGGATTAGGCTTGTATATTCTTCTAGCTTCTTCTCTTAGTCTAGCATGTCTATCAGGGCATCTCGAAGCCATATGACCAGTCTTATTGTAGTTAAAACATTTAAAGGGTGCTTTACCTTCATACTTACTTCCAACTAGACCTTTTGGCATTTTCCTTGCAAATAGTTCTTCAAGCTCTTCATTCTCCTTCCTAGTTTCTTCAAGTTCTCTTGCATAAAAGGTTTTCCAATCTGATTTGTCAAATGATGGAGCAGATGATGTTGATGCTTTAAAGGCAAAATCTGTCTTTATAGTAGTAGCAGGACCAAATTCCTCGATTTCAAAAGCTGAAAGAATCAATGTATCCCTAGTTACTGATGTATTAGGCATTGTTCTCAACTCATTTATAGCAGTAACCTTCATTTTATATGCCGGTGGCAATCCTCTTAATATTTTTGAAACAATTTCATCCTCACTCAAGGTTCCTCCACAACATTTAATACCCAAAACAATTTCATTTACTCTTTCCATAAAAGTAGAAATCCTTTCATCTTCTTCCATTTTCAGATGTTCATACCTGACTCGGAAGCTTTCAAATTTTGCAATCTTGACTGTGGAATCTCTTTCATTCAGTGTTTCCAAATGATCCCAAATAGCTTTAGCAGTAGACCTATCTAATAATCTCATGATTTGTTGATCTGATAAAGCGCACAAAAGTGCTTCTCTTGCTTTGCAATCATTCTTCTCATCTTTAGCTAAGGTAGTTGGAGCAGTCTGACCAGCTACAGCAGCAATATAACCATTCTTTGTAACTTCCCAGATGTCTTTACCAATGCAATTCAGATGTGTCTCCATTTTGATCTTCCATATCCCATAGTTGGTTCCATCAAGTTTAGGACTGTCCTTCCTGAAATAATTAGTAGTCATTGGATCTCCTCAAGTTGTTAAACTTTTGTAAAAGATGACTAAGCTCTGATACCAATTGTTAGGTCTCAGAGATAACTGAGAGGGGAGGGGGGGGTGAATCAGTTGTCTAATAAATTCAAATAAAAAACCATTAAACCAACTTAATGCTTAATACCGATAAACCAGTTAAGTATGCCGGTAGACAGTGTTAACAGTAAATTGTTATACCGGTAAAGATTAATGCATGAAACACAAACATAAAGTCATCCACAACACATAACACCAATATTTGTACATGGAAACCTTGTAAGGGGAAAAACCACGGTGGGAAACCTTACCCACAATCAGATGATACTACTATACATAGTAAGTGTACATAAATGGAGTCTGCACATGCAGAAAGGCCAACAGCCTAGAGCTCACTGCTCAATCACAAAATGGGAGTCACACTGACTACAGTTGGATGGTTAAATCCAATAAGAATGTACTACACAAAATAGCATCTTCATATGCTGGATTCAGTACCGGTGTAATGCTGATATGCTTCTACAAAAACCTAGCTTCACCTTCAAATGATGTCTTCGTGTATACCTCTGCTTAATCTTGCATATATCTTCTCACAATCCTTTTTTCACATTCCACATTCGATCTTACAAATAAGATCTTACATTTACACCATAACCTAAGATCAATTTTAATAGGTCGACTCTACAAGATATTACAATAAAAATATTTTACAAACAATATAATATCTAATGCAATAACCAATAGAACATGTCAGCTTAATGCATTTACAACAATAATAAATCATCTCCATAGCGTGTCATGCTGATCTGGAAAAGATAAACCTGTTGGTGTAACCCTAGGTAACCTTGGACCTATTTGCCGATAAAAGCAAATATGTAAATATGAATATACCAATGATTAATTCTTCAAAACAAAGTGTCCACACGATGTCTTCGACATTACCAAGTGTCTTTCATATCATTCCAAGTGTCGGTGATCATTATATCCCGTCGGTGAACATTATATCCTGTCGGTGAATCATATATCAGTAACTGTGCAATAGTTACTTGCTTGCCGATGAATGTTGTTGGATCTCCAAAGTGCTAGTGTTTTAGTAGGTGTTGACATCAATGACAAAACCATACCAAAATACCAATAATTACATGGCTTCAATAGAACAAATAAAGTACACAGGTTACAAAGCCAAGGTTACAAAGTTTAATATTGCAATGACCACATGGTCACAACTGTACAATAATCTCGAACATGAGCTGATACAAGAATCACGAACCAAGAATCACCAACGAAGCCGATCCTCGCAAGAAGTTAAGAACCAAGATATCCGATGGGAAGTGGCACTACCACCCGACCATGTGATCTCATAATGGAACCACCCCACCGTGCTAGGAGATAGCAGAAGACCCTCAAGCAAGCAAAAGGACTAGTACGACAGTACACATGACTCCGCAGAACTCAAGTGACTCAACTCACAAAATACTAGTGACCCTAAAGAGAGAGTGTCATCACATGGCTTAAGATGGTTACCCTAGGTAGGTCTCCATAGGTCCTGGCCCCCATCTTGGATTATCCTGGTAACCTCTCCTGAACCCCCGACTCCATCTAAGCATCATGCGGACCCTACCAACCTTTCGTGAAGACAAGGTGGTAGGTTTGCCATTCCAGGCCTTCCCACACACCTTGAGCCTATACAAACAGTCAACCGTGTGCGGGGTACAATATCTTAATTAATTTAATAACTACCCACCCCCTAATCAATTGTTAGGTTCACTTATTATCTGACTTCCGAGGGGTTATCATACCATCCACTTCGGGTGTGGCCCTCGCTCGAAAGCCACTCTCTCCTAGGACACTAATAGGAAAAATACCTCTCTATGAGAACTCTATGGCGAAACTGACAACCATAAATAATCCTGACATAACACAAGTGAAGGGTTCACAATCACTAACCCAGGATTGACCATTTGGAAACATGACACACAATGGCACACATCCATCGGGTTAAAACAACGACACCTGACTAAGGGGGTAAACTTCATACGACATAATGACAACTCACCAAAATTGCAACGATATTTAAACTTGACTGCAATTATTATTAACACAAGATCCTAAACATGCAATCTTTTCTTTTAAGCAGTCGACAACATAAAATACTTGTAATAAAGATTTCCAGAAATAAAGAAATCACATTTATTTTAACATAAGGAAATGATGAAGTCACATGTTTAATAAGATTGATTGAAACCACATTTAAAATCTAGTTCTTCGATCATTTGATTATGATTAAATTATAATTTACCCAAATTGACTAAAGCCAAGTCTATATTCAATTCCAATATATATATATATATATATATATATATATATATATATATATATATATATATATATATATATATATATATATATATATATATATATATATATATATATAATGAATATAATATTATACGACTAAATTATATTAAAATATAATATCTAATTTTAAAAATCGCATTTATATCCAAAAATTTCACCAAATCCATTTATTTTTCAAAATATATAAATATAACCAATAACTCAAAATAATATATATATATATATATAATTAATTAATATTTATATTAATTAACATTTATTATTATTTTTTTAACATTTATATTTTTTTTTAACATCTATATTTTTTTTTTAACATCTATATTTTTTTTAACTAAAAAAAATATTAAAAAAAAGAATAAGAAAATGGAGGCAAATTTGGGGGCGTTGTGTCTACCCATGGCGGCCTTGCTGCTACCGCAAGGTAGCGAGCACTGCTACCATATGGTAGCAGGTTCTGCCTCCCCCCTCCAATTTCTTTTAAAAAAAATTTGTATAAATTTATTTTAAAAAAAAAAAAAATCTCTATCCATTAAAAAATGAATTAACAGAAATTTTACTTCTCTATGCTGCACAACTCAGAATTAAATAAAACACAATAAAATTAATTAAATTCTTATAAAATTGAATAAAACCAGCATATTAATTTAACTCACTGATAATGAAATTTAACCAGCAAGAAAAATCTTTGAGACAAAAAAGAGATGGGAATTAGTTTCCCAAAACAAACAAATTCATTCCCAAATTCAAATTGGCTGGGAAATAAATTGTTTGCCATCCCCCAATTGAAATTTTTGCCAAAACAAGAATAAAACAAGAAGAATTTAACTCATAATTTTTCCCCAATTTGGAAATTACCAGGAAGAATTTTATTTTTTCTTTTCTTTTACAATTGAAGACATGAGAGGAATTTCTTGGCAAAATTTTGTCAGCATAACTCTACCCAAAATCACAAAAATTAAAAGCTACAAACAACAGGAAATGAAATCCTTTGCATAATCAAAATGAAGAATGAATTTTTAAACCAAAACTTTTCAAGAAATTGATTTGGGAGAGTTTGAAATTGCATTTTAATAACAAAATAGATTGGGATTTTTCAATAAACTTCATAGCAACCAAATTCCATAACACAACACTCATTAAATCAAATTTTTAACAACACCTAGAAGAAAGAAAAGAAGCATATATTTTTAAAACCACAAAGTAGAAACCATCCAACCTGTGGAGCTTCCTGGAAGAAATTTGTGAGCTTCTATCCTTCAACAAATTACCAAACCAAAACCAAAATCTTCCTTCCAAAACAATTTTTCCAAAATTTTTCCTCCTCCCAAAACAAACATTTTCTTCCAAAAACAAGCCTCCTTTTCAAAAATATTTTTAGGGATAAATCGGGAAAAATATTTTAACCTAAGCTTTTAGGTTGAAATATTTTTCTCATGAAAAACATTTAATAAACAAATTGACTTTTTCCTATTTTTCTTCCAGGGTAAATGAAAATTTCCTTATTTTGAAAAAAAATACATTTCTCCCATAATGAAATTTAATTAACTTTTCAACAAAAGTGAAAATCAATAATTTAACTCTATTTTTTTATTTTTCTTTAAATCTAAAAGCAATAGAATTAACTTTATTTATTTTACTTTTTGCCATTTGATATAAGCATGGTTACTTTTCCAAAATAAAACAACTATAGATTTAAATCTAATAAATTAACCAAATAAGCTAAGTTCAAGACATCAAGGCATAATAATATATAAATTGCTTACACCAATAATGAAATGGCGACTTAAACTTAAATAAATAATCGAACCCATTATGACACGCAAACCGAGGAAAAATCCAAGAAGACTCGAAGGCTGAACAAAAAGAACGGATGACCGACTGACAACATTCACAAGAGTAGACTGAGGATAAGAATTAGGGTCAACAACTATCTCCTCCACTCCCATCGAACATATAAGGTACGCTCAAACCTGTGAAGCCAAATGGAGACGATACCCCGTACCTACCCGGTACTTGTACCTACAATATCCTGCATCATCGAATCACACATGCATGTATATAAATACAAAATACATGGCACACATACTGATGAAGGAGAATCATGACATTCCCTATCTCACCAAAGTGAGTGAAGGAAAATCATCCTCTTGCATCCAATACAATCGCAGACACGCAACATATATATGGCACATCGCATAGATAAAGGTAAAGTGTCAGTACAATGCAATAATCCATAAATGCTACAATCAAAAGTACTGAAATACTGAAAATAATTCATACATCTCATGTCCGGATAAACATGAAATAATATCCAATACGTCTGAATAATGTTTAGCAGTAATGTATCAACTGAAAAGTAAACTGCAACAAAATATCAGTCTAATAAGTCTGATCGAGAAGGGGTACTACACAGACAACATTATAGTTCAGTGCTATTTATCCTTTTGTGAAAGTAAACATTGTGACCACAATCAAATAGACTTATACAAGTGACAAAAGACACTAAACTTGAGGACTGCAGTGAATGTTGGTGTCGAGTCTTGATTTTATCTTTTGGTGACATGTCTTTTAGCTTTTCCGGGATGTCTTTGACTAGAAAGACAACGATGGGGTATCGTCACCTTTTTTTTTTTTTTGTCTGTGGATTGTCTCTTAGTAATGCTATGACGTGTCCAAGGATATGAGGACACTATGAGTCTAGTATGAACTAGGGCATTCCTTGTTTGTGACTGTCTTATCTCCATGCAAACGGGTACAATGATTTTCTGGGTCCAGCATATGCCTAGATTGTCATAACCTATTTTGCCATAATAAAGTTCAATGATGATAACACACAAGAAACTCTTTCACTTTCCATTCCCCTTTCTTGATTGACCTTCATAGTTCTTCTTGAGTCTGTGTAGCCTTTTATCACATGACTGAGCATAATGACACACCAAAAACATTTGCATTTCATGTAGTTTGCACTTGCATTACCGCATTTCATACATACATATAAATATCACAATTGCATCACATCCTATACACAACACATGTTAGCACATTTTACATTGTCATCATGTAAATAGTTATTTGAATTATCATATTCATCTGCATTTCATACATTCACATTCGCATCATGCATAACATATTAAAAACATAAAAAAACAAAAATGTTGCATTTCATAATGTACATATTTTCATCCATATCATAAGCATCACATATAAACATGCATCACATAGGTACACATGCATATAGTTACCGCAACGATGAATCATCTCAGAGCCAGCTAGCCTCGACGGAGTCTGAGCCCTGGAAGGACCCGCGCCAAAGTCATCTCTCCTGCCCCCCTATGTAGTGGTGGTGGAGGACCCATGACCCCACCGCTAGATGCCTGTCTCCTGTCTCTCCCTCCAGTGGTCGTTGCAGTCCACGATGGTCTCCGAAAGCTCCTTGCCTGCTAATCTGGTGGCACCACTCCATAGTACAGGTCTCTCTTGTAAAATATCTCCTCCCCTACCCGCAAAACATAGGTGTATCTGGCCCCTATGTTCTCTATTGCCTGCCTCCCTGCCCTCAGTGTTGTTTTAGCCTTTGTATAGCGCTAAATAATCTGATCCCTCTCTCGCTCAGTATCCCTTAACTGTCTCATGAGCCTTGTTGTATCCCTCTCCAGATCCTGGATCTCATATGCATGTCCCTGGCAGATCTCCCTCAAGGATAGTAGCTCATCCTCCCCCATCCCACGGCCAACTCTCATGTCGCCCTATCCGAACACAGGAACCCACTGATCACTCCTACCAGCACCGCCAGTAGAGACAATTATGTCGCTGTCATGGTATCCCAAGCCACATGTCCAGCCCTCATCTCTAGTCCTAATCCTGAAACACTCGTTTCAATGCATCCATGTCTTCATCTCGATCGTAAGGAACCAGCTCCCCATAATTCGGTATCCTCAGTATCCTGTATACATCCTCCAAGGTGACTGTCATCTCACCCATCGGCAAATGAAACATGCAAGTCTCTAAGTGCCATCTCTTAGCTAATGCAGTCAGCAATCTCATGTTCGCCTAAAACTCAGGCACATACAGATTATATCGCAAGCCCATAGCCTGAACTGTTGCTCTCTCCTCGAATGTCAGCTCTGCTCGTAAACTCTGAGTTGAAGGGAATCTCTCTCGTGACTCCAGCATAGGTAGATCCTCTTGCAGTCAAGCAAATCAACTGTGTCAATCCTAGTGGCATTCCCTGTTCATCACAAAGTGTTGATTTCTATCTTAGTAGCATTCTCTGTTCATCACAAAGTGTTGCTTTGATCCTATATTTTAGGGCACCTACTTGAGTGTATCCTCTTGAGTAGCTTATCCAATTAACAATGTATGTTCTATCACATAATTGTCAATTCTAGCCTAATCCTATTGGCAATGTATGTTCTATCACAAAACTGTCAATTTCTATGGTAGTCCTTGTTCATCACAAAGTGCCTTGATCTATCCTATCCTAGGGCCTCTGCTTGAGTGTATCCTCTTGAGTATTTTCCTGATTGGCAACGTATGTTCTATCACAGAATTGTCAATCCTAGCCCTATCTGCTATCCTACTCTTCCCTAGAGGACCTGCTTGAGTGTATCCTCTCAGCAACTTATCCAATCGACAATGTATGTTTATCACAGAATTGTCGATTCAACCTTGAAGACATAAACAAGCATTCATGACACAAACGTGCTTGTCCTACATAAAGGCACCTGCAAGACACAGACGCACTCACATTTGACACAAACGTTGTTACAATCATAGACGCACCTGGCACAAACATAGACACGCCTAGCCTACCCAGACGCGCCTGCCACCAACACAGATGCGCCTAAGCATTTTTTGCCCCCGCTTGACATACCTAAAGCACATTTATTACCTACCTAGCATTCATTTATGACAGCATTTAATGCGGCAAAGTACAAGGAGGTTTTGTGATACTCACTGGCTCTCCTGCATCTGTTGGCCTCTAATATCGGCGAACCTGATCGAATCTATGCACCAACACCATCACTGCTGACTACTGACTGCTCTTTGCTCTCTCTGCACTCTGATCTCTTGGATGTGTGGATGACAATGAGGATGTTTTCCCTCGTAGTCTATCTTATAGACTACCCTTGCCCTAGTCTCCTGAGTCAGTCTTCTTTATCCCGTGACTCTGTCACTCTATCCTATCTGGTCAGTCCATTCTAGCCTTTCTTTCTTATCGAGAGATTGTCTGTGATCTTTTCAAACATTTTCATCCAAACTCTCGAGAGGGCATATCATTCCCATCTTGGGGCAATTTTGTATCAGTTCATCTTATCTTCTTTGAAACAACGCGACAAGCTGCATTGTTTCAAAGAGGGGCAAAATGTAGACACCTAAAATTGTCATGTCTAATTAAACAAATATTTTTATTTATTTAATTATTTTAGCTTAATTCTTCTATTAATTAAATGAATCTTTATTTATTTAATTCATTCATTTACCCTCTTCTAGCCTTATTTCTCATTTAAATAAATACATTTATTTATTTAAATTATCCTTTCCTACTAAATTAAATAAATATCTTATTTATTTAATTGATCTCACTTCTTCTATTAATTAAATGAATCTTTATTTATTTAATTAATTCATTAGCCTTTTCTACCCATGACATATGTCATTCATCTCTTAATTCCTACACTACCTACCCTATCATTATTTTATTATTTTTTTTACTTACCCTCTAATCATAGCCGACCATTTATCTTTTACACCTCTCAATCTTATCCCTCCATTTCTTATAGTGTCTTCTATATAAGGAGATGCTTCCTTCATTATCGACCCTAATCATCTATGCATTCTAATCAGCCATTCAACCCTGACTACACTACGCTTTCAAACTTTCATATGTGATCAAGCCTACTGACAACCACATTTTCGTTCTTTGTTGAGCTCTTGTGCACACATAAAATCTGAGAGCAAATATATCAAGCAAGATCAATGAAGATAGGAAGAATGGAGATCCAAACCCTATTGGACATGTGATGGTATAATCTTTGTGATTTCATTTGATTTGCATTATCTTAGGTAATCTTCATATGTTATGGTGGATCTTTGTTGTTGTTAGGCTAGGGTTTTGTGGTTGAATCTATTTAGTCTTTCAATATTGTTGTTTCCACTTTTCACCATAAACAGGCACGAAGAGGAACTAGGAATGGTAGAGCGCATGGGAATGCAGACCCTGTTGTGATGGATATGTTGCGAGGAATAATAGTTCGGCTAGAAGCCGTGGAGACGGCCTAGAGAAGAGGCTGACATATTGAATATGTAAGCAAAGATGAAGGAGAAGAAGCCTCAACATAACAAGTGAACCTATCGGCAGTTGATCCAGAGAAGGAAAGGTTTTTAAGGGTTTTGAGTAGGGCGAACACTAAACCTCATTTTACCCCACCAGAATATGATTGGAAGTTAGATTCAGATGCATTGATGGATTGGATCTCGGAGATGGAGAAGTATTTTGATTTTGAAAACACTGCAAAAGAGAGGAAGGTGAACTATGCTTGTACCCGTTTGAAAGGTCATGCATCTCTTTGGTGGGAGCATTTTCAAGTTGATAGACAAAGAAGAGGTAAAGAAAAGATTAAGATATGGGATAGGATGATTGCTAAGTTAAAATCAAAGTTTGTCCCGGTGAATTATCAAGTAGATTTGTTCTGGAAGTTGCAGAATCAGAGACAGAAGGAATCTAGTGTGCAGGAGTACACCAAAGCATTTTACAAGTTGAACATCAAATCTGGACATGTGGATGATGAAGTTGAATAGATTGCAAGATATTTGACTGGATTGCGGATGTCTATACAGGATGAACTCGGTATGATCAAATTGGAGAGTGTTGAAGAGGCTTACCAGTGTGCAATAAAGGCTGAAGAGAAATTGAACAAAAGACATGAGCAGAGACAGAGAAGTAGACATGGAAGGTTTACCGAAGGAAGATTTCAAGGAGAAAGAGGATATACCGGAGGAAGAATAACCAGTATAGATGAGAACAAGGACAAGGAAGTGAGCAAAGAAGGTAATTCATACCGGAAGGATGATAAAAATTTCTACCAGAGGAGAGAACCAGATGGTTATTAGAATGAGAACTTTGGAAGACAAGACAAAAGGACATTTAGAGGAACTTGCTTTAAGTGTGGAGGAGAAGGACACCATGCATTTGAATTTAAGAAGACAGAGGCTACCGGAAGAGCAACAGTGGTGGAAGAAAATCCCACCGGATCAGATAATAAACCGGAAGATGGAGAATTGTTGATGATGAGGAGAGTTGTGTGCTATACCGGAGGAGATGAAGAACCCTTGCAAAGGAAGAACCTGTTCAAGACCAGATGTAAGGTATTCGGTAAGTGTTGAAAAGTTGTTATTGATAGTGGTAGTTCAGATAATCTTGTTTTAGAAGAGATGGTGAATAAGTTGAAATTGGAGAGATTGAAACACACTAAGCCTTATCAGATAGCATGGATTCAAGATGAACATAAGTTGTTAGTAAGTGGACAGTGTTTGGTAAAATTAAAAATTGTGAATTATCATGATGAAGTTTTGTGTGATATTATGCCTATGGATATTTGTCATCTTTTGTTGGGAAGACCTTGGTAGTTTGATAGACAAGCAATACATGATGGGAGGAAGAGTACATACACTATTGTGGCCAATGGGATGAAGCAAACCTTGTTAACTTTGGAGGAACCTTTGAAGAATGAAGTTTGTATAAATACCAGAATCTTCTTAGTAGATCGAAGAAAGTTAATGGATGGATTGAGACATGAGAATGTGTGTTTTGCCTTAATTCCTAAGAAGACCGAGAGACCAAAACCGGAAGGAGAACACCCAATAGAGATAAGAGATTTGCTGACAGAATATGAGGACATCATTTCAAATAATGTACTTGATGGATTGCCACCTGTTAGAAGTATTAGTCATTGCATGGACTTGGTTCCCGGAGCTAGTTTGCCTAACAAAGTTGCACATCGATTGAGACCGACAGAGAACGAAGAACTGAATAGACAAGTGCAAGAGTTGTTGAAGAAAGGTTTGATCAGGGAGAGTCTGAGCCCTTGTGCAGTACAAGTTGTTTAGCACCTAAGAAGAATGGATAATGGAGGATGTGTACCAATTCAAGAGCAATAAACAAGATCACAGTGAAATACCAGTTTCCTTTGCGTAGGATGGATGGCATAATGGACTGTTTGAGTGGAGCAAAATACTTTACAAAGATATATTTGAAGAGTGGATATAATCATATCAGAATCAGAGAAGGTGATGAGTGGAAGACAACATTTAAGACAAATGAAGGACTATATGAATGGTTGGTAATGCCTTTTGGATTGACTAATGCACCGAGTACTTTCATGAGACTGAGGAATGAGGTATTGAATAAATTCATGGGTAAGTTTGTTACTGTGTACTTGGATGACATTCTAATTTTCAGTAAGACAAAAGAGGAGCATTTTTTGCAGTTAAGACAAGTTTTGCAGAGGTTGAGAGAAGAGAAGTTGTTGATCAATATTAAGAAGTGCATTTTCATGAAGGATGAGTTAGTCTATTTAGGATTTGTGATATCTGAGGATAGTTTGAAGATGGACCCTAAGAAAGTGAAAGTCATTGTTGAGTGGCCTACATCAAAAAGCACTGGAGAGGTAAGATCATTTCATGGATTGGCTAGTTTTTACTAGAAGTTTATCAAAAATTTGAGCTCAGTTTGTAACCCTATGACTGAGACCATGAGAGGAGATCGGAAGGAATTCAAGTTGACCACCGGAGTAAACAAATGTTTTGAATTGTTGAAGCAAAAAGTGACTAAGCAGCCTGTGTTGGCTTTACCGGATTTCAATAAGGTATTTCAAGTGGATTGTAATGCAAGTGGAACAACAATAGGAGCAATTTTGAGTCAAGAAGGGAGAGCAGTAGAATATTTCAGTGAAAAATTGAATGATGCTCGGAAGAGATATTCTGTGTATGATCAGGAATTTTATGTCATAGTTCAATCCTTGAAGAAATGGAGACATTACTTGTTGCCTAAGAAGTTTGTATTGTAAACAGATCATCAAGCTTTGCAGTATTTGAATATTCAGAGTAAATTGAATCAGAGACATATGAGATGGGTAGAATTATTGCAGTTACATCTTTGTGTTGAAGCATAGAAGTGGGAAATCTAACAAATTTGTTGATGCATTAAGTAGGAGAAGGAATTTATTAACAAAGATGAGAGTGGCAGTATTAGGTTTTGAAGATTTGAAAACCTTGTATGATGAAGACCTGGATTTTGCAAAACCTTGGAAAGCATGTAGAGAACCGGTTATGGTTGATAGAAGCAAATGGTTGGATGATTTCATTCAGGATGGGATATTATTCAAGGGAGTTCAGTTATGCATACCTAAGACTTTCATGAGAGAGAACCTAATCAAAGAGAAGCATAGTTGAAGTTTAGCTAAACATTTTGGCATTGATAAAACAATTGCATTGGTGAGTGAGCAGTACTTTTGGCCCCAAATTCATAAGGATGTTACGAGATATGTCCAGAGTTGTAGAGTTTGTCAAGTTGCAAAAGGTAGTAGTTAGAATGTGGGATTGTATAAACCTTTGACAGTACCGGTAAGACCTTGGGAGGATATAAGCATGGATTTTGTACTTGGATTGCCTAAGACACCGAGAGGGAATGATTCTATATTTGTGGTAGTGAATAGATTTTTAAAGATAGCTCATTTCATACCTTGTAAGAAGACATCAGATGCATTGCATGTAGCAGACCTATTTTTCAAGGAAGTGGTAAGATTGCATGGATTACCTAAGAGCATAGTTTCAAACAGAGATACTAAGTTTGTTGGCTATTTTTGGAGAACACTTTGGAAGAAGATGAAGACAGATTTGAAGTTCAGTTCTACTTTTCATCCATAGACTGATGGACAGACAAAAGCAATTAACCAGAGTTTGGGAAACTTGTTGAGATATTTAGTGGGAGACAGAACCGGAAGTTGGGATTTCATCCTTGCACAAGCAAAATTTGCCTATAAAAATTCAGTGAACAGAAGTACCGGAAAAACACCTTTTGAGATTGTTACTGGAGTACATCCTAGAGGAATAATAGAATTGAGAGACATTAGCAGTGAAGACCAGAAGAATTTAGAAGTAGAAGATTTTGCAAATCACATGGCAACATTGCATATTTGGGTTAAACAACATTTGGAGGACATGAATAGCAAATATAAGGAGAAGGAAGATTAGAAGAGGAGACAAAAGGAATTTGAAGTTGGCGATGAAGTGATGGTATACTTGAGAAAAGAGAGATTCCCAGTTGGAACTTATAACAAGTTGCAGATGAAGAAGTTTGGACCTTGTAAGATTTTGAGAAAGTTTAGCTCTAGAAATGCATATGAAGTGGAGCTACCGGATAATCTAAGTATTTCACCTATATTCAACATTGCATATCTTCATGAGTACCATGAACCAGAATTCAGTGAGGACGGTGTTGCAGACCTTGAGAGACAATTGCCCCGGAAGGAACAACTGGACAATAAGATTGGGCGTAGTACCCAGAACAGTCAGTACAAAGAATATCTTGTGAAGTGGAAAAGAAAACCAGTTGAAGACTCATCTTGGATTTCTTAGGCAAAGGTAGACCGCCTTGGTTTCCCTTTGACCCAAGCAAAGTGAGACGCTCACTTTTTCATTAACCCTGAATGTCTGATGAAGGATCATCCCCAATTCACAACAATCTTGCATCAACCAAAAACATTTCTTTTTTGTTTTATTTGTAGTTTCAGTTTTCCTTTCTATGTGTCCCGATTTTGGCTCACCGGATCCTGTGGAGTTGGATTCTACGTGAAGACTTGATCATATTTCTTTTTTTAAAACCGCATCTCTTTTGGATCACTTTCCGGCAAGATATCGCAATCGGTTTCCATGAAAGTTTCTTGTTACTGATTGTTCCTTTGCTATCGATTGCCTAAGACTTATTATGGTGATCTACCGGAACCCTTTCTGAAGCTTGCAGAGCCTTGGATGTTGATCTTGATGTTTCTTGGTGTGTGGCCAACCTTCTACGTTTCATCCTTTGGATTTTCCGAAGGAATCTCTTGGTGGAGGTTGAGCTTGTTCATTTTGCACATTAGGTCTTGTTCTTCGGGTTTTTATCCCTTTTGGGACGATTGGATCCTTTGGATCGATATATATATATTTGTAATCATGCTTTAGAATCAATCAATCAATCAAAAAATCAAGAAGTATCAGATAGATAGATCTTTCGATTCAAGCTCCCAGTGTGACCTATTCTACCAGGCATGTATGTAGGTATGTTGTAACCCGGTTGTTACTGATTGGATGTAATTAACTTTCATGCAATAAAACTATTTGTTCTACATTGCCTCCATCATATGTGTGTTTTTGTTGTGTTTACTCTTGCTGACCGGTTTGGACTGATATCCTTGAGGTCCCTCCTCACCAGTGACTACTTCAATTTAAGCCCCTAACATTCCAAGAAATAATTCTCATTGGCTTCGAGGGGAGACTGAGGCTCCCGTCTTTCTTTGGTTAGACTTCTGAGAGATCTTACCCTTAATAAATGTATTCTACAAACTCCTTTTAATAGTAGTAGACCTATTCAAAGGTGGACTAACATTTTTTTCCTTTTTCTTCATGGTAGAAATATCCGGAGATGAGAGTAGAGTAGTCTAAATACCAGTAGCAATCTCATGCTGAGTCTTAAAATGTTTCGGCTTACGACCCCGTTTTGAAATAGAGGTGAAAGGAGATCTCGGGGATAAAGGAGTCTGAACAATTGGAAGCTTAGTTTCAATAACCAAAGGCACCTCAGGGCCAGAAGGAGGCATGTTTAGTTTATCATCTCCCTTCTCCTGCTGGGTCTTAAAAACCTTCGGCTTACGACCCCATTTTGAAGGACAGGTGAAAGGAGATCCCGGGGATAAAGGAGTCTGAACAATTGGAAGCTTACTTTCAGTCACCAAAGGCACCTCAGGGTCAGAATGAGCATGTCTTGTTTATCATCGCCCTTCTCATTTAACAATACTTCAAAAGGATTACATGAAGGAGGGATTGACAAATCTTTGTTTAGAGTAGTCAAATATTTATCAATGGAATAAATCACTTATCAATAGTGAGCAAATCCAAAACAATATTATTCTTATTAACCAAATTTTGCACCTGCTCAATTAGTTGCTCATCAGGAACAATCACAGGAAACTTCAACCCACGGTTATCCAAACGGGTATCACCAGGATGATCCTTAAAAGTACCATCTTCCATACCAAAGACATTTCCTTGTTCAGTAGGTGGAGTATTAAAAGGTTCTACAAAAGCCAAATCAACTTCAACCCTACCAGCATCCACAACATTTTTGACAGGAGGAGAGAAGGGTTTTTGATTCGGGAGTTTCACAAAAGCATGCACATTTTGTATAAGGATGTCCTTCATCTCACGCCAGGAAAGAGTTTCGAGATTCACACCTCCCTTGGCTAAAGTCTTTTGTTCAGCTGGTTGATCCCTAATGGCATTCTCAAGAAAAATGTTCTTGAAATTTGAAAATAATGGAGAATCCATAACTACAGATGCTCTCCCAAAACCATTGGAATCCCTAACAATGTCTTGACGACAAATGCCATCAATAGATTTAATGATACAAATCCTAGGCAGATTATCATTTGGATTAACCAAAACACAAATTTTAACAAGAAAATTATTGTCCTCATAGACCGGATGAGAAAGAAGAAAGGAGCCAAAAGAATCCCCCACCAATTTTAAAACATCAGATTCCACAAACTTAAAAGGCAAATAAAATCACATTGGGATCCATTTAGGGTTAGTTGAAGAGGGCACAAAAAAGGGTTTCCATGTTTCTACAAAAACCAGGCTCTTCCCAATCCAAAAAAAAGGAATGCTCTAAAGCCCTAGCTCTCGCATCAATAGAATCAAATACAATAATGAAGGAGCTAGCAGACATTACTTGAAAATAAAAGATACCAAACCATTTATTATGTAATTTACGATGCAGTTTCAAAAGATTAATAGTATCACCCCATACCTGGATGATAATTGTGAGTGAATGTAAATCGCGAGCTTTCTTTGCCAAAGGGTTCTCAACTATGTGAATTAACGGGATCGGAATCCATACCATGCCCCTCAATATTACCTGGCTCAGATTAGAAGGTTGGTCGTTCGTCAAAGGCTGAGTTACTTGCTTTGAACCTAGAGTACCCCGGGTCAGCGAAGCAGGAACTGGCACACAATATAATTGACCCCATGCCTTCTCCCACATCGAAGTAGAGTCGAACCTGTGACCTCAAGGGATGCAAACCCCAAGCCCCAGCCAACTCCGTTGTATGTTTTATGGGTTTTTTTTTTTTTAAATATATTAAAAAAAAAGAAAAAAAAATTATTAATGGGTGGGTTCTCCTCTGGGAGCCACAACTATGGCTTTCCCACAATCATGGCACCTACGGTTGTGGGGAGTCATGGCTCTCCCACATGCCTTGGGGAGCCTACATATGTGGGCAGTCACAGGCGTGGCTACATAGTCAGTGGGTAGTCCACAGGATGTGGGGGGAACCACCACATGGCCCGACATCCCTCGCCCCTTCCATTATGTTGCGTGGCAACAATTAAAACATATATATATATATATATATATATATATATATATTTGGGAAATTTATATTTGGAAAGGTATGCTGGGAAAATAAGAAAAATAGAAACTTTTGTTTTATAAAAATATCAGAGTTAAATATATATGATTGTTTTATATATATATATATATATATATATATATAATTCAAATGTGTTTATGGTGGTTTTGGAATTTTATATTGATTTAGCGAATATTGATTTGAAACGTTTATATTAAACTTGGAAATTATTGTTAATGATAGATTTATTTCGAAATTTAGAAATGTTAGTAAACTTGGTCAAATGTGAATTAGATGGAAATAAAGTAAATCTTTATTCTGAAATTAATGATGATGTTTGTTTCGTTTCTAATTGTCTTCGTAATTTAGTCATATTGCAATTCCTTTGGTTATATGTGGAATTAGACATTTTCATGTTGTCTTTCCTTTTGTAGTCGTGTCTCGTGAGTAGACCGATTTGTCCAAGTGGTTAAACCTTTATGTAAGGGCTTGTGTGACCAAGTGTTTTACTCAATTGTTTTGAACTCCCTTTGTAAAGCCGGCTTTGGTATTTTTGCCTTGGAGTTCATTTGGGAATTTTGTGTAGTGTCATAAGGAAGAGTGGCTTTCAAGTGTGGGCCGAGCCCAAAGAGGCTAGCGGGATAACCCCTCGAAAGTTAGATAATTAAGTGATAACCTAACAATATATTAGGGGTTTGGGTAGCTTAAACATTAATTAAGATTAATTATACCTTGCTCATGGTTGAGTGCTTGTACAGACCCAGGATGTAGTGGGAAGGTCCGGAATGGCAAACCAACAACCTTATCCTCATGAAAGGCTTGTTGGGTTCGCATGAAACTTGGATGGGGCCGGGGATTCGAGAGAGGCTACTAGGATAACCCAAGATGGGGGTCAGGGCCTATGGAGGCCTTCCAAGATAACCATTCCAAGCTATGTGATGACACTCTTCCCTTATGGTTGTCAGTGTGTAGTCTTGTTAATATCACCTGGAGTTTTATTGTGGAGTCATGTTTGTGAGTTTATGCTTTATGTGAGATTACCTAATGTCATATTTAGACCATGTGTTCATTTCTTGTAGTTTGCTAGTGGGTCTTATTTCTATCTCCTAGCACGATGGGGTGGTTCTTTTGAGCCACATGCTCGGGAGGTAGTGCCACTTTCCATCGGGTGTTTGTTCGTTCCTTCTTGCGAAAGTTGGCTTCACAGGTGTTCCAGTTGCTCTTTTGGATTCGAGCATCTCGTATTTCCAATTGGATCCTAATTGTTCTTCTTGGATCATTCTTGTGGTTTTTGGACCTTATATGGTCAATTGTATCATTTGCTTATGTATGCCTTCATGGCAAGATGTAATTTGAATGTATTCATTATGTACTCTTATGAAACTTAGTGTTTAAAGTGCAATGTAATATTATTTCAATCTTGCAATGTAAAGGAAATTTATTTGATGAGAATTAGATGGTAGGATTTATACCTTTTTTTAGAATCATTGATGTGATGTAAATAAATGTATTATCATGAATGAAGCATAGTAATGTTAATGATATCACATGCAATTGTATGAAACAATCATTGTTTAGTGTAATTAAGTTCCTAATGGATAAATTCATCTTATATGGATTAATTAACCTTAAGCAATGTTTAGTATAATTAAGTCATCTACGTTGGGAAACCCTTTAGGAGTTTAAGTTAAGTCTTTTGTTTGGGAAAATTAAATGCAATGTTTATCTTAATGCATCTTTTAGATTAGTATGTTTAAAAAAAATTATTTACACTCTTTTTCAAGTGTTTTAGTTTAATCCTTTAGGGTTTCTTGGCGGACCATTACATATCAACCCCTGGTAGCTCATGGGGGTTTTACGTTAGATCATTTTTGGCCTGCTCTAGTGGGGCCCATGCTTCCTTGTGGTGATTTGATGTATCGTGCGTGTTACCAATACAAGACAGTGGAGACGGCTCCTACATCGGCGCAACATAGTTTTTTGTTGCCTCTCCATGCATCGACCTTTGCTCCATCTATTCCCATGATGGAGTAGGTGGTGCCTCATGTCCCTTCATCATTGGGGGCTGAGGCTAATCCTTCTCCTTCGAATAGACCTTTGCGTCCGCCTAGGGCTGTGCAACCTCTAGTGGTGTCTTTTGTTCCTACGACTACACCTAGTACAGACAAAGGAAAGGTGCCTATGTTCTCAAAGTCTGCAGTTCGTTCTCCCTTTGAGCTCCCAATCATGGTTGATATCGCTCAACTCTCTCGTTATGAAAAAGGGAAGTGCTCTTCTCATGCTTGTTCGTCACCACTCACTCCTAATTCACAGTTTGTGTCAACACCTTTTGTTCCCCCGATCGCTCCTCGAGCGAAGTGGGGTAGGGTGCCCGTTGTTGTGAATGTCGTGCCTATTCCAGATTCACCTCCTACCCATCGATTGGGCCTTCTCTTGTACCTAACATGGTTCTAGAGGCCTCTCCTATGGAGCATGATGCTCTTGAATCCTCTTGGGCTTTAGTTGGAGGCCCTCATCTTCTTGTACCTAACATGGTTCCAAAGGCCTCACCTATGGAGCATGATGCTCCTGAATCCTCTCGGGCTTTAGTTGGAGGCCCTCATCTTCTTGTACCTAACATGGTTCCAAAGGTCTCTCCTATGGAGCATGATGCTCCTGAATCCTCTCGGGCTTTAGTTGGAGGTCGTCATCTTCATCGTAATCAACGTGCACGTGAGCGTAAACGCTATCGTCAAGACATGGCTTGAGAGTGCGATGTCACTCTGTAGGTTGCTACTGCATTTCTGACACCCAATCTTGTCACATCAGCTCCTGCTTCATCCGACGTTCTTATTTCTGCATCTTCTTTGGATTTTCTTCCAACTACTTGGGGGCATCTTGATGAACCTCCCCCTAAATGGGTGCAAGTCTTCATTGCTCCTTCTCTAATTTTGCCTCTTATCACCTCTTTTCCAGACATGCCTCCATTGTCTTGGCCCATCAATATGTTGCATACACAGGTAGTGTCTAGTGCAGCTTTTTCTGCTCTCCCTATGTCACTGCCACTCTAGCATCAAACTTTCATGTATCCTTCAACCTACTGCAGTTGACAGGAGACCCACTTCTCCTATACGACCTAAATGCAAGCTTGACCACAGTCCTGCTCCAGAGTTTCGATGACGCAAATCCTCGCAAGTATGTTCTTCACCCTCTTCTATGCATGTTTCAATGCCTGGCGGTCTGCCTGTTTTTGTATGTGTAATTGAGAAGGCCCCGCCTTCTCCTAAGTTTGTCATTGCCCCTCTTCCAGAGACTGGCAGTCATGTCCTTGTTTCATCTTCTCTAAGTGAGTCACCCACTTCTTCTACAGAGGCTTGCATGTTTCACTCCTTGGAGGACATCACGGCCTTTTCTACGATCTTCACACAATCATTGACAGTTACCTCCTATGAGCTTGTGGATGCAGACATTGTTGCTTCTTCGTCCCTTGCCCTCGCTGTTGGTGAGGCGCCCAGTGAGGTTCTTGTTTTTGTCCCTCTCTAAGCTTGCCCTCCTTCTCCCTATGATCTAGATTGGGATGACAATGATCTCATACGGGATGACCTTTAGGTTGTTTATCTCTTCCTTCCATCTTTTTGTGTGTGTGTGTTTGATTGTGTTCCCCCGTTCTTATGTTTTATGTTTGTTCCCTCTCAAAGGACCCAAGTTACTCCATAGGTACTTGGATATGGGAGGTTGACTATCTTTATCCATTGTTCGCTCCTAGAGGACTCAGGTTACTTTTTAGGTGCTCGGATACAGGAGATTTTTTGTCCTACATCTTCTACTTGTCTCTCTACTTCCTCTATTTGTTGTATATGTGTTTTTTCAACATTCAAGGATGATGCAAAGTGTTGGAGCATCTTTAGCCTTCTTCCATGTTGACTCGAATTTTATTTTTTTTAATCTTTTCCCTAATGTACTCTTCTTTAGATCGGAAAACTTTGGCGTTATGACGATACACCCATCTCACAGTCATATTGCATATCTCTTATCACTGCTATGGGTTCTGATGCCGAACTATTGGAACCCCCTATCGTCTTGCATTTCATTCTCGATGTTGTGGACATCTTTGTGTCACCACCTACTGATGACATTCCACGAAAACATCTTGTTATTTTGACGTGTCACAACTGATCTTCTCCTTAGAATGGCATGCCTTTCATGCATATCATTCTAAGGGGGGGCCATCATATCTGCATTTCTACATAATCTGCTTTTGTCATTTAGTCGTTTTCATTAGTACTTCTTGTTGATCACATCTCTTTTGCTTGCCTAGGTGGCGGCCAAACTAATTGATCTTTTGCTTTATCTTTTTTGCGTAGATGGGGGCCAAACCATTTGATCTATCTCTTTTGTTTTCCTTGGTAGGGACCAATCTACTGCTTACCAAATCTATCTTTGATCGCCCTATCACATGGCTATCTAGCGTATCACTACCCATGCTAGAAAAATCTATCTTATCGCCCTATCGTATGGCTATCCATACCAAAATATCTCACCACCCTATCGTATAGTCATCCATACTAGCATATATCTTGCCCTATCGTATGGCTATCTAGCATAATGCACTTTGCTATCCATACCAGTGTATCTCATATCACGACAGTCATTTATCTCATACCTTTTCGTAACTAGGGGCTTTCCTCCAAAGTGAGGTTTGTTTTTGTTACGTTATCTTATCTATTATCAATTTTTAAATATGTCATTTATCTCGCCACCCAATGTGCTAGACTACAGCTAGCATGTTTGCAATGTATCAATTAGTAATATCTATTCCAAATCTCATCTTCTTCTCGCTAGGGGCAACCTCGTTTGATCAACGAAAATTTGCCTCCCTATCCTAACTCTCTATCTTCCTCTACTTTAGCTTTGCATCTCTCAACAAAGACATGCTCTCTAAAGTGGGGGCAAAATGTAGTGTCAAAAAACTCTTCGTTTATGATTCAATGTGAAAAATAGTGCCTTCCTCCATGTCATCGGAGGTCAGACATCACCACCTTTGTCCTTTGTCCACCTGGGATCACCTCGTCAGCTCCAAACTGGTCTCTACCAACTCCGCCAACTTGTCACCTTTAGGGACTAGGGCGCAACACGGAGACATCTGTGCAGTGCACTATCATCCCGCGAATCTGAGAGTTTGTAGGTGGTCGTTTGAGCATTATGTTTGTGCCCAGAAGGAATCATAACGCTTTTGTATGTGCCCACCGACGTTGGTTTGCCTTCCAAGGCCTATATCTCTCCCATTTGAAATCATTTTGGGGATCTTTTGGCATTTTTGAGTATACTTGTTGCAGGTTGAAGCTCTTGGCGATACCTCTTTGGACAGCATTCACATTTCCTATTATGAAGAACACCATTGTTGTATCTCTTCAAGCAACTCACACCATCATCACCGCAAGTATTGTGAAAGGAGAGTTCTCTTATTCCCTCTTTCTTTCATTTCCCATATCATTCTCCAATCTTTTACTTCATTTTCCAACTATCTTTATCATTTTTTTATTCTCGTGGCTTCTTGGGTTGTCCATGGAGGTGGAAACACCAAAAAGGGGGTCTGACAGGCAGGCTCCAAAACACAACCCACAACATTTTATTTCTTGTATGTGTGTAGGTACGTCATCATGAGGAAGAGACTATCCTGCGGGAGGCTTCATAGCATGGCCACTTCGTAACATTTCCTTCCTTTCCTTTTATTTTCTTATTTTGTTTCATAATCCACACTTTATTTCTGTGCGTTTAGAGCTTTCTACTCGGACTATGCACTTCGTCCGTACACGATGACAATGTGGTGCGTTGGTGTCCTAGTTCTACACGCTCGTCCTGAGGAGTAGAGTTGTTCAAAGAGTCCTCTCGACTTTCTGAGATTTAGTTTAGTTCTATAATCTCCTAGCTCATCTTAGTGCCAGTTGGAGGAGGTATCAGTGGATGGATTTGTTCTCGAGGATTCATCATCCTTGAGGTAGCAAATTTCCTCCTCTATAGTTAGGAAGTTAGGAGAATCAATTAAAAAAAGGTTAGTTGCAGAAGGCACGCGAACAGAAAGCAATGAGTATGATTTACAGGAGGTTAAATGTAAAAAATGTTTGGTAAATCAATACGATGCTAGTTGGCTATGAAATAAAAGACTAGAACATATAATTTTTGATAATCTATTCAAAATTAGTAGTTTGAAATATGTTAGAAATATGCCTCAAATTGTAAAGCATAAGAACATTGTCTGTAAAAAATGCCAACAAGGGAAACAGACTAGAGTCAGTTTTGAGAGAAAAGAATACACAAGTTTGCAACCTATTGAATTGATTCATACTGATCTTTTTGGTCCTTCAAAAACGAAAGGTTTAAAAAATGAGAGATTTTTTATGTTGTTTGTAGATGATTTTTCCAAAATGACTTGGGTGGCATTTCTTGAAGACAAATTTGAGGCATTTGAGAAATTTAAAATGTTGAGGTCTATGGTTGAAAAAGAGAGTAATTATTAGATTAAATGTCTTAGATATGACCAAGGTGGTGAATTTATATCTAACAAATTTATTGAGTATTGTAAAAGGTACGACATCAAAAGGAATTTTTCTACAACAAGGACACCCAAACAAAATGGTGTAGTTGAAAGGAAGAATTAGACAATTAAAGAGATGGCACGAACTTTACTTAATGAGGACAAGATATCTGACATATTTTGGGTGGAGGCAGTTCACAAAATAATATATACTCTTAACAAGGTACGGCTAAGGCCCAACAGTAAGAAAACTCATTATAAACTTCGATATAGTAAACCTTCTTATAAATATTTCAATATTTTTTAAAGTAGGTGTTTCATTAGACGAGATGAATATAATTTGAGAAGTTTTGATTCTAGATGTGATGAGGGTATTTTTCTTGTTTACTCCACACATAGTAAAGCATATAGGTGCTCTAAAAATATATTGAAAAGAGTTGTTGAAATTATTAATGTCAAAGTTGAAGTCTTGCAAGAAGATGATTCAAAACAAATAGGGACAACACAATTTGAGAAGGATAATAATTCTAAAACTGATGTTGTTTGTGTGAGGTAAAAAATGATGATGACAAACTATTGCAAAACTACAAAGATCCAGCCACAAACAATCCTAGTCCTACAATAAAACATACACCATACACCAATGAAGATACCTAAGAACATACAAATGAACAAATTGAAGCAATAATACCATTCACATACCAAGTAGGGTTTGATCTACCTTATCTCCTATCTCCATTGATCTTGTTTGATATATTTGCTCCCATATTTTGTATTGTCTACAATAGCTCAACAAAGAACAGATTGTGATTGTAAAGTAACTTGATCGCGAAACTTGATCGCATAAAATTGTTAGCTAGGGTTGTGTAAGGAGAGTATCCTCTTATATAGAAGACACTTTAAAAAATGGAGGGATAGGATTAAAGGTGAAAGAAACAAACAATCGGCTAGGATTAAAGGGAAGGTAAAAGAAATAATAAAATATGAAGAGGGTAGGTAGAGAAAAATTAAGAGATCAATGGCATGTGACATAGAGGAGAAAAAGCTAATGAATTAATCAAACAAATAAAGATTTATTTAATTAATAGAGGAAGTGGGACCGATTAAATAAATAAAATATTTATTTAATTTAGAGAAAGATGATTTAAATAAATAAAAAAAGTAATTTAAATAAGGAAAGGCTAGAAGGGTATAAATGAATTAATTAAATAAATAAGAATTTATTTAATTAATAGAATACTTAGGATAAAATAATTAAATAAATAAAACATGACAATTTTAGGCGTCTACACTACTAAACATGGCGTTGTTGAAACATGTTCAGTCGATGGTGGTGACATGGGTTCTGAAAATGACATAGAACAAATCGTTGAGAAAACTCCTTCAAAGTTTGTAAAATGAAATGATCTAGAGCAGCAGATCATTAGACCTATTGATGATGGTATTCAAACAAGGAAGAAAGTTATAAAATCTTATAATGAAGAAGAGGTATATATTTCTTTACTTTCTGATTTTGAACTTAAATCGTATTTTGATGCTAGTAAGGATGAAAACTAGATTAAAGTTATGAAAGACGAATAAAGTCAAATTGAGAAAAATAAAACATGAGAGTTGGTTCCTAGGCTTGCAAATAAAAATGTAGTTGGTGCAAAATGGGTGTTTAGGAACAAACTTAATGAAGATGGAAAAACTGTTCGAAATAAAGATAGCCTTTTTTGTAAGTGACATGCAAAAAATGAAGGCATTGAATTTGAAGAAACGTTTGCACCTCTAGCCAGATTAGAGGCTATTCGTATGTTTTTGGCTTTTTCTATTTACAAGGATTTTAAAGTCTAGCAAATGGATGTTCAATCGGCGTTTCTAAATAGATATCTGGAGTAGGAAGTCTACATGGAACAACCAAAAGGCTTTGTATGTGTAGGTAAAGAAGATTTTTTTTGCAGGTTGAAAAATGCCTTGTATGGTCTAAAACAGGCACCTCGGGCTTGGTAATCTAGGCTTGATCAATAACTTCTACAACAAGGTTTTCATAGAGGTAATGCAAGTAGCAACTTATATTTCAAGGCAGTTGATGATGAAGTGTTTGTGGTAGTATTATATGTTGATGACATTATTTTTTGAGGAAATGATGATGTTTGTAAGGATTTTGCTTCACAAATGCAAACAAAATTTGAAAGGTCTACGATAGAACTTTCATTTTTTCTTGGTTTGCAAGTATCTCAATTGGATGCAGGAATAGTTATAGCTCAAACTAATAATACCAAGGAGATTCTTAAAAGGTTTTGGATTAAAGATTGCAAACCTGTAAGTACTCCTATGGTCACTGGTTGTAAGCTTAGTAAGAATGATAAGTCACCAGACACAGATCAACCTACATTATAGATTTGTGATTTGGAGTTTGTTGTATCTAAGAGCATCGAGGCCTGATATTATGCAAGTTATTTGTATGGTTTCTCATTTTAGTTTGCTCCTAAGGTTTCACATCTTAATGGTGTGAAAAGGATCTTTAGGTATCTCAATGATACTATGGATTATGGTTTGTGGTATCCCCGGATTAATGATTTCACTTTGACAGCATATACAGATGTAGACTGGGTGGTTGTGTTGATGATAGACAAAGCACCAATGGTGGAACGTTCTTTTTGGGGAACAGATTGGTTGCGTGGTTGAGCAAGAAACAAGAATTTGTTACTTTGTCTACTGCAGAGGTTGAATATGTTGATGTTTCTTCTTGTTGTACACAGGTTTTGTGGATGAAGCAAATGCTTACAATTTTGAAGGTGCTTTATGATCATCTTGTTTCCATATTTTGTGATAATTCTAGTGCGAATAATATTTCAAAAAATCTTGTTCTTCATTCGTGCACTAAGCATATCTCTATAAAATATCACTTTTTGAGAGAAAGGGTTGCAGATCACGAGGTTTGTCTTGAGTATGTTTCTACAAGGCATCAATTGGAAGATATTTTTACAAAACCTTTTCCTACTACAACTTTTGAGTATCTTCGTGCACAACTTGGGGTTGTGGCTTCTCCAGTTTAATCTCAGTTATGAACAGGCATCTTCTTAGGGGGACTGTTTTTATTGTTTTCTCAGTTATCCCCGACCCTTTGTCATTGATGTCAAAATGGGAGACAGTACTTTGTTGTTGAGGATACATTTGATTGGAACTTCATGGCTGAAGGTTTCTTGCTTAGCTTTGTTGACTCATATTTGATTGTTATTGATGTGTTTGGTTGGTTTGATGTGTTCAGATTTGTTGACTTGTTGTTCTGAATGTTCACATGTTCGTTGAAGGTTTCTTGTTCATATTTATTGACTCAGATTTGTTTGATATTGATGTGTTCCACTTTGTGGATTTGATTCATTATCTTTGTTGTTGACATCAATGTCAAATGGGGAGATGTCAGATTGACTTTTCATTGATGTCACAACAATAAAAGCAGGTGTAAAATGACTAGACTTTACGAGATTGAGTACATAATGAATATCAAAGATGGTATAGAATGATATCAGATTAAGACACTTGAGATGTTGATTCAGACATACACCTTTATCAAATGAATAGAGCAACATATACGTTGAAACAAGTGACAATACAACAAAACAAATAATAATGAAATTTCTTCTTCATAACCTGTTCAATTTCATCTGTTTGTTGATTTCAAGATATATTCTCGCTGGCTTATTGTTTCTGTTTTGAAAGACTTCATCATAAGTTTTGTTTGTGATATATAATGATAGGTTTGATTATGATCAGTTGAAGTCTTTTAACCGATAAAGGTTTTATATTTTTTAATCAATGTGTATTGGAAGTAGTTATCGGTTATTTCAAACCAACTCACAACAGCCCAACCGATAGAAGCAGTCTATAAAATAGAGAATGAAGACAGTTTGGTCTGCATGTTGTTAATAAAAATAATATGTGTGAAGCAAGACAGTTTATCAAAAACAAATATATGATGATACGTATATTATTCAATAAGTGCATAAACTTTACAAGTAAATTTTGAAGAATGTTCTTACGCCTCACCAGCAATTCGAATAGAAGAATTCTACATTACAAATTATAGACTATGACAGAGACAAGTGGGACATGTGACTAGGAATTGTTGTGTTTTTGTTTCAGATAATCACTTATTATAAGACAGTGACAGGATTTTGTAGATTTGTTTATGGTTGATATCTTTAGAATATTTTACAGAGTATTATATGTTCATCACTAGTGTTTTAACAATGACAGTTGTTTGAGTTAGAGTGCATATTATAGCATGTGTTAGACAACAGTACTAGAGAGGTTGGTTGCAGATATTTATCTGTTTTCAGATATTCAACACTTTAAAAGTTTTCAGCCTAAGTTCCAATGCTTCATTTTGCAGTCATACAAAGATATTTGATATAAAGCCTCGTTATATTAAGTATATTTCTTTTATGTATCAGATTCTTGGAATTGACTTGATGCATAATAAGACTTATTGATGGAATTGGCTTTATAATTGATCTATAAATGAACATACTCTGTAACTGATTTGATTCTGGAGTTGACGCTCCAAAATTATTGAGTTGGTGTTCCAAAATTCTTGAGTTGGTGCTCAAGTCATTGTGTATTTGGAGGGTTGGTGCTCACTTAAGGATTTTGATTGAGTTGGTGCTCAAAAGATTGTAAGTGGATTAATTGTGAGGCTAGAATAGGATGTTATATTCTAGCAGCATTTCTCACAGTGGTTTTCCCATCTTGGGTTTCCACATATTTTCTTGTGTGTTGTCTTCATTGTGTAGTGTTTCCTTTCCGATTTCAGTTTGGTGCTTTCATCTCATTTTTCAGTTTAAAAATAATCTATCAAGGGATTTAATTGGATAAAGTTTTGAGAATTATTTACTACTGATTCATCCACCCCCTCTCTGTAGTAAACTTGTGTTCTACAAGTGGCTCAGTGGGACATCTATAGATTACTGTTTCTACTAGTCTACCTCAACTATCCCTCATTTTTCTCTAATTTCATAATTACATTAGAAATTCAACCAAGAAAGAGGATAATCAATCTCCAACCAATTGAATCCAATCAAAATATCATTCTCTTTCCCATTAGGATTGAGCTTAGATCTATTGGGTTCAATCCTCTTTCAATGTGGTGGTGTTAATTTGGTTATTCAGTGGATTTACTTGGTGAAACCCTAATTCCCAATTTTCTACACCATTATACTACCAAAGTATTGTTTTCTTGAAGAGGCACAATGTGGTGCATGGTGTTGCATGTATCACTCCATCTCAAGATGTTTGTAAATGGTGTGTCTGGGAGGCATCATGATAAAGGGCTACTCAGCCCAACCCTCATACATAGCACAACAAATTTTAAAACAAAAAAAATGTATGAAGGAAAATAGCCCACTTTCAATTTCTTCAATAAAAATGAAATTACATTTTCAAAAATTACAAAGCTACGACCACGTGGGATTAACTTACTACAACAAAAATCAACTCTAAGAAAACTGTACAATTTGGTGCCATAATTTGCAATAACGGAGCCATCTTCTCTAACTTTCAATAACCTTTGTATTTGGCACTAATAACCACCTTAGAATGTTTTGGAAAGTGTAAATCCGCTTTTTGGCACCCAACAATCTACCCATTCATTTTCTCACCCAGGAAGATTTTTCATTTGAAACCTGTGTTTTGGTAGTACAATTTCCAAGAGACATAACTTTTGACTCAAGCGTTCAATTGGCTAATATAATATATTGTTGGAACACTTGTGTCCACTTTTCAAGCTTTTATGAGGCTTCTAAGGCCTTCAAATCTTAGTTTGAAACTTTATAGAAAAAAATCCTCAAGACAAAAACTTTAATGTTTCTTAAACAACACAAGATATTGGGATGACCCTTTCACCATTCACTTTGGTTTTCCATTCTACTCCTTGGGGTAACTTTTCATGTCCATACGTGCTTGTATAGGCTAACTTATTAAAAATATCAAGTGATTATTTTTTTTCATTCAAACTTTCATATTTTCCTACATCTCTTAAGTGTCGTCATGGGCTCTACAAAACAAAAAGAAAGTACAATTTTTTAGTGATGCAAAATGTTTCTTACACCACTGGATGCTCCTACATCAGAAATCTAAGGTAATTTAAAAATTGACCTTGTCACGTCTATGAATAAAAATACAATAAAGTTAACCTCTTCCTTAAACAACCACGATGAACCTTCAACTAGCCCTCCTTTCCACTTTACCAGAAATTCTTCGTACTACATGTTTCTTGTACTTCTATCCAAACAAATATCTAAGATTTATTTTATCTCTTCCTTCTTAGGGGTAGATATTAGAATGCTCCATTGTGCTTTTGTTGGTCCTCGTCAATGTCTACTTCATGATACTCTATCAAATCAACAATGTTGAACATAGGTGATATGTTAATTTAATTTGGTAACTCCACCTCATATGCATTTCTTGAATCGGGTTTGTTTACAATCTTGCATGATCGAAACCTCTTCATTTTTAACTTATTATATGTTCTCATAAGAAACCTTTCTTTCCTCAAATGAATCATAACTTCATTACCACTATTGAATTCTCTGAACTTTCACTTCTAATCTACCATTTTCTTCTACTAAAAACTCATCTTATTAATGTGGTTTCTTACTTCTTCGTGCAAATTATTCAAGTGTTCTACAAAGTCTACATTTGCATTTCTATTTTCTCGTTTGTCTATCTTCCTCAACTCAAAAGCATTCCTTGAGCTACTCCAATATATAATTTGGAATGAGGATTTACCAATAATCATTTTGATAGAATCATTGTAAGAAAATTTTGCCTATAGTAAAATCAAACCCCATCCCTTGGATTTATCTCCTACTAAGCATCTCAGTAGGTTACCCAAAATCCTATTCACTAGCTTAAATTGATGGGCAAGAAACTAAACTTCAAATCTATCTTTAATTAATTCCACAAGGTCCTCTAGAAGAACCCAACAAATTTGGTATTCCTATATAAAACTATACTCTTTGGTAGACTATGTAATCTTACCACCTCCTTGAAAAATAACTCATCAATGTAAACAAAAATCATTAATCTTTTGAACCATAATGAAATGTGTCATTTTAGAAAATATGTCAGCCAAAAATATTGGGTTGTGTCCCATTTGTGTCCTTGGTAAGCCAAGAACAAAATCCATACTGAATAGGTCATGGTTGATATAACCCAATGTTTTGACTTACTCTTTTGGCCATCTGGCATACTTTGCAACTTTTTAAGAACTACACATTTTTCGATAATTGTGGCCAATAATAATTCTCACTAACACGATCAATGGTCTTATGTCAACCAAAGTGTCCAACCAATCCTCAACTATGCTTCTTTCAGATCAAGTTTTCTCTCATAGAAATCCTCAAAATGTACAATTGGCTTCCTCTAAACAAATTCCCATCTTGGATTCCGAAATCCAAACATTTTGTCATGGACACATCCAAAGAAATGGGTTCTAAGGAATCTCTCCAAGCCCCTATAAAATATATCTTTGCGATACAAACTCTTGAGTCCATCAAACCCAACAACCTATATCTTCATCTCTATCAACTAATTTTTCCTTTGAGTTAAGGCATCTACAACTTGGTTTGACCCTCCACTCCTCTACTTCAAAATAAAAGGCTCTACAAAAACTCAACCCATTTTAAGTGTCTTTGATTTAACTTCCCTTGATTATTAAGCTATTGTAAAGCATGATTATCAGTATATAAAACAAATGCTTTTGGCAACAAATAATGTATCCATATCTTCAAAGCTTAAACTATAGCATAAAACTCTTGATCACAGACAAAATACTTTTTTCTTGGATTCATTAAGCTTCTTACTAAAATAGGCAACAAGAGTACCTTCATGACTCAAAATAGCTCTTATAGCACGACCACTAGTATCACAATCTACTTAAATACTTTATTGAAATCTAGAAGTGCCAAAACAAGTTGCTCTATGACTTACTTCTTCAACATATCAAAACTCTTTGCTCCTCCTACAAGCCACTAAACCCCATTCACACCCGATCAAATTCTTTCTATTAGGGTTACTTATATACTACTAAAAGTTTTAACAAACATTTTGTCAGTATTTGCTAGACCATGAAATTATCTTACCTTAATTTTACAATACCCCTTGGTGTAGGTCATTCGATGATATCCCTCAATTTATTTGATTCATATTAAGACTCACAACTGAGATAAAAAATCTTAGATACACCAACTTATTCACAAAAACTACCTTTCTTTAGATTGATGGGCAACTTCCCCTCCCTTGGCTTCTCAAAAACTCTTTGAATATGCATTAGGTGCTCCTTCAATGTCTTTACTAAAATCAAAGTGTCATGCAAATAAACAATAACAAATTTTCCCAAAAGTTCTTTCAATTCCCCATTAATAAATTGCATAAATCTGTGTGGTAAATTTATTAGCCCAAATGGCATGACTAACAACTTGTACAAGCCCTATTTAGTCATGAAGGTTGTCTTCCACTCATCTCCTTCTCTGATTCGAATTTGATGATACCCACTCTATGAGTCAATCTTTGTGAATTACTTGGCTCCACACAAACAATCCATAAGGTCATCCATCATTGGTAGTGGAAATACATATTTAATTACAATCGTGTTAATGGTTTTAGAGTGTACACATCCTTCATTATTTATCCTTCTTTGGTGCTTGTACTACAACTACCACACATGGACTCAAACTCTCACAAATCAATCTTTTATTCAACAGCTCTTGAGATTGTTTGTTCAAATCCTCATTCTCTACAAGAGTCATTTAATGAGCTACCTTATTTGGTTAATTGGCTCCTAGTATCAAATCCATCCAATGACTAATCTCTCTCATCGGTGGCAAACATTTGAGTACATTATCTAGCACAATGTCATGAAACTCCTCTAGCAAATCTAAAAATTCTACTAGTATATCTTAACCTTCTGTGTTAACTCTAGGAACCAATGCACAACACATATGCGTTTGCTTCATACCATCCGAAAAATCTCTACCATCAACTAAACAAAATCTTGCACTACTATATGTCTTTTCTCCCACCTCCTTCAAGGCTTCAACTTGTGGTAAACTTTGTTCTTTCTCAAGGAATAAGTATTAGTGTGTCCATCATGTGTTGCATGTCAATCAAATTGCCACAACATCCCTAATAATATATGTCACGCATCCATAGGCATGATATTGTAAGGAAAGGAAGTGCGGAAATTCGCTTCCCTAATGTCAATTTGTAGGGGAAAACAGACTAGTGTTTACAAATTTACAAGTTTTACAGAATATGGCACAAGCATGAGCATAAACAATTAAACACAGAGATAGAACACACAGAGTTAACATGGGAAAACCCTTTCGGGAGAAAAACCCACTACCAACAGAAAATAACATTATTATCAGTATGTCAAATACAATAAAGCTCAGTTTGCAGACTTCCTTTCACTCTGTCAGACAATTGTTCTAGATGTAACATACGACACTCGGACCACACTCCAATTACAGATCGCTCAATAGCTATCATAACTCGTAACCCTACATTCGGTTCACATTTGGCTTCTAATACCAAACTGGTCGACCGTTACACCTGCGCGAGATGATTGGGAAGTTGAACTATTTCTGTCGGTCTGCAATCATGGAAAACCAATTATCCCACATGCACCAGGGAGTCGGGTCAGTTCATATTCGTATACACCAACAGTCTCATCCTTAGTGTCAGAGTGTTCACCTTTTTGGATCTCGATTCGATCTCACATCCGCAGTCGGTCTCTGCTCCATCGGCCATCGGTATAGCGCTCAACCGGTAGAGCTGATTGCTCGATGATACTCGATCGTCGAAGGTGACTCCATCGGGTCATCGGCATAGCGTTCAATCGGTAGAGCCGATCGCCCGATGATACCTGATAACCTAAGGTTGTCTCATCAAGTCATTGGCACACACCCAAAACTGCTATCCCAATAAGCGAAGCACTTCGAGACAAAACGGAGCGGACTCATCAGGACTTCGGCGTAGCCTTCATTATGTCGACCCGATTGTCGATATCACTCGATCGCCGAAGGCGACTCACTGGGTATCGACATAACTCCAGACCGGAACCTCCGATAGCCGATGACAACTCAGACCGCCTAAGATAGCTCCATCGGGTCATCGGCACAACTCTGATGCAGTCTTCCTGAAAAGTGAAGTTATCCCGATAGAAAGGAAGACACCGGTGTAAGTCATACCAATCAAAAGGTGTTCAACAACCAAGAAAGTAACACTCTGTTGTTCCATCGGTGTAGGCTACCCCGATCAACCCGTATATGTCAAGTGAATTAGAGGCACATTTCCAACAAACTCCCACTTGACAAGGAATTCATTGGACCGATTACCATTTCAAATGTTACTGAGGAACATGGGTATCAAGACCCATAAAATTTGAACACCACCTGAACTTGTGTGTGCTCACCAGTTTCGTCAAGGCATCTGCAACATTTTCCAGAGTATCTACTTTGTTAAGATAAACTTTTCCATCTTCCACAATGTCACGAACGAAGTGATACTGAACATCCACATGCTTCGATCTGGCATGGAAAGTAGGATTCTTTGCCAAACATATGGCACTCTGACTGTCACTCCAGATTTCAACCTGCCTTGCATCAAAACCAATATCTGAACTCAAACACCTAAGCCAGAATGCTTCTTTACAAGCATGTGTGGCCGCTATGTATTCTGCCTCTGTAGTGGACAAAGCAACTACAGCTTGCCGCTTTCTCATCCAACTAATTGCTCCACCATTCAGGACAAAAACATATCCACTAGTGGATCTCCTGCTGTCAATATCCCCTGCCCAATCAAAATCTGTATAACCACAAACGCTGAGAGTTCTCTTTGAATCCTTCAAATTACCATGATAACACAATGCAAAGTCTGAAGTACCCTTCAAATATCTAAACACTCTCTTTACAGAATCCCAGTGCGGTTTACCTAGATTCGACATAAACCTGCTAAGTACTCCCACTGGTTGGGCAATGTCTGGTCTTGTACAGACCATAGCATACATCAGACTGCCTATAGCACTTGCATAAGGTACACTTTTCATGTCTTCAATCTCTTTTGGAGATTTTGGACTATCAAGCACAGACAACTTAGTTCCTTGCAAGATGGGAACAACCTGTGGTTTACAGTCAGACATATGAAACTTGTCAAGAACAATGGTTATATACTTTCTCTGGTTGAGCCAAAGTTTCCTCTTAGATCTATCCCTTTTGATCTCCATTCCCAGAATGTAATTTGTTGGTCCTAAGTCCTTCATTTCAAATTTCATAGAAAGCTGAGATTTTAAATTTGAGATCATACCTTTTGTGTTTCCTATGAACAACATATCATCTACATACAAAGCTATGATAAGAATCCTATCACCATCAGTTTTGTAGTAAACACAATGATCATCTTTTGATCTCACAAATCCCAAGGACAAAACAAATGTATCATACTTTTGATACCACATTCTGGGAGACTGTTTCAAACCATACAGAGACTTCTTGAGTTTGCATACCAAATGTTATTTCCCTTTTTCCACAAAGTGCTCAGGTTGGGACATGTAAATTTCTTCTTCACGATCACCATGAAGAAATGTTGTCTTCACATCCATCTGCTCAATCTCCTAATCATATGTTGCTGCAAGTGACAAGAGAATTTTGATAGATGTCAGCTTAGCTACAGGAGAGAAGATTTCCACATAGTCAATACCTTCTTTTTGCGAATACCCCTTTGCAACTAGTCTTGCTTTGTACTTGTAAATGCTGCCATCTAGACCATACTTCTTTTTGAACACCCACTTGCAGCCTACAGGCTTTCTGCGTTTAGGCAAAGGCACCAAATCCCACGTTCCATTTTTATCCAATGATGACATTTCATCATTCATGGCTTCCAACCAGGAATTTGAGTCAGGCATTTCAATTTCTTCTTTGACAGTCCTAGGCTCATCTGTATCTGCAAGTAAAGCATAAGCAAAATTAACATTCAACATAGAGTGACTGTACTTATTTGGTATATACCTATTAGGTTGCCGCCTCTCTCGAGTAGATCTTCTCAACTCTGGTGTTGAGGCTTCTTGAGGTTCCACAGGAGGCTCATCATCATGTTCTTCTTCAGAACTACTTGAACTACTTGAGCTCTCCTCATCTTCAGGTATCTCTGGAGATTCTTCTTTGGCTAGAGGAATTTCAACCTCAGCTTCTCCTCTCTTTTCTATATTATGATCTAGTGGCATAGGCTTCAGCTCATGAAAAATCACACTTCTATTGTACACAACCTTACCAGTCACTGGATTCCAAAGTTTATATCCTTTCACACCAACTACATACCCAATGAAGATATATTTCACAACTTTGTTATCCAACTTAGATCTATTCACATCAGGCACATGAGCATATGCCTCTGCACCAAAAACACGAAGGTGCCTTAAATAAGGTTTCTTACCAGACCATGCTTCCATAGGTGTTTTATCAACCAATGTTGAAGTAGGAGAACGATTCAGCAGGTAACACGTTGTAGCAACTGCTTTAGCCCTGAATTTTTGTTCCAGCCTAGCTCCGCTCAACATGCTTCTTGCTTTCTCCATTAGAGATCGATTCAACATTTCAGCGACTCCATTTTGTTGTGGAGTGTAAGGTACGGTCTTATGTCTCTTAATTCCATGATCAACATAGTACTTGTCAAATTCTGCACTACAGTATTCACCACCATTGTCTGTTCTTAAACATTTAATCCTTCTCCCAGTCTAATTTTCAACAAGGTTCTTAAATTCCTTAAACCGGTTGAACACGTCTGATTTACTTCTAAGAAAATACACAAATGCCCTTCTTGAATAATCACCTACAAAAGATACATAGAACTTAGACTTAGACAGAGAAGGAACATCCACTGGACCAAACACATCAGAGTGAACATAATCCAGAATGTCAGAAGATTTATGAGAACTGGAATAAAACTGAACACGGTTATGTTTTCCATATATGCAGTGTTCGCAGAAATCGAACTCAAAACTACAATCATCCAGACCTTCAACCAAATTTTTATTCTTCAAAGCTTTTAAATATTTTTCACCTATGTGGCCTAACCTATTATGCCAGAGAATTGTTTTCTCAGCAGGAAGTTTAGCTTCCAATGAATTTGCATTATGCATCATTACAGTTGTCTTAACAGACTTTTCAGAAGTTACATTACAACATATAGGTTCAGCATTTAACTTATACAGTGTACCAATGCGATCACCCTTTGCCAATACAATGGAACCCCTAGTCATCTTGCAACCACCAAATACAAATGTAACTTGTACTCCAGCATCATTAAGTTTACTTACAGAGAGAAGGTTTCTTGCCAGACCTGGTATATGAAGAACTCCATTGATCCCCTTTACTCTACCATCTGGGAATTGAATTTTAATTCTGCCTCTCCCTACAATCTCCAACATAGAATCACTAGCCAAATATACCTTTCCACCAGCATACGGTTCATACTTCGAGAACCACTCCTTGTGGGAGGTCATGTGAAAAGATGCGACAGAATCTACTAACCAGGGGTCATATGAGGTAGGTACTACTGCAACAAATGCATTTGCATCACTCTGAGAAGATTCAATGTCAGAATACTTCTTCTTCTTCTCCTCCTCCTTCCAATCCTTTCGGATATGCCCTTTCTGCCCACAGTTCCAGCACTTCACCTTTGACTTCTTGCCTGGAGATTTAAATCTCTCTTGAGACTTGGACTTCTTTATTTTCTTCTTGTCTTTGTCCTTCGGTCTGCCTCGAACAGAGAGAGCATCTTTTGTCGCCTCAAGAGACTTCTTTCTCATTTCTTCTGACAAAAGATTATTAACCACAGTATCCATCTTGAACTGGGTCGTACTACTACCAATAGCCATCACTAAGTGATCCCAAGAGTCGGTCAATGAACACAACAGCAGCATGCAACGTTCTTCTTCCTGAATGGCCACACCAACAGAAGTTAACTGTGCAAGAACCATGTTGAATGCATTCAAGTGGTCTGCCAATGGTGTTCCTGCATCCATCTTCAAAGAGTACAGCTTCTTCCTCAAGAAAAGTTTATTCACCAAGGATTTGCCTTGATAAATGTCTCTCAACTTATTCCAGAGAAGATGTGCAGTCTTCTTGTCATGGACATTTAACAGAACAGAATCAGGAAGACATAGCCTGATTAGACCCCTTGCCTTCTGGTCCGCTAAATCCCAATCTTCTTGCTTCATGTCTGTAAGTTTCTGTGCAGTCATAGCAATCCAAAGATCTCGGTCGACCAACAAGTCTTCCATCTTGAGTTTCCACAATTCGAAACTGGAACCATTAAACTTCTCCATGTCTATGTGCCCTGAGGTGCTCGCCATCTTAACTTGTAAAACAAAAAAGTAGACACTCTACAAGACTCCCACTGAAACGAAATTGACACAAAAAACCAACCCTACCCAACAAGGATAACAAAACGGGTCAATCTCTGGTACCATTTGTAAGGAAAGCAAGTGCAGAAATTCGCTTCCCTAATGTCAATTTGCAGAGGAAAATAGACTAGTGTTTACAAATTTACAACTTTTACAGAATATAGCACAAGCATGAGCATACACAATTAAACAACACAGAGATAGAACACACAGAGTTAACGTGGGAAAACCCTTTCGGGAGAAAAACCCACCACCAACAGAAAATAACTTTATTATCAGTATGTCAAATACAATAAAGCTAAGTCTGCAAACTTCCTTTCACTCTGTCAAGCAATCGCTCCAGATATAACATATGACACTCAGATCACACTCCAATTATAGATCGCTCAATAGCTATCATAACTCCTAACCCTACATTCAGTTCACATTTGCCTTCTAATACCAAACTGGTCGACCGTTACACCTGCGCGACATGGTTGGGAAGTCAAACTGTCTCTATCGGTCTGCAATCATGGAAAACCAATTATCCCACATGCACCAGGGAGTCGGGTCGGTTCGTATTCATATACACCGACAGTCTCATCCTTAGTGTCTGAGTGTTCACCTTTTTGGATCTCAATTCGATCTCACATCCGCAGTCGGTCTCCGCTCCATCGGCCATCGGTATAGCGCTCAACCAGTAGAGTCGATCACCGATGATACCCGATCATCGAAGACGACTCCATCGGGTCATCGACATAGCGTTTAACCGGTAGAGTTGATCTCCTGATGATACCCGATAACCTAAGGTGGTTTCACTAGGTCATCGGCACACACCCAAAACTGCTATCCCGATAAGCGAAACACTCCGAGACAAAACGGGGCGGACTCATCGGGACTTCCGCGTAGCCTTCATTACGTCGATCTGATTGCCGATATCACCCGATCGCTGAAGGCGACTTCACCGGGTATCGGCATAACTCCAAACCGGAACCTCCGATAGCCGATGATAACCCGGACCGCCTAAGATAGCTCCATCAGGTCATCAACACAACTCTGATGTAGTCTTCCTGAAAAGCGAAGTTATCCTGATAAAAAGGAAGACACCGGTGTAAGTCATACCAATCAGAAGGTGTTCAACAACCAAGAAAGTAACACTCTGTTGTTCCATCGGTGTAGGCTACCCCGATCAACCCGTATATGTCAAGTGAATTAGAGGCACATTTCCAACAGATACCACGTAGTACCTCATCATCGTAATTCCCAATCTTTAACTCCACTAAACACTACTCATTAACCAAGTTTGTATGGTCCTTCTGCAACCATGCAATCCAATATGCATGTGGATGTCTCATTTCCAACTCTAATTTGTTATCCATGTCCTCTAAAACAATATTATCAATGATACAATTATAGGATTTACCTTCACATTTGCACCTTGTGCGAAGTAAACTCTTCCTCTGAACTAAAGCTTTCTCCTCATTTAGCAAAACTTGCCTTGTGACAAGAACTTTTTCTACTGTAAGGAAACTTGCAGCCAACTTTATGACAATTTCCACATAACCCAATTTAGATTTCATGAAGTAAACACATAGAATCCATAGAAAAAGAATAGATAACATACCCATCAAAGATGACTCAATATATACCCTAGGAAAACCCTCATGAGGGAAAAAACCAACCTCCAAAAGCATCCATCACCATGTATTTTTCAGCAATGCAACATTACAATACAACTGTAAAAGCTTCTGAAAATCAACCATCAACAAGCACTCAACAAGCACTTCATACGAACAAGCATGTAACCACACATCCCATGCCATGCTTCCAACCTCCACAAATGCTAACCTAGCTAACTTGGCTTCTACCCAAACAACTACCATTGTGGTTGTTTTTATAGACACAAGCTCCCACAAAACCACAAAGTGGTATTACATCAAAACCATGTGCAAATACCATGGGCTACCTACCCCCTTGACCCCACATCTAATATTGGTTACTTTATTAAATTTATTTCTCCAATATTAAATAAATACAATATAATAATCTCAATGTTACAATACAACTCATCAAGTGGTCTCGAGAATATTCCCAAGGAATCTCTACATGTTATACGTCCATGTGCAACATCAAATAAATATTACATTACATTTCCAAGGGAAACTCACATAATAAATAAATATTACAATGACAGACATTATTATGCAAGGTGTACAACACCTATTTCCCAGCATTCTCCCACTTGTTGTATACATTGCGTAAAGGGAAATAAGTAACCACAACATGAACAAGGGAACAATCCCTCTAGCACATATATCATCATGGAATCAAAGTGTTCCATGTGCTCCATCAAGATACCTACAACAAGAAACAAAGTGACCACCATCTCATACATGAATGCTCCCACCCTTCACCATGCCACTGCCACTGCACATGAAAAGGCCATCCAAAGACAAAGCCACACAATCTCATCTAAGATGATATCCAAACACAAACACTCAATCCAAAGGTAACCAATGCATCAATAGTTGTCAAGAACCAAAAATCCATAGCTGAAATAGCACCCTCAGCTAATGCTAACACATCCAACTATCCATACCTCCAAGGTATACATATCATGTGAATCTTATATCATCAACATGTAACATGCAACCATAAGCTCCAAGTGTAATACCTATCACATATGTACACCTAGAAACTCCCACTACATAGGTAATGTCAAATATGAAAAGAATCCACTAATAGCATATCATAGAAGTGTAACCCTAACCATGTAGTATCAAGGAACATCCACACAATAAATATAGCCTATAAACCAATAACCTGCAAGTACAACTCTCACCAAAAGTCTCCATAACTCTCTCATGTTCTCCACAAACAACAAAAGAAAGAGATAAAAGAACCTTCATGTCATCTCCCACATGACAACACATGATCACAAAACAGTGAACACATAGCTCCAAACAACCTCAAATCCAATGTAATGTAAAACTGAACATCCAGGAAGATAACCAAGACGAAAGAGAGAAACACTGCAAATCAAAACCTGTAGTATGTCCACATACACCTCTAAATGCCAACTGTGTCAAGTATGATCTCCTCCATAAAACCCCAAATGAAAAGCCATAACACCCAAATCCATTTAGTCCCTTAGACCAAACAAACATATATATCATGTAATCAACATGGATGTAAGCCTCATAACCAATAAGATCAAACTAATACCATTCCCAATCCCAAGGGAATATGCCCAATAAACCATCTCCCAAACTCAATATCAATGAATGTCGTCATAATAATAACTCAAATGTGCAACGAGATAACCAATGACAAACATCTCTCAAACTGAATCCTCCAAAACTAACCATCTATCCATAGCTCAAAATCCATGTCTATGAAAGATTAAGCATAAATATAATGCACCTAAAAGGAACAATGGGCAATACCTCTCAAGTAGTAAACCGCCAAGTACACCAAGAGTGGGGAATGAGAATGCTCATCCAAAACATCCAAATCACCATGACTCGTCTAAGAACAAAATCGTCTCAATTCTATACCAGGTGGATGCTCCTCAATCTTCCTACTAAAACCATCAACCATATCAACACATATATCTAATCACAAGAGAATACCAACATCACCTATGTCTCCATGTATCCATGAGTACCCATAACCAATCAATCAATGTCAGACTCCAAATGCAATATAGCATCACCATGAAGTAATCAAGCAAATGATCATTTACCCAATACAAAGAGAACTACCAAGACCAATGTAAAATCTCCAACCGCTAAATCAGGAACATTAACATGACAACATGATCCAACCATCTCCTCCAAAGAGATAACATGCTCCATATGAACATATCAAATAACCATAACATGCCATAACTCTAAACTAGTATCAAGAGTGCACCATGACATAATATTAACCATCCTATCAAACATATCAAATGAATGCATAAACCACACCTCAACCAAAGGACTCTGTGAGTCCTCCAAGATGTCCACATCCTCAAATATCATGAAGATAACCACATCCTATAAGTATACCCACAAATGTGAAAGACCCTTCTGCAGCCAAAAGGATCTAAGGCATCCCCCAAACATCTGCACACTAAGAAGATCATCCAGCATCCAATGGTGAATATGCATCACTAGCATAAGCTCCCACTGAACCATGATACCTAGCTCTCCATAGCATCGTGATAACCATCTCCTAAATGAATATCATCCAATTCTACACACAAACAACTAGAATGTCGATAACGTCAAGTAAACCATGAACTCCAATCCAAGAAGATACAAAACCACCAACAAACAAACAGGAACCAATCCTACACCACCACATCATCACTGTCAAAAGATCCCACTGAAAGTCTAACCAAGCTATCCATGACATCATGATAAAACCATCCTCTAACATGAGAATCAACCAAAGCTATCCAAAAATCAAAGAACTCAAAGTCGACATCATGACCTCCCAAAAGTCAAAGTAACCATGATCCTCAAACAAGAAGATACAACGCCATAACCAATCAGGAATCCAATCAAATCATCATCAATAAAAGCACCTGTAAATCCAACCATTTCATGCCAAAGCCCCCAAACACAAGTAACAACCATGGCATCATGATCACATCCACGAAACAAACATATAACTCTCAATGTGTCCATCCTGCCAGCATCACATAGTCAACAACATAGGTCCTCCACCATGACTATACCTGGTAACAAAATCTCTCCTCCTCAACATGACAATAATATCAACAAACCATGTGACTAAACCAAGCCACCAATCTGAATATGCATCAACAATGAAATGTCTATGGACATAGACAATCCATATCCAAGCCATAAATGCAATCCTATAAGTACAAACCACCTACAACATTGCACAACTTGTAGACCCAACAATGCAACATACATACTCAAACCAAAATTGATAACCATGTCAACATGAGAGAAATCAAGATACAACATTAAGTATATAATGACATAAAATCCAAATCTCCAATATGTAACATGTCATAAACTCGTAATGTTACAATAGCCAAAATAACCCATAAACAACTTAGATCAAAATATCAGCAAATAAATCATCTCAAACTTGCTCCAAGTCTGAACCAAAGTGTAGTACTCTCCAAGAGCTTTATGTTGACTATTCGAAGTCCAAAATCCAACTTTGTATGCTCAAGTTATGACCTCTCAAATCCATAAAGGTAAATGTCATTTCCCGCTCACATTTCACTACCCAAACAACAAAATCTAGAAAAATTGATCATATCACAATGAGGTAAGTTGAGCCACCTTTCCAACAACTATAAGAAGTCAAATTACCGACATCATACGCCCGAGTTATGCTCCGTGAAAGAAAACAGTCAATTAGACTATATGCAAAAATGAACTCCAAAAATATTCAATATGCTATAAAATGGTTTTCAACTTTCTCCAATATGCCCATAAAATAAATTTCCATTTTTTCAATAACAATTGTGTTTAGCCGAAAAGCACGGACCCCACAAAATACAAAACAAGGCATATAAAAACAATGGCATAATTTATTAGTGGTTTTTAATTTTCCACTTTCCAAAGTTTATTTTCTTTAAAAAAAACTTTATAAAAGAAAACTTAATTTAAAAAACTTTTGGTGGAAATATTAATTTTTTGTTTGTTGAATTTTAAAAATTATTGCTCAACCCACCGTAGTGGGGAGCGGGGCTTGCCACCAATGGTGGGTTCCCACGTAGCCCCACGGGACTGGAGGTACAAAGTACTCCCAGTACCGTGGTACCAGTTGAGGGGATTGTGGGCTGACAAGCCTGCGGGCTTTGTCAGTACCCACGGGGTGCAATGGGTCGGGGGTCTGTGGACCCTCCCCCACTTAAAATAAAAATAAAAATCAATTTTCCAAACTTTTCAAAACATAACTCGCAAAATATAATTTTTTTTTTTCAATTTTCCAATCTTTTCAAAACATACCTCACATAATATAATTTTATTTTTTTTAGATTTTATAAAATTGCAGGGATCAAATATTTTTTAATTTTCTGACGACGCCTTTGTGGTATGGTCATACGGTTGTACTGCTAAAAAAAATTGCATCTTAGTTCAACATCACCAAAGTAGGGCAAATTTTATATCAAAATTCATCTCTCGGCCTCCTTGATCACAACCATGGGGTCCGTTTTGTCCCACGGGGTCAAATATGAAACTTCACCCCCAAAATGCAAAATCATGGAAGCTCATTCTAAAACAAATTTCTATCACACCATATCTACAACCCACAACCTACAACAAACCCTCATATCTTGCATTGTCTAACATTCTTTCATGCATTCATGGATTAAACACCTAGGGTTATAACACCATAAAACCACAGCTCTGATACCACTTGTAAGGAGACTTGCAGCCAACTTTATCACAATTTCCACGTAACCCAGTTTATATTTCATGAAATAAACACATAGAATCCACATGCAAAGAATAGACAGCATACCCATCAAAGATGACACAAGATATACCTTGGGAAAACCCTCATGAGGGAAAAACCCAATTTCCAAAAGCATCCATCGTTATATATTATTCAGCAATGCAACATTACAATACAATTGTGAAAGCTTCTAAAACCCAGCCATCAACAAGCACTCCATGTGAACAAGCATGTAACCACACATCCTATGCCATGCTTCCAACCTCCACAAATGCTAACCTGACTAACTTGGTTTCTACCCAAACAACTACCCTTGTGGTTGTTTTTATAGCCACAAGCTCCCACAAAACCACCAAGTTGTATTACATCAAAACTATGTGCTACAATACCATGGGCTACCTACCCCTTGACCCCACATCTAATATTGGATAATTTATTGAATTAATTTTCCCAATATTAAATAAATACAATATAATAATTCCAATGTTATAATACAACTCATCAAGTGGTCCCGAGAATATTCCCAAGGAATCTCTACATGATACACGTCCATTTGCAACATCAAATAAATATTACATTACATGTCCATGAGAAACTCACATAATAAATAAATATTACAATTACAAACATTATTATGCAAGGTGTACAACACCTATTTCCCAACATCTACATCTTCAAAATGTTAAGACTTGACATCTAAATCTACATGTGCAAATCATGCATTTCTTTATGCTCTGCTATTTATCCTTGATTTTGTGGACACTCGTATACTTGGTGTCCTTCTCTACATTGGAAACAGGTTCCACAAAAGCCTCCTCTTCCAGATCCTCATCTAGACCTTCCTCTTCCTTTTTAGTCACTATTATTGTGATCACGAGGGCAATAAGAATTCTCTCCTTTCCGGTTATGACTACTGCAATCTTCTTCATTCTTCTTTTAGTCTCCATATGATCTTCCACTAGTCATTCCACCACAATTGCTTCCTCTTTGCGTGCTTTCAAATCTTCTATTTAGCTTCTTCTCTACCTTCAAGGAAAATTGATAAGCATCATCAATTGTGATCATCCTTACCAAACTTAAATCCTCTTAAATAACTGGCTTCAACCCATTTATATAACAAGCTATCTTGTCCTTGTTGACCTTAGAATTCCATGTTCTAATCAATACCCTATAGAACACTCCAAAAATTGAAATTTCTTCAACAACTATAACTCGTAATCAACAAGAATGAACTATCTCTTCAACTTTTCCACCATCCAAACTCATATTGTTATCTTTTATTTTCCTCTTTTATTTATTTCTAGTTGTACTTACTTCTACCAAATATACGCATGACCTTTCAGCTTGGTCTTTGCAAATTTGAACATCTCAAGGTCTTCTACTGTTGGCATTGTGTTGTCATTGATGTCAACCGGTATGGGACGACCACCGGTAAATGAGATGTATGTGCAACACTGCTATGAAGGAGTATAGGATGTGATATCTTGGATATCACATTGTGTTGTAGAACACCGGTAAGGTAAGGAAGATGACCTTAGGAGTCACCTGCACACAAGTTAATGCCCGACTTGTGTGATGAGATAGAGAGGTGGTTGAGCGGTTGTTTATGATGAAGAGGCGGAATGTTATCTAAATCACATCCACACCGGAAGAGAAGATTGAACAAATCATCGATATGTTGTGAGCTTGCAAAACAACAGGACTCCCATCGGATGAAGATGCAGTGATCATGAGAAGCAATGACTGAGAGTGTATGTGCTAACACCGGAAGAGAAGATTGAACAGATCAGCGGTATGTTGTGAGGTTGCAGAACAGTAGGACTCCCATCGGATGAAGATGTAGTCATCATGAGAAGCAATGACTAACAGTGTATGTCTCATATGACTATTTGAAGATATGTTGCACAAACAGGGAACTCACATGAGCAGATGACAAGGTGTTCCTCCACCAAGTAAGTGGATCTTATCCCCTATATGCATTAAAGTGCATTATAGTTTGGTGGGATAAGAGTAAATAGGTAAAGGCAAGGACTTGAAGGATCACTCTAGATCCATCAGTAAATTGAGGGAATGCAAGGGTTATGCACTGCACCAATAGAGAAGGCATGCTGAGTTGTTGATACAGCAGAAGAGTGGTGTGTTTGTCATTTAGACAAACCGGCTGAGCAGATACACTCAGAGGAGAATGGTTTGACCGATGAAGGAGTCTAGTGAAGGATGATGACTGGTATCATCAAGAGTGATAACCTGTATGTAAAGCTCACCGGTAATATGAGAAAGGTGCAGAATGCAAATATGATAAGGTTACCGGTACAGTGTGTTGTACCGGCGAGGTTGATGAATCAGTCGGAAAGAGGAACCGGTTGAGTGGCTGGTCAGTGATCCCATTTGGACCAACATGAAGTGCCAAGCCGGTGGTTAGTTGATATGGATGCCACATGGAGTCAACGTGGCAAACATGTGTGTGGATAAAAGATGGAATGTACATCGACAGGGTTGTTGCAGGGTTGGTCGACTTTAATGAGAAGTCACTCAAATCACGGGACATGTTGCAGAGCTATTGCAGGGGTTTGAGGCTCGAGGTCTGGAAGACAACTACGAGTCAGCTAAGAGTGATTGAGAAGATCGAGGCGATGGAGGAAAGAGCACGACAGTTCTTTCGTGATTGACCAAGGGATCAACTATTAGGGTAAAAAGTAAGTCGCCAGAGATAGAAGGCGTGATCTAGGAGATGTGAATATGGCGGAGGTGTGCAATCAGATGTCAGAAAGATCAGATCATGCAAGATCTGATTGGATTTTGTTTGCCTCGAGGATGGTGAGGAAACCCTAATCGCCTGGATTTTGAATTGGTTTTTGGAGGGAAAACTTGGCTATAAGTGTGGGGGCCGAAGAGAATGTTTGTTGCTGTTCAACAGAAGAATATTGTGCAATTGTGAAGTTGAAGACTTCTGCAAGCAAGAGAAAACCAGCCAAGTGCTCAATGAGCATCTATGGAGAGAGTGGGAGTAAGAGAGAGCCTGGTTGAAGCATTCAACCGATTGGAGAGAAGAACCGGTAGTATTCATACCGGCAGAACAGAGGTAAAGGAGACGTCAGAGAAGATAGACAGAGAACCGGCAGAGAGTTGAATCGATGAAGAGCAAAGCGGTGAGGAGGAGATACATTGAGAGCAATTCAGAAGAGAGATAAACTGGTAGGGCTTACCAGCAGAGATGCAGCAGGTGAAGAGAATCAGAGAAGTGAGTTGGTGAAGTAGAGAAGGTATCTCACTGAAAAAGTAAGATATGTATAATGGTTGCAAGATTCACTTGTAACAAGATAACTACTTATGTATTTTATGTTTACATTGTGAACACTGAGTTGTAGCTCGGTGCAAGGGTTGTAGCACCTTAGGTTGGAGCCCTAAACTTTGTAACTGTGTTTATTGTGAGGTTGGATTGGAGCAATAGACTCCAGTAACATTGCTCACCAAGGTTTTTCCCATCTTGGTTTTTCCTCATATATGCTGGTGTTATGTGATGTCCCCTTGTGAGTGTGTTTGCATTTAAGTTAGTCTCCTCCATAACTGGTAAGTCTGCATTGAATTAAATCTATCAACCGGTATGCTCACATAGGACTGCAAAAGCGAAAGAGATTTGAGAACCACTGATTTACCCCCTCCCCCTCTCAGTGGTGCATTGTGTCTAACAATTGGTATCAAAGCAAGGTTCCCAGTTAGAAGAGTATTCTCCAACTTGGGTAGATTTCGGCTTAAGGACACAATGGTTTGTTTAGTGTCTATCTCTGCTCTAGTATTTCATAGTTCAAATTTTTCTATCTGGAGTTGCAGAATGGAAATTTTCCTATCCTCTTTAGGGTTTGATGTATGGATGTCAGTAGTTAATGGTCTCCCTAGAAAGGTCAATCTTCCTACCAGATTTGTAGAAGAAAGAAGAAACCAATGCAATGAAGAAGCCATGAAAACTATTCTCAGTGAACTCACCGGTGATGTCTCTTCCCAGGTGGACAGGTGTAAAACAGCAAAGAGCTTATAGGAAAGATTGAAGAAGCTCTATGGAAATGAACCCTCAACTATAGAACCAGAAATTGAAGCAAATATGAGAAATAACTCTCATATTTATCTGGATGATGAAGATAGATCTGCTAGCAGCTGCAGCAGTAATGAAGAAGGAGCTCAACTCTTCGTGGCCCAAGAATCTGAAAGTGGTTGGGCAAACAGTTCCCCTCAACAAGATATGTTGAGCAATGATGATGATGAAGAGGAAGACATAGCAGATAGATTTTGCCATCAAGATCCTTCTAATGATGAAGAAGCAGCAGAATTTGACCTTGAAGGAGAGCTTGTAAAAACACTTGAAGAACTCAATAGAGTTAAAAGGGAATACAAGCTATTCAAGAATGCTGCTATTGTGGAGCAAATTCGGTTAGTCAAATGCCTTGAAGAATCTGAGAAATGCATCTCAAGGTTGAAGTCTCAGACAGAAGACACCAAGAAATGCTCGTGTGAAGATCTAGCCTCTCAGCTAGAGATAAAAGACAAAAAACTTCAGTGGCTGCTTGAAGAGAACAAAGGCCAAACCTCTCCAGTTAGATATGTTCCTCTAAAGAAGGTTGACCTGCCCACAACTGATGTGGACTTGCCGACAAAAGTGAAGATCAATGTTGCAAGAAGGAATCTTCATGCAGATCCCAAAGGTAAGGGGAAGATGGAAGAAGAAAACTCCACTAGAAGCAGGAAGATGAGGAAGCAGCAAAGGAGACCCTCTATCGACAGAGGACAAAAAAATGCTACCACCCACAGGGGGAAGCAAGTGTTGGAGAAGAAGAAGAGATCAGATGAAAGAGATGCTCAGAATGCACAACCAAGGATCCATTCTCAGAAAGGAAAAGATGGGGATGCAAAACCGACAAGATCTCCTCATGCATGGCAAAGTAAATATGTAAGTCATATGTCATCATTTACCGGTTACTGCTTTACATGTAATGATTATGGCCATAAGGTAAGGGAATGTAGAAAGAGATCTAGAAAGGATAATGTGGGATCTCATAGAAATCATGCTTATGGGAAGGATGTATCCAGAAGTAGATACATGCATGTCCCTTCTCCTGGTTATGCAAAGATTGTTTGCCATAACTACAATGGATATGGCCATAGAGAGTTTGAATGCAGGAAGAGGAACCTGCAGTTACATGGAGGCCGACAAAATGGTCATGCTCTATAGATAAGTGAAAACAGAGCATATGGAAGGCAGATACCTGCATGGAACCAAAGGAGAAATGTCCCTGCAGGAGTAAGAGGTCCACCGGTTCCGGTTGCTAGTCAAAGCAACATAACCAGGAGAAGATGGTCAAACCAGTATATCAAGAGATTCCCAAATCCTGAAGTTGGGATGGATGTTGTGTGCTACTATAGCACTACTTCTGGCAGTGATAAGAAATTAGGAGATGGAAAGACCTATCTTCAAAAGAAGGAAAGACCTGCTCCCAAGTCTGAAAAATAAGAAGAAGAATAAGACCAAGCAGGTATGGAGAAAGAAGACCATGGATTGGCACCGTGCACTCAGCGCACAAGTGATATCTCGTAAGGCCTAAAGGAGATGCAGGATCTTAGGGGGAGTAGCACATTGAATTTATCTTCCACCCCCTCAATGAAGGAGGCAACATGAAAGAATATGATGTTGCTGGTATGAAGGATGAAAATGTAAAGATAAGTGTGTGTAGATGTTGCCTTGACTACACACCTACAAATCGGTGATGGAACACCACTGCATGTTTCAAAGAGTGAAGGTTAACAATTGGTATCAGATGTTAACCAGTATGTGCAGGATGTTATCAGCATGGATGCTAATAGGTACTGCAGGTTATGTAAGACAATGAAGATGGACAGCATTGCATTAGCCCCAGTAGCATGGAGTGAAATTATGTCTCAGGAGGTGTTGATGAAGACCTGAAAGACATATGTTGGCCCCAATTGTTGATCATGTAGCTTGAATGTTTTTCGGTTGACCAATTTGTCTCTTGGCATGATGATGTCATTGTATGGCATTGGGAAGATTCAGGATCATGTCATAGACTGTGGTGGATACAATGGAGTTGAAAGATCATCAGATGATCACATATGCACAGCTAAACCGGTATATTGAAAAGGTTGGAGTTCTGGTACTGTACCTGACCAAAGATAAGAACCTAAGATGTATGACTCAGGGGGAGTTCAAGTGCTCATGATGAAGAGTTGTCGTGTTTGAACTTGCAAGGATACTGACTGCCGAAACTGCAAGAGATGGAAATTGCAAAAGTATTGCAGGTTGACTGGCAGGTAATTAGTATTCACTAACACATCAACCATTGGTATAATTGGTGTCAGTTGATGGTTAAGTTCCCCACCTCAAGTACTGTGACTTAAGAAGATGTAACAACCGGTGACAAGATGACAAGTGGTATCAAAAGAAGTGTTACGTCCAATAAAGACAAAGGGGGAGAAAAGTATTCTGTCAGTGACAGGTATATACAAGAGAAATAATATCCTAACGGTGCCCTTTCCCATTGTTCTCAAAGGGGGAGAAGGATTTTGTAGTACACCGCATACTACATGTGTGTAAATCCATGGATCACAGTAAGGGGGAGAAAGACTATGTAGTATGTCGGATACAACATGTGTTGACATCAATGCCAAAGGGGCAGATTGTTGGCATTGTGTTGTCATCGATGTCAACCGGTATGGGATGACCACCGGTAGATGAGATGTATGTGCAACACTGCTATGAAGGAGTACAGGATGTGATATCTTGGATATCACATTGTGTTGCAGAACACCGGTAAGGTAAGGAAGATGACCTCAGGAGTCACCTGCACACAAGTTAATGCCCGACTTGTGTGATGAGATAGAGAGGTGTTTGAGCTGTTGTTTATGATGAAGAGGCAAAATGTTATCTGAATCACATCCACACTAGAAGAGAAGATTGAATAGATCACCAGTATGTTGTGACATTGCAGAATAGTAGGACTCCCATCGGATGAAGATGCAGTCATCATGAGAAGCAATGACTGACAGTGTATGTGCTCACACCGGTTCACATATGATTGTTTGAAGATATGTTGCACAAACAGGGAACTCACATGAGCAGATGACAAGGTGTTCCTCCACCAAGTAAGTGGAGCTTATCCCCTATATGCATTAAAGTGCATTATAGTTTGGTGGGATAAGAGTAAATAGGTAAAGGAAAGGAATTGAAGGATCACTCTAGATCCACCAGTAAATTGAGGGAATGCCAAGGTTATGCACTAGATCGATAGAGAAGGCATGTTGAGATGCTGATACAGCAGAAGAATGGTGTGTTTGTCATTCAGACAAACTGGCTAAGCAGATACAACCAGAGGAGAATGGTCTGACCGATAAAGGATCTAGTGAAGGATGATGACTGGTATCATCAAGAGTGATAACCGGTATGTAAAGCTCACCGACAATATGAGCAAGGTGCAGAATGCAGATATGATAAGATTACCGGTACAGTGTGTGGTGTCGGCGAGGTTAATGAATCGACAGGAAAGAGGAACCGGTTGAGTGGCTGGTCGGTGATCCCATTTGAACCAACATGCAATGCCAAGCTGGCAGTTAGTCAATATGGATGCCACATGGAGTCAACATGGCAAACATGTGTGTGGATAAAATATGGAATGTACATCGACAAGGTTGTTGCAAGGTTGGTCGACTTTAATGAGAAGTCACTCAAATCACGGAACATGTTGCAAAGCTATTGCAGGGGTTTGAGGCTCGAGGTCTGGAAGACAACTACGAGTCAGCTAAGAGTGATTGAGAAGATTGAGGCGACGGAGGAAATAGCACAACAGTTCTTTCGTGATTGACCAAGGAATCAGCTATTAGGGTAAAAAGCAAGTTGCCAGAGATGGAAGGCGTCATCTAGGAGATGCAAATATGGTTGAGTTCTACAATCGGATGTCAGAAAGATCGGATCATGCAAGATCTGATTGGATTTGGTTTGCCTCAAGGATGGTGAGGAAACCCTAACCGCCTGGATTTTGAATTGGTTTTTGGAGAAAAAACTTGGCTATAAGTGTGGGGGTCGAAGAGAATATTTGATGCTATTGAACAGAAGAATATTGTGCGATTGCGAAGTTGAAGACTTCTGCAAGCAAGAGAAAATCAGCCAAGTGCTCAACGAGCATCTGTGAAGAGAGTGGGAGTAAGAGAGAACCTGGTTGAAGAATTCAACCGGTTGGAGAAAAGAACCGGTAGTATTCATACCGGCAGAACAGAGGTAAAGGAGACGTCAGAGAAGATAGACAGAGAACCGGCAGAGAGTTGAATAGGTGAAGAGCAGAGCGGTGAGGAGGTTATACAGTGAGAGCAATTCAGAAGAGAGGTAAACTGGTAGGGCTTACCAGCAGAGATGCAGCAGGTGAAGAGTGACAGAGAAGTGAGTTGGTGAAGTAGAGAAGGTATCTCACTAACAAAGTAAGATATGTATAATGGTTGCAATATTCACTTGTAACAAGATTACTACTTATGTATTTGATGTTTACATTGTGAACACTGAGTTGTAGCTCGATGCAGGGGTTGTAGCACCTTAGGTTGGAGCCCTAAAGTCAGGGGTTGGTGCTCCTTTGGGTTGTAGCCCATAAATCAGTTAGGGGTTGGTGCCCTAAACTTTGTAGCTGTGTTTATTGTGAGGTTGGATTGGAGCAATAGACTCTAGCAACATTGCTCACCGAGGTTTTTCCCATCTTGGGTTTTCCTCGTATATGATGGTGTTATGTGATGTCCCCTTGTGAGTGTGTTTGCATTTAAGTTAGTCTCCTCCATAACCGGTAAGTTTCCATTGAGTTAAATCTATCAACCGGTATACTCACATAGCACTGCAAAAGCGAAAGAGACTTGACAACCACTGATTCACCCCCTCCCCCTCTCAGTGGTGCATTATGTCTAACATATACTTCCTCATACTTAAAGTATTCGTCCATACCACTAATCCAATCAATCAGCTCTTCTGGGTTAAGATTTCTAGAAAATGTGGATACTTCAACCTTTGGCCTTTTTCCAATCTTGGAGATGGCCTTTAATAATCTAACATGCTCGGGGTCTCGTTCTACCTCTTGTTCTACTTTGAATTATCCTTCTTCGGTTTCATCTTCATTCTTATCTCTTCCTCTTGGCTCAAACCCTCTATGCAACTACTCTTGCAATACTTGAACTTGTCTCTATAGGCCTCTACAACCCTCTTTTATCACAACAAAATTTCCTCTACCACCACAGCTTCTTCGTGGAGGCAACCTGATCACTTTTTTCAAAAAACTACAACCCAAAGCATTAATGCAAATTATCTTACGTTTGGCAATCTATTTACACACTCAAAAAACAATCGCTTTGATACCACTCAACACTCACCCAACACTCACCCACAGAACAACAACAAATTTTAACACAAAAAATGCAAGAAGGAAAACAACTCACTTTCGATTTCATCAACAAAGTGGATTACATATTAAAACTATTACAAGGCTACAACCACATGGGCCTAACTACGAAGAAAATAAACTCTCTAAGAAAACTCTACAATTCAAAGCCACAATATGCACTAGTGGAGCCATCTTTTGTAACCTATGATCACCTCTTTATTTGGCATCAATAATTATCTTAGAATGTTTTGAAAAGTGTAACTTCTTTTCTTTGGCGCCCAGTGGTCCAACCATTTGTTATCACACCTAGGAATATTTTTTATTTGAAACTTGAATTTTGGTAGCACAACTTTCAAGAGCCATAACTTTTGACTCGAGTGTCTAATTGGCTATTATAATATATTGTTGGAAATCTCGTGAAGACATTTGCAACATCAATCATTTCATCCACTTTTTGAGCTTTTACGGGGCTTCTAGGGCTTCAAATTTGAGTTTAAAACTTTATTACAAAAGTTTCCCAGGACAAAAACTTTAATATATCCCAAACGGCACAAAATATTGAGATGATTCTCTTACCATTCACTTTCTTTCTCCATTCTACTCCCTAGCGTAAGTTTACATGCCCACGAAGGTCGACTTACTAAAAATAGAAAGTGATTATTTTTTATAGTTTCAAACTTTAGATTATCCTACATCTATTAAATGTCAACGTGGGCTATACAAAAAAAAATACATTTATTTTGGGTGGGGCAAGAACCATTTGATAAGAGCACTACATAGAGAGAGCATTAAACAAATTGAGTTGATGAAAAATGACTTGATGTATCCACTCACACTAGCTTGAAGTGTGTTTTGGTCTTCATTGATGAGTAACATAAAGCCTTGGGTTTACTTTTTGAACAAGGATGAGTCTTTGTCTACTTTCAAGGTCTTCAAGGCGAAAGTGGAGAATCAATCTAGTAACAAGATCAAGAAGTTGTGGATATATAACAACACATAATATGTTAATCAAGAATTCACAAGCTTCCTTAAATTGTTAGGAATTAGATGTTCTACACCTTGCATAATATATATTATTAATTATTGTGTGCGGTGCACCTAGAGAGACCTAGATGGGCATGCATCACTAGGAGTTAACATTCTTGGGGCCACTTTATGTCTTGTACGTCAGATGTAATGCATTTAATTAATATTGGGGAAAGTAATGTAATAAAATAAAATTTAGTACCAATATTAAATATAGAATCAATGGTTTGTAATCCCATGGTACTAGTCACATGGTTTTATGTAATACCACTTAGTGGTTTTGTGGGAGCTTGTTTCTATAAAAGCAACCACAAAGGTAGTTGTATAAGGTTGGCTAGTTGGCTAATTTGACTAAGGGGTTGAGAGCATCTCTTGTTTAGCATTTGTGAGGGTTTGAAGCATAGCATAGGATGTGTGGTTACATGCTTGTTCACATGGATTTCTTGTAGAGATCTTGTGATTCAAAGATGTTCATGGATGTATTGTAATGTTGCATTGTTGAATAATACATGGTGGATAGATAATTTTGGAGGTTAGGTTTTTCCCTCATGAGGTTTTTCCCAAGGTATATCTTGTGTCATCTTCATAGGTATGTTGTGTATTCTTTTGCATATGGATTCTGAATGCTTGTTTGCATAGATTTCTCTTATGGGTTATGTGAAAATTTTCATTATGTGATTGCATATTTTCCAACATTTGGTATCAGAGCCATGGTTGTGGTTGTATAACCCTTGTTAAGCAGACTAGTGTTAAAGTTGAATATAGGGCTTGCATGAAAGAATGAAGATGTGGCAAGATATGAGGGTTTTGTGAAGGTTGTTCTTAGCAGATTTGAGGTTTTGGGATTACACCTTTGTGGACATCTTTTACAAATCTGAGCTTATGAAAATTTGTTTGGAAAGGGGTTTTCAATGCATGTTCATTATTGAAGGTTTTGGGAGGAGGTTTCACAAATGACCCCGTAGAAAAAAACAACCTCATCATGGATCCTGAGACCCAAGAGATGACTTTTCACATAAAACTTTACCTATTTAGGTGAAGTTTAAAAAAAAGGCAAAAAAAAATTGCCCCCACAGCTCATCATATAGACATATGGACATCTATAGAGGCAAAAAATAAAAAATACATACCTAAGTTTCATAAAACCCAATCATCTTTTTATTATTCAAAAGAAAAGTTTATTAAAAAGGGTCATTTTTTTGAAAAAAAAATGCACATGGGGGGGTTTGCAAACCCCCCAACTCAATAATACCCCTACGGTACCTTACGAGTACCAACAGGACATGCAACGACAATCCTATTAGCCTACATAGTCAAGTAGGGTTGTAGCCCCCTGGTACCCCAAGCTCCAATTTCGTGGGCATTTCGAGTAGGTTTGATCCACCCCTTCCCCCTCCCTCTTGGTGGATTTTGTTTAAAACAAAGAAAAAAAAAATTGTTTAAAAAAATAGTTGTCATATTTTTAAATTCAAAACTTTATTCTATCGAAACTCTAAAATGGATTTAAAGAGAAAGTTGGATTTGGGGGACCCAACAATATATTTTTGAAAACAAATCAAAATTGCAAATTTAAGCAGATTGGAGAGTTTTTTAAGAATTTGGGTACCCTCTACACTTGTGTTTATAGTCTAACAAGCTATTTTTTCCATGTAGCATAATTTGGGCATATGATGTTAGATTTTCAACTTCTTATAGTCATTGGAAAGATGATTCTAAGCTCTACGCGGTGGTATGATTATTTTTTCCATATTTTGTCATTTTGATAAGAAAATCTTGTTAAAAGTCAAATGTTTCTTTTTTACTCTAAGAGGTCATAACTTGTGCAAACAAAGTTAGATTTTGGAATTCAAACTGTTGACTAAAAGCTTGTTTAGAGCACTACATAGTTTATCAAGTTTGGAGATGTTTTGGCTTGTTTTATATGTTGTTTTGTTAATCTGAGTTGTTTATGTGTTTTCTTGGCTACAGTGATTCTATGAGTTTATCACAAGTTAAATCTTGGAGATTAGGAGCTTGTATCATTGTATACTCAAATCCCTTCAAAATAGTAAGGGGGGTGGGGACGGTTGGAGGACAAAAGGGGGATTGACTCTCAGATTTTTTGACATTCTTGTCAATATTTGGTTTGGATTTGTATGTTGCATTGTTGGGTCTACAAGTTGTGCAGCATTGTTGACAATCTATACTTACAAGTTGCATATATGGCTTGGATGTGGGTTATTTATACCCATAGACCTATGGTGTTGACTATGTGATGCTTATAGGTGTGAACGTTAGGAGTTAGATTCTTGTCCATTTGGAGGTGATCATGGTGTCATGCATGTTTTTTGTTCTTAGGGACTTTGGTGTGACATGATTGTATTTGCAAGTGCTTTGTTGGTGGTGTTTGATTAGACTCCTGATTGGCTATAGCAGTGTGTCTTCTAGTTTGAGGATCGTGGTTTTACTTTGCCTTTTGGGAGCTCATGCTATGCTTTTGAGTCCTTTGATTATGTAGGGGCCTTAGTTGATTCTCAATTAAAAGATGTCATGGATAGCTTGATTACACATTTCAGTGGGAGCTTGTGATAGTGATACTTGGTAGTTTTGTGTCTTCTTGGTTTGGAGATTATGGCTTGACTCTTCCCTTTGGGAGCTATGGTGATTTCTTTGATCATGTTGGGGTTGTGAATGATCTTTAGTTAGAGGAGGGTTTATCATGATACCATGGAGAGCTCGGTATCACAATTCAATGGGATTTTGTGGCAATGATGTGGGTTCACCATTTGATGGTGGATAATCTTCTTCAGTGTTAGTTGGTGTTATGGATGGACTCTTGTATTTTGGTTTCATATGTAGTGACGATTCTTTGGCATCTTGGATTTCATTGATAGGTGATGGTTATCTTTAGGAGATTTGTAGATGTTGACATCTTGGAGCCATGGAGGACTCTAGGATTCTTTGCATATGCTTTGTCACTTGACATGTTCTTGTTTTTACAAGATGTTCCTATTATGTCATGGTATACTCTTGATTGCTATCTTAGAATTATGGCATGATACAACAGAGTTTTTTGTTGACTAGAGCATATGTTCTTTTATGGAGATTGAGATCATGGTAAGAGAATCAATAGTTTCTCACAATCCACAACTAAACAAGGTAATTGAGACAAAGAATCATATGCTCATGGAAATGGTCAAGTGTATGTTGCAAGCTCAAAAGTTGCCTAAAGATTATGAGGCAAAAGTAATGAATTGTGCTTTCTATATTGATAATTGGTTGCCAACAAAGGCAATCAAGGAGGTGACTTCATAAAGAAACTTAATGTACAAACTCAAAGGTGTATTTTTTTAGTTATAATGAAGAATCTAATGCACAAAATATAAGCTTCAATTATTAATAAGGTACTCATTTGCAAAAATATTCAATTATTAATAAGGTACTCATTTGCAAAAATATAGTATTTGATTACATAAAAAATGGACCATATAGAACAACACAATTCTAAATCTATGCACCCCAAATGTGTGTTATCCCGCTCAAGGTCTCCTGATGTTGAACATGAATAATACAAATTAAGGGAGGAATGAAAACACAATCATTGAGCAAGTGGAGGAGGAGAAAAAGACTAAATCGAAGAGGCTAGAATCCTTCAACAATGGTAGCAAAATGCCTAAATTGTCCTAGAAAACCCTTCATAATGCTCCAATTGAAATAGATGTGTCAGATACTAGGAAGACAAGAAGTCAATTTTCAAATCATGCTTTACTTCCTACGGTATAGGATTTGTACATGATTGGAAGACATACAGGCAATCCAAGGGCTATCTACATTAGGAAGAAACAATGCAAGAGAATATGTTTCTTTCATGAGTAATTAGACTTGGCAGTTGTGCAACTTGTCAAGCTTAATGACAATAGTTGCAAGTGGGTCTAGAAGGGAAAGTCGAGAAGTACACATATATGCTTGTAGTCAAGGGGTACTCACAAATTGAAGGCATTGACTATAATAAGACATTTGTTCCAATTGAAGTGTTCACCACAATGAGGATAGTTCTTGTACTTGCAACATAGTATAAGTGGCAAGTGCATTAGTTAACTATCAAGAATGCATTTCTTCATGGTTATTTTAAAGAAGAGATCTTCATGTAGGAATATCTTGCATTCATTAAACATCGAGGGAAACATTTTCTTTGTAGATTGCCAAATTCATTATAGCTTGAAGCAAGTGTCTTGTGGGTGGTATGAGAAGACTAGTCAATATTGTTGGAATTGTTTGTCATTGCACCAAAAGCTCGAACTATCAACGCACGATACAAACGTCAAATTTAACCCGAACTATGGGAGGCGGTTAAGCCATGTCACGAGTCCCCAAGGAGGTGTTGACCACCAAGTCAACAATCTTCCCCTCAACACTGAATGGGCCTTCAACACCCACTGAAGGGAGACTCGAACCGTGACACAAGGCTCTAATACCAATTGTTGGAATTGTTTGTTGTTGTGTCAAAAGCTCGAACTATCAACACCCTATACAAACGTCAGATTTAACCCGACCCACGAGAGGCAATTAAGCCATGTCAAGAGTCCCCAAGGAGGTGTTGACCACCAAGTCAACAGTCTCCACTCAGGATTGACTGGGCCTTCAACACCCACTAAAGGGAGACTCGAACCCGTGACCCAAGGCTCTAATACCAATTGTTGGAATTGTTTATCATTGTGCCAAAAGCGCGAACTGTCAACGTTTGATACAAACATCAGATTTAACCCGACCCACGGGAGGAACTTAAGCCATGTCACGAGTCCCCAATGAGGTGTTGACCACCAAGTCAACAAAAATATTTGAGCTTGAGTTTCAAAAACTTTAAAAGGGGCCCAATTTGTCAGTTAAGAAAAGTGATTAAGAAATTCTCAAAATTGTTCCTTATCTAGATGCTCTACTAGTATGAACAATGTTGATTTGATTATTGAAACAAAGAAGCAATAACATTAATGTTTCAAATGAATATGTTAGAATGTTTCACTACTTTTTGGCTTTATAAGTTTGGCAAGAGTAAGACAGATTTGATGTCTCATAACAAAAAGTAGATCAAACAATTGTTGACATGATTCGAGATGGAGGACATGGAAGTTGCCAAAACTCCATTTGATCTTGGTATAAAGTTGACAAAGGATACAAGAACAAAAGACACAAATACTATAGAATATCATAATATAGTAAGTTTGTTGTATTTTACTCGTACTCAATCTAATGTATCTCTTGTTGTTGGACCACTGGCCAAGGTTATGCAAGAACCAAAACTAATCCCACAAAAGTTGCAAAGTGTATCTTGAGATATAAAAGAACTCTAGATTTTGAACTTGAGTTCAACAAAGAAGGTCAATGAATTCTTCATGGCTACAAAGATTTAAATTGGCAAGAGATACTAATTGTGAGAGGTTTTTTTTAGGTATATTTTCATGTTAGAAGATTCTTTAATCTCGTGGTCTTCCACAAAGTAGAACAATGTTTTAGAATCAACAACTGAGACAAAGTACATTGGACTCACTCAAGCGTTAAAAGGAACAAACATTCCTATTGGAGAAATGAGCCACACAAATAAGGAGCGTACCAAAATTCCCACTCATAAAGAGGTTTAGCAACTTAGTAATAGAACACCCTAACGTACAAAGAAAATCATAAGTTCATGTCCTAGCTAGTCCTTAGAAAATAATATGGTATTAGCCTAGAGCACCATAGTGTGGCTCAAATGGGGGTGTTGGAGAAAGGATCCACACACAACCTTAATAATGATCCTACCAAATAGCCTATCATGTCCCTACCATGACACCAGCCTAAAGTAAATACAAGAGTGCCAATACTCAGAGATTTGTCTTCATCATATCTTGTGATTTGGACTAGAGGATCAAATTGCAACCTATGTGATTGAAATTTTGGTTGGACAAGACAAACATCTATTATCTTCATTAGAACAAAGATGGAAACGGCAATGGATTTTCTAAGTCAATACTAATGCATACTCAACAATTAATAGGTCCAAGTACATACATGTTAGTTATCATTAAGGAGGAGCAACAATTTCATTAGTTTAACAACAATGATTGTTTAGTGAAGAGACGACTCCTTTCAGAAACAAGAGACCCTTAGTAAGAGTCATAGTCCTACGGTCCCTTAAGGGATATAATAGGAAAGTCTCCCACTTGAGAAAAGGCATGGGAGGCTAGAGTATTAATTTACTGGTAGATCATCTATATTACTAAAATCATTGTTGTGACAACAAATTGGTAGGTTGTAAACCCTGCCGCAACTTCGGAAGTGTGCGATGGAGATTTTGAAATCTCAAACACTATCGCAGTATCTCACATGTTCCCTTGGACGCTTACCTGTTGTTGTTGATCTCTCGGTCGGCACAAATGGAGCTACTATCGGTGGTTCCTCCTGGGCGTCAGTGGCTGCTAGGGGCCCCCACCCAGACTCTGCTCGATTTTCTGACAGGGTCTCCCCTTCATCTCCACGCAGAGGGGATGGAAGAGGGTTTATCCCTGTCTCATGTGCCATCTCTGTTAATGAGAATAAGGAGTCTGAACAGGAAATAGAGAACAATGTGAAGGTTTTCATGGAGCACAGTGCTATCTGCAGATTTAAAAGTATCTGGCCCAGCCTCCCGGAGTTGCATAAATGGATTTCCCAACACTGGAATCCCCTCATTTCTGGTACAGTTCACATATACCCTATGGCTAAAGGTTTCTTTGTTTCTAAATTTGAGAATGTTGAGGATAGAAAAAAATCCTATGTGAAAGCTTTTTCTATGAGAAAGATAATATGTCGCTCTTGGCTAAACCTTGGCACTCTGATTTTAACCCCCTTTCAGAGAAGTTCAACAAAATCACGGTCTGGGTCAGGCTTCCTAACCTTCCTCTCCACTTGTGGGTTGATTCGCTCTTTGAGGAAATCGGTGATGCCATTGGGAGCTTCATTATGGTGGATAATGACTCCTATGGGATTTATCATACTACTTTTGCTCGTATTCTGGTTGAGCTAGATGTTCCTAAGGCACTGCCAACTGAAATCGCCATTAATTCATCTAGTGGCAGTTGGGTCCAAACTTTGGATTACGAAGGTATTTCTTTCGGGTGTCGCAGATGCTTCAAAACCGGCCATGCGACTGGGAATTATGGGCTTGAGAAGAAAAATTATGTGGCCCCATGGTGGTCGGGGGCCTCACACCGACATTATATGGTTAAGAAACCGTTGGACTCTTCTAAAGAGTTGTTGGTTGTTGGGGTTTCTACTTTAGCTGGCTCGAAATCTTTAAAGACGATGAAAGATTCTTCCGCTGCCACTAAGGATGTTTCTGAGATTAAATATGTTGTGATACAGGATGTTGTTGTCCCCTCTACTAAAAATGGATTGTTGTCTCTTACCCCGTTGGCTGCTTCAGCATGTGTTGACACAACTTTTGCCTCATATGTTGGTTGCAGTCATGTGTCCGCAAAAATTGTTGCTCCATCTTTTGATGCTCTTTCTCCCAATCCGGTAAGATCAGTGTTGGGCCCTTCGGACTGGTCAGTTGCGGCTGCTAAAGTTGAAGAAGGGTGGATTACTGCTAAGGGGAAGCATTCAAAGACGTCTAAGCCTTCTTTTGATATGACTCTTCGTTCCCACAAGGCCAATTGTAAATCTTGAGGGCTCTTGTAGTTGGTTGTTTGGGTTGGCTTTCCTAGCCCTGTCTTTGGTTGAGTTGCCTATTGTCATTAGAGGCAGTCTCTGCTTTTTTGGTTGTGGCTCTCTCCGTGTTGTGTCTTTTCCGTTGCTGGCTTTTTATATTCGGTCAGTTTTCCTTTATGTGGTTGTTGTATTTTGTTTTTCTGGTGGACTCTGATGACTATCTTTTGAATCTCTGATGTAAAGGGTTTCAGTGGCCCTTCAAAACCTATTTTCCCCTAATCAAAAACAAATTGGTATGTTGTATCTCCTATAAACTAAATACTTATTACAAAATATTATATTTGAGTTCTATTGGGAATAAAAGACAAATATATGGCCTATAGTATAAACTGTTACATTTATTCTTGTAGACGTATAAATCCGACCATCAAGTTAAATAAATATTCAATATTAGTTTAATTCATTAAAACCACATTCCTCTATTAATAAAATTTTATTTAATTAATTCCCCCACTTTCCTCTATTTGATTAAATAAATTATTCAATTTATTTAATTAAATTTATCTAGCCACATCCAACCCTTTAATTAAATAAATCACTTTATTTAATTAAATATCCCTGTCACCTTTAATTAAAAACCCTCTCCAATTTAAATAAATCAAATTTATTTAAATATCTTCAAATTTGCAAGTTGTCATCCACATTTTTGGAATAAATCACTTTATTTCAAAAATAAATCGGAAATCTACCCCCACTTGCATTCTCCTACATTTTCCATTAACCTCCTAATCATTCTTCTAGAAGCCCTCAAATCCCACTTGATGAACTCAATTCTTCTAATCATATGACATCCCTAAATTTGGGGAAGTCACTTCTCAAATTTGGAAGAAAGTGTTCTAAATGCATTTAAGACTTTATCATACAAGTTAACTTGTTGAGTTCCCCAAATTTGTAAGGCTCTTACAAATTAGCCCCCTAAGTCTTCCAAACCATTAATGGTGTGAGGCCCTACCCAAGCCTGTCATAGCACTACTTTATTTTTCACTATGGACTTATCATTTGATACATTACTTTGATGCACTGTGGATCTTGAGACTATTTGATAGATGATTTGATAACATTGGATATGATATATCCCATATTTTGTTTGATTTCAATACTTATGTTGATGATATTATGATTCATGTATGCATGCCTAGTTGATGATTGATTATTATGATTTCAATGATGTTGCAATTTAGTAAATGGTTACATGTGGATTGTTAGGAAAGGTAATTTGATTCTATCCTTATTGTTTTTTATTAAAAGATCAAACCATGATATGATGTGAAATTGGATGCTATGTGTTTTAAAATGTATTCTTTCATATATGTATACATATTGTTTTGGACCTACTGATGTGTGGGTTGGGATGTGTAGGATATTAATCCATGTGACCATGGAAATACACGGGAGAACTAGAGCCAAACCTATGTGCGATTGTGAAGCCAAGGTTTCTCTATTTGGAGAGACAATACCTCGTTTGTAATGTGTTTATTTTCGTATAAGTGAATGCATGTGTGTGTGTTCAAATTGTTCAATTTTAATTTATTTTCACCTTGAAAAGACATGTCCAAGTGTATGTTGATGTGTTGTATTTTACGGTGTCACTTGACACTTGTGATGTGTTGTGAGTTGGCATGTGACGTGTTTGAGAGGGAAATCTGAAAACCTGTGCATTTTTCAAATCCCATTTAGTTTTCCCAAATGACAACTTGGTTAGGGAGCCCTTGGAATGGTCAAATCAAGTTTGACCAGTAGGTAAACTTTGGGTAAGTTTTTGGGGGGTCAAATTAACTCCAATAGTTGAGGTTAAGTCATTTTTGAAAGCCCACTTGAAATACCTATGCGTAAGGGACTTTTTTGGGAATAGAACCACTCACATGTGATTGTCAAGTCACTTCAAAAGTGACATTTTTCTTGATGGATGAAAATCAGCTTTTAGAAGATTGAGTCTTGGTAAGACAACCTTTCATTCTTGTATTGGATGCACTTCCCCACCTTACACTTACCTTTTTAGTTTCCTTTTCTAGAAACCTTGTAAGAAGGTTGGGAAGACCAACCTATGAGCTTTCACCATCCTCTTCCAAGAAAATTGGAAAGTGTGAGGAGAGAGTCTACTTAGGATAAAAATTCAGACTTCGAATTTTTATCACCCTCTCCAATCTTGGAGATCAAAAATAGTTGAAAGAATTGAATTTTGAAGAAGAAAATTTAGTAAGGAAGCTTGTAGTTGGTGGATCTTGTTGGCTTGGGTTGGAGGCTCTTCATCAAACCTCTCTTCTTATACCATTGCAGGAGTTAAGGTTGGTGCATTGTCACCCTTAGGTTTAAATGCATATTTTTGGTTGTTCTTGTGAAAATTTGTATGTGTTAAAATCTTGTGTTTGCAACTTGAGTGTTGTGTTGTTTTTTTTTAATATTGGTTGAGATATTGCATTTGTAGAATGCTTACATATGTATATTGTTATGGGAGTCAAGACCAAACTCACCCTTGGGAGGGTATAGTAGTCTTGGGGTGAAGGGAGTTTGGCATTCATAGGGTGTAGAGTCTCTCTTCCGGGAAGAGAGGGAAACAAGGATCTGAGATCCTTGTTGCATTTTAATTGTTAAATTTGGGGGTCATAAGGGAAGATTTGGCTTAAAAGTTTTAGGGGGGCATAAGGGGTTTATTTTTGTGGTCATGAGAGACCAAGTTTGAAAGGGATTTTGGCCTTGTGATGGCCTTAGGTTATTGTTTTATACTTGCAGATCTCCTCATGTCTAGTCCACCTTCACCCCACTCTAAAAATGTCATTTTTATGGCTATGTGTTAAGCTTGGGATGGGAGTTTTGTGTTGAATGTATTTTCTTGTATTCTAAAAATTATATGTTTGTATTGTTTGTTTATGACTTGTTTGGCACCTAGTTCTCCCAAGCTCGGTGGCCTCTTGTAAGCCTACGTTGGGAGGTGAGCCTCCATGGTCACAACCAAAAGAATATGTATTTGCCGGTTTGCTTATTGGATGTAGGAGATGAAGGAAAGAAAGACTTCTATGTGGCTGAATGAGGAATGCTTCTAGTTGCAATTTCAATATTGTATCAGTTTATGCTTATTTTCTAGTGGTTAGTGAAATCTGAAAAAGATTGTAAAGGGAAAGAAACAAATGTATTCTACCTTCCTACTATTGAGTTTTCAAAAAAGAACACGACAAGAATGTAAAATATTTATGTTGTAAATTTTATTTGAATAAATGCAAGTTGGAAAGATTTTCTTTTAATGGCAATATGGAGTTGTGTTTCAGATTTAAGCTATTGTTGAAATAAAGGGAACTTGCTATCACTCAACTAGTATTAGTTATATTCTATTTAACCCATAGATAGTCATCTCTTAACAAGTTCATTTAAAAGAAATAGAAGAGATCCCATTTTATTTCCAACAAATTTCATTTGTAATACTATAGGAAAATAAAATAGGAGGAAAAAGAAATAGATTCAGATCCATTTACATTACTATTAATGTGTTCAAATCTGTTTATTAGTTAATCCAAAAGTTCAGATTTAAACAATGTTTTAGCATTTCATTTCTTCTCATGAAAATAATAATATTTAAAATCTGAAAGTATATATATTGAATCAGTTCCATTTGTTTCAACCTGCAACTAATTAATCTGTTTAAAAGAAAGATTTAAAACCAGAATAGAAGAAATATACATTTCACTATACGAATTTTAAAGGGAATATATATATATATATATATTTCAAAACCCTCTATAATAGTAAATTGGAAGAAGATTTACAAAAAAATCAAAACCTATGTGGCAGCATTTTTAAATTTGAACATAAGTATATAAAGAGAAAATTGAGCATATGTTTAACATCTTTCTGCAGATGTATATACGCGCGCGCGCATGTGTGTGTGTGTGTGTGTGTTTCTTACTATATTTTAATAATAATAAAAATAGTGAATATGATTTTTGTACACACACACACACACACATTAAACCCAAGAAATAAAGTAAACATTTTTTTTGTAGCACAAAAAAAAGAGGGGTGGTTTCATGTTCAATGGAGCCAAGCGGCGCCACCGGGCACGACTCATAGTGAGGTCGCGTCCCACAATGGGGTAACCCACTATGAGGCCGCGTCCTGCAGTGGCGAGACGCACCATGGCCGCGACCCACAATGGGCATGACCCACTGTGGTGGCTCCACTGCATCCATAGTGCCCTATAAATATTAAATCCATCGCTCCCCTTGAAATCAATGCATTCAACAAAAAAATATGAATGTAAAATAAGAGATGCCCTAACTTATATATTTTAAAAAGGGTTTTTAGTAAATAAATAAATATAACTTAGGGTTGCTCTTTAAAAAGTTAATATTTTCAAATATATGTGCATGTATTTGTATACATATAAAAGGAGAATATGTTTACATATATATAATATACTTAGATGTTTATGAATGGGATGTATTTTTAGGCACCATATATATATATATATATATATATATATATACCCTTGTATAAAAATATATAAATGATTAATTTGTGGTGGTGGGATATTAATGTTGGTAAATAAATACCTATGATTTTTTTTAAATCAATATTAATATAAGGAAATTATATTAATACTAATATAGTAAAATTGAAGAATTACAATTGAATGATATAATTAACATTAAAGTTGTATTGGCATTATTTGAGTTAATCTAATTAACTCTAAACGAAAATGGACTTGTGTAGTTAATTTTAGAGAAATCGGATTTTAATCCCCTAGAAAGGTTATAGTAAATGAGTGAAGAAATTGAACACTTAGTTGTGAATTTAATTAATAATTTAATCAATTTAATTAAAGTGTCGTTATTAAATCTAGGGGTAGTATCTTTAAATTAATCCGAAGAACTATACCCCATTAGGTGCAAGGTAGAGCAATGGCTTAAGGGGTTAATTTAACCCACATAGTTAACGTTCATTGCGTGTTGTCAATTCAATAAAAATTTAAATAAAACATTTTATCGCTCGCATTAAAGATCTCTTTAAGTTGACACTTAAGTTATCGAATTAGTGAAACTAAGTGATCAACCACATCTTAACATTACGTAAATCACAAGTAATTGTGATTTAAAATAAAAATTGTTGTGTTTTTGCCCTAAAGTTTGGGCACTACAATGGTTAACTCAACCTTCCCCCATGGTTAGAGACTTTCTCTCTATCTCAACCCCTATCCAACCCAAAGGTCTCATCAAGCACTAGTGGCTTTGACCTTGGTTATCTTATTTAACCCTTGCATAAGAGTTTACCACTTGGGTAAAAGCTTTATCCAATGGATAACCCTAACCTTACCTCCTAAGGTAACCCCCATGTCTTCTCAAGCATTTAATGCACCTTTATCCCTCCTCTCAAGCCTCCTCATGTTGACACATGTCAACATGGGATTGGGTTGGAAACCTCACGAGGATTGAATAACTCTCAATCCTGACCCTTGTTAAGATTACTCAATCTTAACCATTCATTTCCCCATTTCTCCTATAAATAGAGCTCCATTTCCTTCGTTTTACATATCCAGGTTTCCATGCATCTACACTATAGTCACATAACACTAGGCATTTTGCCTCCCTTTGTTAGAATAAGCATTTTGGATCATTTGAACATCACCATAGCATAGATTTTTATCATGTTTTAGCTTATCATGTTAGTTTCATTTCCATTCTAGATCAATATCATCTTCATATCATACTCATACTAGCTTAATATCATACTAATCTTGTTATCTTGCACCATATCTCCATTATCAAAATCATCACTAGGATCTTAATTGCGTTCATTTAGATCTTAGATCATACACTATCTCTCATTCTTTGAGTAGTCATCCCAAGATCAAATGCTCTTCCAAGCTGAAAGCCACCTTGAATCTAAGGGATCCTTGGAGATAGAGGACAATGAGACGTGCTAAGAGATTTTGTTTCATTTACTTGTTCCATTGGTGTGTTTGAGTGGTTTGTGTCTCTCTTGCAAGTACCATACTTCTTGGCATACAATTCTTATATACACATATAACAGAAATAATAAGATTTATATTTGTTAATCAGATTTATATAACAATTATGCTAAATTTCATTTGTTTACATATATATTCATGATATATGAGAGAATAGCATACTCATAGCCTAATCCTTAATCATTCTCTATTGCCCCTCATGAGGATAGGTTGGTTTTGTTAGGGAAAGGTGGTTGTAATACCTTCCAAAATAGGTGAGTCCCAAGTGGTGGTATGGACGGGTGTTCTTGAAACCCATAGGGAGTCCAAAACGTGGTATGGATGGGTGATCCTAAAACCCTAAGGGAGTCCAAGAGGTGGTATGGATAGGTGTTCTTGAAACCCTTGGGCTTATTTGAGGAGAATGGTTTTCCTAGTGTCCTAATAGGTAATTCCCCGATCATTTGTTAGGGTTGATGAATAGGAAAGAAGGATTGGGGCTTCAGTATAGTAACTATAAATTGTATTATGAATGCTAATTGTTCTATAGTTTAGTGTCATGATTTATGAGGTTAATGATGTGTTAATTATATGGGCAGCCTCCCGGTAGGGGACATTACAATTGGTATCAAAGCTTTCATCTTGCCATCTTGTGAAAGATAAGTTAATGCAACACAGCGAAAGGGCACAAGATTTATGGGGTTAATGATGTATGTTAATTATATGGGCAGCCTCCTAGTAGGGGACATTACAATTGGTATCAAAGCTTTCATCCTGCCATCTTGTGAAACATAAGTTAATGCAACATAGCGAAAGGGCACAAAGAGCCTTAGAAAGGGAAAGAAAGAAACTAGCAACAAACTCTAACTCCACTCAAAACAATAACATGGATGAACAAATTGAAACTGAATTGAAAACATTCATGGAGATGACAACCAAAGCCTTAATGGATCAAAACAAAAGAACAACCCAAGTACTTCTCCAAGCCTTACAAAACATGGATAATTCAATCAATAATCTTAAGACCAATTTCTCAAATGGAAGAGACATAAGCTCAAATCATTCAGAAAAAAATAATGGTTCCTCTACATCTAGGATGCAAAAACCCTCCTTCCTACCTAGAGAAGAGATACCAAGGGGGGAAGAAGAAATTAATCCACCCACAAATAGCACTGAGGAAATTGCTATAGCTTACACAAATGTAGACCCTAAGGTGAGGAAAACCATACCATTAGGGAATTTTGTGAAGCAAAGAAACATGAGGCACCTAGAAAAGAAAAGAGACATCCAAGACTTGAGACATAAGGTGAATAAATTAACTCTTCCAAACTTTGATGGATCAAATAAAATCACAGCCCATGCATGCTTACAAAAGTTGAACACCTATTTTACCCTGTCCAATGACAAAAGAAGATGTTATCCAATTTGCCATCCTGCATTTAGAAGGATTGGCCCACAAATGGTGGCACCATGGAATCCACACCCAAGGGCACCAAAATGTAACTTCCTATGATGAATTCTCACAAAAACTTATTACAAGGTTTAACTGGAAACATCCCCAAAGAGACTTTAAAGAAATGAATCAACTAAAGCAACACGAAATGTTAGAGGATTACATAGCTAAATTCCAAAAATTTCAGTCAGGGTTTCAAGAGTTAATAAAGATACACTAACCTATCTATTTGTTCAAAGATTGAAAGATTCACTCCAAGGATTGGTAAGTGCCCTAAATCCAATATCTCTAGAGGATGCCATTGAAAAGGCCTTGTGACTAGGAACATCATCTACAAGTAGCAAACTCGTAAATGAACAAACAAAAACTTTCCACGAGGAAGATAGATTCCACAAAGTCTTTTGTATGCTACAAATGTAAGGAACCTTGGGAACGTGGGCACATTTGCCATGAAGGAGAACTTAAAAAGAAAAGATTATGCTACAAATGTAAAGAGAAATGGCAACCAAGGCATAGATGTGAAAAGAGAGATTGGGCCCATAAGATAGAAGCAACCTCTGACGAAGAAGCAAAAAGAAACCCACCCAAGAAAACAAAGTATGATGAAGGAAATCTTAAGAGCATACAATCAAAAGAAGGGACAATGAATAGATGGACCTTTATGAAGGTACAAATCCAATTATCACGATGCCCTCATTGTTAAATTTGAACCAGAATAAGAAATAAACAAAGAGCTGAAACTCAAAACAAGAACACTAAAACAAGACTTAATCCTGGGAAAACCCTCCACCTGAGGTTGAAAAACCCAACCCACAAAAATGAAGATTTTATTAACTTCGACCAATCAGATACAACACTTCAGTCTGAAGATTTACATCAATCATAAATCTCCTCTAAAATATACACTTTAGCTCTCACAGAGCATACCACAAAAATAAGCAGATTTGACTACAATATATATATAGATCTCTTCTTGAATATTCAGATAGGACAAATAACCAATCACTGATTACAATCTGCACACAAAAGACTTTCATTCTCTGAGACAACATCACAATGACGACACTGAAGAAGTAGAAACTCATGCAAACTCTACAAATATCATTGATCGAACAGAGGATGGAGAACGTAGATATCAAAATAACTTCTGGCAATAATTCAAAGAAGAGAAGGAAGAACAACGAATCACACTAAATAATATATCAACTCATGAGCAAATCTCACGAAGAGAAATACGGAAGACAAGAAAACACCACGGCTCATCATCAATTACACACGATAAAGTCTCCACCTCCGCCACCGACAGAACCTGACGAAAGACAAAAAACGGCAACGAAGGGAAGAGATGACAACGACAAACTATCGTTGGTCAAAGCTTTCAAAAATGAAATGCGAAGATAGCTGAAGCACGAAGAGTGACAGTTGACAAGCATAAATAAAGTCGAAGCCAAAATCTCTCTTGAAGCTACTAATCTTCAACACTCCTATCCTTAAGATCTAAAAAACAGAATCTCCACCGTAAAAATTGTAATATGTCAACTTGAAATCTCTTCATAAAACCCCAAAGTTCCTTGTCAAGTAAGGAACAACTTCCTCATTAGACATTGCAAGGTAGAGGTGAATCAATACATCTAACAATACACGATTTGTGTGTATACTTTGCATCTGCATATATTTACGTGTATGCTTCGTGTCCAGTTCATACTTGATGTGTTTTCAACATGTCTACTTCACGTGTGCATATGAACACTTGACATCTAAAGAGAACCGAAAAAGACATGAAGTTAGAACATTGCAATTCAGGTCATAAATGTGTGTCATGCTTCTAACTCATGGGTAGAAAGATTGAACCGACTTCAAAGAGATATCTATGAATGGTGTAAACATAGACCAACCAAAACAGTTCTTACAATTACAATTGATGAGAGAAAACTTATCTTAAATTAAACCTTGCCAAGTTTCCAACTATCGATTATAACTCACATTCAAATTTAAGGAGAAAACAAATCTTAATTTGAATCTACAACTTATAATGATATCAGAGTTCGAAGCAGATTGCACCAAAAACTCTAAGGGCTGAAGATTCAATGAAAATTAAGTTGCTTGAGGACAAGCAATCTCGGTAAGGGTGGATTGTCATGTCCCCGCTATGACACCATCCTTAAGTAAATACAAGAGTGTCAATACTTGGAGATTCGTCTTCATCATATCCTATGATTTGGACTAAAGGATCAAATTGTGATATGTATGATTAAAATTCTAATTGGCCAAGACAGACATCAATTATCTTCATTAGAACGAAGATGGAAAGGACAACGAGTTTTCTAAGTCAACACCAATGCATACGCAACGATTAATAAGTCCAGGTACATACGTGTTAGCTATCATTAAAGAGGAGCAGCAATTTCATTAGTTTAACAACAACAATTGTTTAGTGAAGAGACGCCTCCTTTCGAAAACAAGAGACCCTTGGTAAGATTCATAGGCCTACGTGTCCCTTGAGGGATATAATAGGAAAGTATCCCACTTAGAAAAGACATGGAAGTATAGAGCATTGATTTACTAGAAAATCATCTATATTACTGCAATCATTGTTGTGACAGCAGATTGGTATGTTGTATCTCTCCCATAAACTAAAAGCTTATTACTGAATATTATATTTGAGTTCTATTAGGAATAAAGGACAGCTATATGGCCTATAGTTTAAACTGTTACATTTAATCTTATATACACATAACAGAAATGATAAGATTTATATTTGTTAAAAGGATTTATATAACAATTATGTTTAATTTCATTTGCTTACATATATACTCATAATACATGAGTGAATAGTGTACTCGTAGCCTAATCCCTCGCCATTTTTCTATTGCACCTCATGAGGCTAGGTCGGTTTTGTTAGGGAAAGACAATTGTAATACCTCCCAAAATAGGTGAGTCCCAAGATATGGTATGGACGTGTGTTCCTGAAACCCTTGGACCTATTTGTGAAAAACGGTTTTCCTCATGCCCTAACAAGTAATTCCCCATCCTCTGTTAGGGTTGATGAATAGGAAAGAAGGATTGGGGCTTCAGTATAGTAAAATGCTAATTGTTCTCTAGTTTAGTGTCCTGATTTAAGGCATAATGATGTATATTAATTGTACAGGCAGCCTTCTAGTAGGGGACATTACATGTTCCCAATCACAAAGCGATTTGATGGCTCAATGGTAAAGCACCCAAGCATGCACATGGGAGGTCCTAGGTTTTAATTGTAGCTGGTCCTTGGAAAATAACAAGTCCAAGACTTGCTGAATGGCCATAAATGAATGTTATACCTACCAAGGACCCATGTATACAATTCCAAACCTAACAAATTCTCCATTAAGTGGAGTTGAGATATTTGGATCCCAGTATGCTAGACACAAGGAGCGGGCAGGATAGGAAATGTTAATTTTGACTTTAAACCCTGTCTTGCAAATCTAAGATATAGAATGCAGATTGCTTCTTAAAATGTCTGGAGTATGCAATGTACTCTTCCTCTAGTTCCTTAAAATGTTAATTAAAAGAAGTCATTACCTCAGGAAATATCAAAGAACATATACATAGCCCACAACTACATCCCCCCTACAGTACTATCTCAAATTTCCAAAGCTTCAAGTACGGAGTCTACATTCAAAAGGCTAGCAATCTAGGCTTGCCTCAATTGCATTAGTAGAAAGGATTTGTTGCAGTCAATCCTTATCCAATACAAATAACTTAAATTGGATACTGAAGTTATCTTTCACTGATTGAAAGTGGATGAAATAGCAATTAAACAAAGACTTAAATAGAGGGGAAAGGGATAAGTACAGCATTGATTCAGGTTTGTAACCAACTGTGCTTATAGCTTACATCCATCTCAAGCAGTCGTCTATTAAGCATGGAGAGGGAAGAGGAAAAATGTCAATTATTTTGCACTGATCAATCAGGAGCATTCCAAACTAAATTGAGCTTACTGTATCATCAATGATGAAACCAAAAACCTAACTGTTTTAAGAACCCAAATAAGGATTCTAATAACAAACATTTTCAAGATTGGCCTCAAGAAAGCATAAGAATTTAAGTCACTCCTACAGATCTTGATAGCATGCTCTTAGCAAAATTCTCTTTAGAATAAGAATAAATAAGCACATTGAGTACTTTAAGTAGAAGAAAAATGGTGTGTGCTTCAATTCTCACTGCATATATGTATAAGACAAGTGTGAAAATATGTTCTGAATACCACCAATCAGCTCTCAGTAGCAAGGTTTGATCAATTAAGAGCTAGCATTTTCCAACGATATATGACCAACCTGCATTGCACATGGTAGCCATATATACACGTGACATGAAGTAATACATTCTCCAAATTCCTTCAAGTGCCTTCATAGTTCATATAATAAAAGATGCCATTATAAAGACAACTAGGTTTGTCTCCATCTCCAGATGTAATTTACAACAATATGATGTCAAAACTACTGTCAATAGCAAAAAAACTATATTCTATATCCAACTATGAATAGCACATACATAAACATCGCTCCGACCATCATATAATGAACAATATGTTGCACAAAATTTGCTCTTATTGTACTGAATTTGATTTACTTTGACTTAGTCCATATTGAAAGGCTCCATAAAGATAATGCAATGAATTGATAAAATTTTCTGAGTGTGCCAGATGGTGAAGCTCTTGTGGTTAATTTAGGGTGGCACGGGTTCAAATCTAGATGTGGTAGGAAGTGTTCAGCCTGTCTGAACACAATAGGTGAATAATGAGGACCCATATGCCAAGATGGTTCCCACCGGGCAGTGTATCATGGACCTCAAAAGAACATTTCCTTAAGTAGAATCTCATGTTCTAATTAGTTACTAAAGCATACCTTCCACATTCACAGACAGTCTCACAAGAATTTCTTGCCGGGCATGCTATTAACCTGAGAAATAAAAAATGCAAAAGATTTTTTAATTATTTCATGCAATCCAACCATTCAATCCTCAAAGCCAATGGCTGTTGTTATTATGTTTACAGCAGATCAAAAATCACTACAATTGCATGCACTCTAACAGGGAAGTAAAATTCTATAATGCTCTTACCTCAAGTGCGCACCTTGTCATGGCTTTTAACATTGAGCATAAGATGGAAGACTGTGTCATCCTTTACTGGTAGATGCAATTCAATGTCTGCTACAAATCATTTTTGTTCCCAGAGTGATGGCTTAACACTTCATACAGCCGAATCACAAAATTAATTGATTTCCTCACAGGGAAATCAATTAGTGTTCTTACCTCAAGTGAGCACCTCGTCATAGCTTTTAACATTAAGTGTAAGATGGGAGATGGTTTCATCCATCAACTGGTAAATGTAATTCAATATCTGCTACCAATCATTTTTGTGCCCAGTGTGAAGGCTTAACGCTTCAGCACCTGATCAAAAAATTATTTGATCTCCTATCATATGGAACTCCGAGCTCTTCATTGTACAAGTTCATAAAAACGCTCATCCTTCTCTGCAGTCAAATACCAATTGGCAATAGTTGACATAGTGACTCTCATCCTCAAGAAAAATCATCAAAGTGTGGTATCATGTCTAAAATCTTTGGGATCAGAAGTCACCAAAAGCTAAAGAAGAGGAACAAGATTTTATAACCTTTGATTAACATTTAATTTCACATTACTTCTAGTTTTTGTATTTTTTTCTTCTCTCTAAGAGCTTTAAAAAGAAGCTCATAGGCCTGGTAATTCACAAAACCCTTTAACAGCATATCCTCCAAGAGGATCTTTGGGGCTGCCACCACCTTTTTGTCAGCCTCAAAAATTTCTTCAACCACTTCAGGTACTATGCCTTTATTCACCATAGCATAGATAATACCAACAGCCTCCTCAACTCTTTGATTCTTGCATAGACAATTGATCACCCGACCAAATGTAAGAGCATGAGGAATGAGTTTACTGTTCAACATTTTAATGAGGAAATAATAACTAGAATCTACATTTCCCGTCTTATAGAAGCCATCAATCAGCACACTATAAGTAAAAACATCAGGAACACATCCCTTCTTTATCATCTCTTTGAAAAGCTTGGTGGCAATATGAACTTTCAAACTATTACAGAATGCATGTATTAAAATGTTGTAGGTTGCCACCGTAGGCACAAGATTTAATTCATTCATCCTTCGCAGAAGTTTAAACGCATCCTTGAGATGCCCATTTATGCAGAGTCCATGGATCAGTGTACTGCAGCTGACCACATCTGGAGTGCAACCCTCAGCTAGAGTCTTCTCAAATAGCTCAATTGCCTCCTTAACCCTTCGTTCCTTGCAAAGAGACTCTATTATTATGTTGTATGTGATGACATTTGGAATGCAACCTTTGTCCACCATTCCATTATATATTTGCAATACTTCGTCAGTTTTTCTTCCTTTGCAAAGGCCATTCAATAACGTATTGTATGTAATTATGTCAGGATTAACTCCACACCTTTGCATTCTATTAAAAATCTCTAGAGCTTCATCTAATTTAGAAACCTTGAAAAATCCATAAATGAGGGTATTGAAGGTGAAGATATCAGGAGTGCAACCATTCCTCAAAGCTTCATCGAGAAGATTATTGGCATCATATACATGACTGGTTTTGCACAGACCATAAATCATTATATTGTATGTCCAGATATCCAGGCTGTAACCCTTGTCTAACATTTTGTTCACAAGCTGGAGAGCTTCTGGGATGAGTCCTTTCTCAGAAAGTCCTTTGACAAGGGAATTGTATATGGTAATATCTAGAACTAAATCTTTGCTGCTTGCCTCCTTGAAGAGATCCATGGCCCTCTCCAAATTGCCATCCTCACAAAAACCATTCACGAGTGTGGAGTATGTGATCTGATCTGGAATGAAGCCTTTGAAAATTGCATCTCCAAGAAGGTCGGATGCCTTTTGCACCATACCTGCTTTGCAGAACCCATCAATCAATGTATTGTATGTGAAATCATCGGGCATGCAACCCTTTCTCACCATAGTTTGAAGAAGTTTCTCCGCTTCCTGAACCATTTTGGCCTTACATAGGCCACTTATCAATGTATTGTAAGTGACAGCATCAGGGACCAGTTCCATCAATGCCATCTCATCCAAAACATTAACAGCATCTTGCACCTTACCTTCTTTGCATATGCCTCTAATCAAGATATTGTAGGTAAACACATTAGGAATAACTCCTCTGTTCCTAACTTTTTTGAGAAGTGTGTTGCTCTCTACCACACCACCAATTTTGCAAACACTATGGGTCAGTTTATTGAATGTAGCCACATCTGGAATTATGTCTTCTGCCAACATCTTGTCAAACAGGTTTGAAGCTTCATCCGCCTTGTTTTCTTCATATAGACCACCAATTACCGTACAATAGACAACAGCATTTGCCTTGCAACCTTGTTCTGTCATATTGCAAAGAAGCCTCAGTGCAGCCTCAGCTCTATTAGTTCTACAGAATGACTTTATCCTGATAGCAAATGTGTACACATCAGGCTCAATACCTTTATCTCTCATTCGAAGATAGATCTTATGGGCCTGGATGAAATGCTTGTTTTCGACAAGAATATTCATAACAGTATTATATGATCTAACAGACGGCTCGCAATCATAGAATTCCATTCTCTCAAACGTATCCATAGCTTCCTGCACCATCCCAGCTTTGCCATAGTTTTTCATCACCCCAATATATATTCCTTCATAAGATACATTATCATGGATATCCCTCCTCATCTCTATTAAAACCTTCTCCATAGACTCAAACTCCCCATGAGATCCAAGTTTCTCAATCACAGCCTTATAGGTAGCAAATGTATGCTTGAAGCCTTCCTCTTTGGCTACAGAGTTGAAAACCTCAAGAGCCTTTAGAGGGTCCTTTTTGTGTTTGATTACCATAACTACATGGCCAGGATTGAACCCAGGTCCCGATTTGGTCCCTTGGCCTTCAACATTCTCATTTGAGAGTGCAGAGCGTGAAAAAGCCCTAGGAAAAAATACAGTTTCTCCTAATAGTCCTAGCAAATTCCTTTTTTTCCTCGAAACAAAACAGGCCACTTTCATTGTTTAGCGAAAGACTCAGGTAAACAGATGAAGCATTGGGAAATCTACGAAGATCTGCCATTCAATAATTTGAACCTCCTGAAGAATAAACATCAAACTAAAGTCATTCACAGCCTTTGAACAACAACAAAAAAATATCTCATGTTAACCAATAGCATTCCTTAACAAAAAGGAATATAAAGTTTTTAAATCAATGCTGTGAATTACATTTTGAAACCCTTCGTCATTTAGCTTCGTCATTTAGCCTAAACTCTGGTGTTATAAAAAATATCTTAAACCCTAAACTAGGGCATTATAATTCCCTCAGGAGGGCACCAAACCGCAAGAGAACGTCATGAATGTAACCCGGTTCTGAATCGTCAGCTGTATACACACTGATATTTGCAACTATAATCTGAATATTCAGTCGAGAATATCAGGAAAATTCATTTGAAATTTGTATACCCACTAGAAAAAAAAATTCAATAAAGGAAAGCATATCTTTATGAGTAGTACAGATAAATTTGACTCTAATTTTAAAAATTACACAGGAAAACGCTATGTATTTATGTTTTTGAATCTAAAGGACTTGTTATCAAATAAAATTTGTATCTCAATCTGAGAACATACCTGATGTTACCAGCTAAAATTGTTGGGCTCCTTGTAAACATTTTCATATTGACCGGAAACAAGCTAAAATTCCTTGGACACTCCATCCCAGCATATATAATTAGAAGGTACACATCTGAAAACGTGTAAATGTTTCTTCTTATGCGAAATGCCAATAGCCCAATAAACTAGCATAACTATCTTTAGACAAATATAAGTAAAGTAGATCGAAACATATTATTATATTTTAATTGATATTAAACTATCAATTGCATCTTGGTGTGCAAGAGGTATTTAGAAGAGGTTTGGAAGATTTGTTAAAAAAAAATGGTCTTTTTTTTTTTATACAATTGTGCAGTTAATGAGATCAACTATTATGTCATTTGGCAAATCATTTTGCTTGTGCAATTAATGTCTAAATGGAGAAGTGGTAGTTTCAAACCAATATGTATCCACATATAGGATCTAAACATGATCAAAACAAAACCTCATAGTTTTCCTTTGAAAAACATGTCAAAATAATGACTTGCATATAATCATTCTATAGACCTAAGCACAATTTTATTGTTTGAAATATGTTGTTTGAGCTTAAGCTTATTATTAGATTTTGGGTTATGCTTAAATTATCCTAAATTGTCATTTATGAAGCATTTTGATGACGAAGAAGTTGAGATTCCCATAAAATTGTATCATTATATAATAGATGAATCAACTAGAGGTATCATGTTAGGTTAGTAGATGCTTACTTTTTAAAGTCGTATCATTTCCAATTTACACTATTACAAGTTTCTTGCATAGAGAGGGTAAGAAATAAAAATCTAGTATTATCTTCTTACTTGTGATGTAAAAGATAAGAAAACATAAAAATAGTTGAAGATAATTATATATGTGCGTCTCAATACAAAAAAGTTTGATTAGTATGGCTATACTTTAAAATATATTATCTATGTGTGTGTCTTGATGTGTCCAATTTTATCACAATTATATTTTTATTTTAAATTATAAATTTATAATGATATCAATGATGCCTAATACCCTTGGTCAAAATATTAGTTTCTCATTATTTCATAAGCATACATGTATATCCATCACACACGTCATAACAATGTTGGTGGAAAAGAGAAATTCTAGAAAGGTGTAACATTTGAAACCTACAAACAATGAAGGTCACAAACCTTGCTACAAGGTTTTTATAGCGATTAAATTTTAAGTCCATCACCTACATGAGATTCAACAATTATACGATAGATCGTTTTTTGTCTGTATCTTTGGTACATTTTTGTTGCACACATTAGTGGTTTGTCTCCCAATGCTATGGCCTTTAGCACTTTGGCCATTTGTGGCAATATTATTCATTGATGCTCCTTACACACTATCCCCACAAATAACCAGCATTGTTTCATTCACCTAAATTTAATGTTAGAATACAATAAGGGGGTCATATAGACTTAAAGATTGTTAAAGCTAAATTTTAACTTTTATGTTAAAAATTATAAATGAAACCAGACTTAAAAATTAAAAGTAAAATGAAATCTATTTAAAAAATAAAAAGTCAATTCATAAGTTATTTATTTAATTGATTTAACTAATTTGAATAATATTTATTAATACCATTATTTCAAAAACAATTATATTTATCAAAAATTTATTTGATATTTATATAAATGGAATATAAATAGAATATAATAATTATTAAAATAAAACATTGATTAAAAATAATTATTAAAATAAATTAAAATTTAATAAAAAATAAAGCATGTAATTTATTATTTATATATTTCATACATTATATATTATAATTACTAAAATCTCTAATAACAAAACTTTAAACTTAAAAAGAAAATAAATGGATAATATAAAGGCACAAGACTGAATTAATATTAAACACTTATTCCATTGTTCTTGTTCCCTAGGATCATACATATGAGAAGATGGTTGTCTTATTGAAATATATTAAGTATAATAAAATCAGTTGCCAACATGAACCGGTACACGGTAGCGGTAGTGAGGAATTAGCTTTTTAAAATTACAATTTCTGTAATGTTTTTCTCGGTTTTCGCCTCTCATGTGTCAGAAAGGAAAAACTAACCAAAATCATCTGACGATCACTATCTTCCATTAGTCATACAGTTTGTCTTTCGAGGAAAGGAATACTCCTATGCAGAGAAGCGAAACCTAGAGAACGTGAAGGGGGCCCAGAGAACGCAGCAATAGGGAGGGCAGCAGAGAACTCAAGGGGCCTAGGGCATGGACAAGACACGGAGAGGGCACAAGGGGAGCACACAGAGAGTTTGTCGGCTCGGGGATTAAGGGGTGTGTCGATAACCTTCCAGAGCAAAAGAAGAAGTGGGTGTGGGGCCAAACCACGGGCTTCCAAACCCAATAAAATTATTAGAGGTTTTTTAATATTTTATCTGCTTAAAACGTGGGGGGCTCTACCCCAGCATAGGGATCAAGCAGGACAAAATTTGTGGGGCCAAGACAAATAAAGATAGACAAATATTCAAAGTGGGGTTCAGAGAAGGGCATTGCAGGTAAGTTATTTTTGACATTTCCTCTCTAGTGATGGATTTTGTCAATATCTGAGTTTGTTTATATGCACTTTCTTTCAAACCAAATCATTTCAACTCTGGGCATCAGCAACACAAACAAAACTAAAAACAAATACAAACAAACTTGGGCAACTATATGATAAAACTATAAAAATCAAACAAACAGTATGGGGGAAAATATCACAGAGCAAGAGGTGGATCTGCTAATAGATTTCTCATAATACAAAGGAGATGAACACATTGTCCCATTGGAAGAGTTAGAGAAAAGTTTTGTGAAGAGGATTGGGAATGATCATAAGAGTATGCCTCAGATAGGCAGTATGATGCCATACACTACAAATATATCAGCAAGGAGTCTACAATCTCAAGCATGTGGACAAGACAAAGTCCCAAATGTAAAAGGACTTACATTTGTTAATGCCAAGCAGTATAAGAGGATTTTACAGCGAAGGAAGCTAAAATAGCCAGGAGGTTAAGATGGCTAGGACATACCAAGTTTATCACTATCTTGCCAAGGATAGTAAACTTCAACCAAACAACAATAATCCATAAGATGCAGCACGAACAAGTAAATACAGGGATGGAAATGCAAGAGAATCATGAAGTTCAGGCTAAAAGAGCACACCAACAAGAGCAGCAACTCAAGTGCATTGATGGAACAGAACAACAAAATGCAAATATTGGAGAGGGGATGGAAGATGACAATAGATAGACCAATACAACCCTGATTCAACGCCTCTAACTTGGTCATCAGACCTATATGTTCATGAATTGATGGGTTTAAAGAGAAGGATCGAAGGCTTGGAAGTGCTAGAACAATTGAAGTTTAACAAATGGCAAGAGGTTATGGAAACCAACCATAAAATAACCCAAGAAAACAAGTCTCTTAAAGAGGAAATCACCAACTTACAAGCTAATCTGAAAACAGGGCAGCGGGAGATCTTGACCATGAAGGAGGAACTAAGACAGATAAAAAGTGGAAATTTTCCCACAATGGAGGAAAGAGACACCCCACACCTACAAGAGCTCCAATCAGCAATAGAAAACATAGAAATAAAAGAAGTTGAACTAAAGGAGCAACTTGAAGAGGCAAAATTGTGGGTACAAGTAACAAAGGGTTCAACAGAGAGTCAAAAGGAACTCATAGAGAAACATATCAAAGTGCAAATAGGGGAAGAAAGAGAGTGAAAAGATGAGGCAGCAAATATAATAATTAAAGGCTTGAAGGATTATGGGGAAGGTGAACATATTAATAGGTTAATTAAAGACTTTCTAGTGGACAAGTTGGAGTGGACAAAGCATATTCATCAAGCAAGTAGAATTGGGAGTGTGTCACGAGATGGCAAAAATGGAAATGTTAGAGTAATATTGAAAAGTATCGAGGACAAGAACAAAATTTTGAAGAACAAAAGGTTTCTCAAAGGCATACAATTCTTCATAGATGAAGATTTAATACCTTTACAGCTAGAAGAGAGAAGGAAAGAATGGGAAAAAGTCATAGCGGCAAGAAGTGAAGGTAATGAAGCATGGATGTATAGAGGGAAAGCCCAGTTCAGCGACAAAACAACATATAGAAAATAGGAAGGCGAGGCCCCACAGGCACACCTCTCAATGGTAAGTTGGAATTGTAGAGGTTACCTTGGAGGAGGGGGCCCGATTTAGGGCCCATTGCAAACGGGATGGACGTGATTGTCCTTGTAATGCCCCGTCAGGAAACCCCGAAGGGATAAAGCTAAAACACATGAATGGAGTGCAAATAATTTTATTTTATTTTTAAATAAGACACAACATAATGATACAATGAGTTATGAAAAGCTCAAATAACACAGCGGAAGACTAAACAATACCTTAGGAGTTTCCCAACGTGATTACTTAATTTAACATCTAACTCAACTCGCGACATTTGATCCAATTAAGCAAGTTAACTTAATTTCATGTTATTACTTTAAACAAAGATATAATTTATTCAGTAAATTAAAATTATAGATAATAGGATTCGTTCATCCATTATGGTTGAAGATGTAGCTAACATGAGGAAATTCACCCATTAAAGTTAAAATTAGATTACATGATGAGTTTATCCATTAAAGTTAAAATATAGATGGCACAATGAGGTTCATCCATTAGAGTTAAAGCTATGGATAACATGACTAAGTTCATCCAATAAATTTTAACCATTCATTATATTCAATCTTACATTAAACACATGCGATGCATCTAGTTCCATAATGTACTTTAACTTCATCATAAACTAATGAATACTTTCCATGCATACTTAATTGCGCTATCGATAACTGAATATATTTCATTAATCAAATCTACATTCTTTTATGATCCCTATTATTGCATTTAATAAAATGACTGCATACATGCATTTATGATTAATTTCATCTAATCCTCATTATACATTTTAACATAAAGCATCCATACATGACAAATTAAAAGGTAACATAAGAATGGAAAAACACCACATAACACTGAAATGATCTCGGAGTTCACCCCTAGTGGGCTACATCTTTGGGTCTCCTCAACTGCAAGACCCCTCTGATACTTAATCAATAGTGAAGAATACATAAGGTTCACATCATTTACAATCCTGCCATCAAGGCGAACATAACCAGTAATACATACGACCACATTGGTCAAATAAATACATGAATGATTCTTGAATAGGAAAGGATCCAACTGAACATAATATGAAGCAATTATAAAAAGGTCAACTGGAGCATTCGCGAAACTAAATCTTCGCAACCCATTATAAGCATCCCATGGTCTCACATGAATATCAAGTTCTCATGAGGGCAATAAACATCAGAACGACTCCACAACCGTGCTCCTATCAAAGGCAACACAACAACACTAGCGAACATATTCAAGTGAACTCCTAAAACCCAGGAATACACAAGGTCAAGCAAACAGAGTTTAATATGGTAGGATTACCCACTTGATCAAACTGAACTTCATATGGGGTGCACTGACTGACGGTACTCTAACTAGAGACTTGACCAGCTTTGGTCTACCACAAACCAATATTAAACACTCACACAAAGGACATGATCAAATACAAACCATCACATGAAAATAGTCAAGATCCGGGATCAAGGACATAAATCGGTACCCAAACCGACAAACAACAATAACCAACAATTACAAACAAGGACTTGCCATTCCCTAAGCAAATGTGAAAACATAAATTTAAACATGCACAGGCATAACCCAGAGAAGACAATCTTTTTCCACATTGGTTAAATATTACAATTGATCCAGTTTTCTAGAGGATCTAAGTTTGATTGCAGTAATCTACCTTGTCTAGGTATAGGCGTTCATGGTTTTCTAACTCCCTAAAGTTCGATTGCATCATACAATAACATAAATACATCATCATGAGTTTTCAAACCATAATACATTAATATAGAAAGCAGAGCACTCAGTGATATAAAATCAATTATTCTTTAATCACATAAACATATGATATTCATTTTCAAAATAAAACATCATTTTTATTTTATCTTGACACAGTTTATCTATACTTTTTTTTTTTTTAAAAAACAAACATAAAAGTAATACATAATTCTAAAAATCACTAATTATTCTATTTAACTTGCAAAACAATGACAGTTACATCCATACGACATATACAAGAAAAATTCCTCTTTTACACAAAATTGAACCAAATAGCTTTCAATTCACAATTGATTGAAGACAGGTTCATAAGCATTATGATTTCCAAACAACCCTTTTTTCTTCAAAAAAAAATTAAAAAAATAATAGTTAAATGCCATAAATTAATCTAATAAAAGATTTTGGTTTCCCAATAAACTCATATTGACTAAATTGCCTATACATGCAAAATTAAATATAAGATCCATATATCATTATAAATTTCAAACAAATCATATCAACTTAAATTTCATTTTCTATCAGCCATATAAAAATCTCAAGTCCTTACATATATAAATAATATATATAAATAAACACAGTCACGCAGTTTCTATCATTTCTCAAAAACCTAGAACTTTATTTTTACGAAATTTATACAAAAGTTAGAATGCAAAGTCACCAAGAAACCCAAAAAAATTTGTAGAAACCCAGTTTGTAAATTTGGAGATATCATTGATATTCTGAAATAGCATAATAAAAACTTCTACAGGGGTTTCATTTTGGAACAAACTTTGGCAGCATAACAACATGTCAGGGAAGAATTTTTAAACCAAAATAATTCCTTCTAGCTTAAATTTAATGGAAATAAAACATGAATCAAAACTATAATCAACCAGAAATTGGAAATCAAATAACAAAATCATGAAAAGTTTTCCTGTCCATTTCATTTTTCCCCAAATTTTTAAAAAATGGAAACTAATTAAATTTAAACCCCCAAATATGTTATATCAGTTGAATTTTTTTATTTTTTTATTCTCAGGCAGATTTAATGAACAAATTCAAACAATCAAAACAATGAAACAACCAAGAATTCACAGAGAATATTTCATTTCCCATTTTTATTTATTTTTTATTAAACAAAACAACAGATCAAATAATCCAACCTGGTTCCTGGATGAAAGTTTGGAAGAGCTACCAATTTTCTGAACTGTAGAAATCCTTCAACCAAACTGGTTAAGCTTTCATCGATAAAAAAATTTGGAAAGAGCTACCAATTTTCCCAACTGTAGAAATCCTTCAACCAAACTTAAAAATAAATTAAAAAAATTGGAATGCAAAATTTTCCTCCAAAAGTCCTTCTCCCAAAAATGTTTTCAAAAATGCTGTCCAAAAAAAAATCCCCAAAATATTTTCAAACCTAGGTTAAAATGGAAGAATATTTGACCTAATCTTTTCTCTTTCAATTTAAAACACTTTCGTTTAAATAAAATGAAAAATCATTCTTTTTCCAACTATTCAAATATTCTAAACTTGCTTTTCTAATTAGAAAAATCAAAATGCTTTCTCTTCCTCATTTAATTTATAATTTTCTCAATATTACAAAATTAACATTTATATTTAAAGATATTAATGAGGGTAAAATATTTTTAATTAAAATAAAATCTCAAAATCAATCTTTCACACACACTATATATATATATATATATATATATATATATATATATATATATATATATATATATATATATATATATTAAATTTGTTTTTCTAATTAAAATTGATTTTCTTAAATAATTGAAATTAACCTTTCTATTCCAAAATGCAAAAGAGATTAAATAAATTTAAATTTTTCCTTTCAAAATGCATAAACTGAATAAATTCATTATTTAAAATTAACCATTAAATTGAACTTGCTACAAACATGAATAGAACAATTTTTAATTAATGATTAATCACATAAAAGAAACATATTTAATTTCATTCCTTAATTAAAATGCATAAGCACACATTAAATCAAATTAAATACTTAGGATTAAATACTCAATTTTACCACACGCAAAGCACGCAACCCAAGCAAGCCAACCAGATACACGACCCACAAGCCCAAACAAAAAGGAAAATCAACGAATGACTGACGATGCTCACTTGAGCACGACTAGGGTAAAATGAGGGTTTTACGACCACCTAATCCAAACTCTAAGGACCAAAGAGGTACACTCAAACCTGCGAATCTAGGTGAAGACGAACCTCGCACCTAGGTGGTACTGTACCTGCAATCTCCTGCAACCATGAGTCACACAAGCATATATATATATATATATATATATATATATATATATATATATATATATATATATATATATATATATATATATATATATAATGAAAGTGTTAGCCCAAGATTAATAACATGAATCAGGAGAACAAATAAACTTACATAAAAATCGATGCGAAAGCACATTAACAAGTACGCACAATAATCATAATATCTTACTACAACATTACATAATGGTAAATCAACCACCTAAGAATGCCACATAAAAAAGTCAACGAAGGTCAAACCGGTTTTACAAAGCTGACTAGGGTAGGGGCACTATAGTCCTCCTTGAAACACATGAGCATGAAGGATGTAAGGTTCCAAATTTTGAGGGATATATGAAGGTATCAGTATGGAATGAGCTAACTGAAAGTAGAAAAGGCCATGGAGGAATAACAATCTTATTAAGAGATTCTTGGGAAAGAATTATACATGTGGAAAAAGAAGACCCCAATAAACAATACATATGGATAGAAATAGAGGAAAAAGAGTTCACAATCTACCTTGCAGCATGCTACTTTGCTCCTTATGGCTCAAAATTTTATAAGAAGAGGAAATTAGACAAAGAGGACCCTTATGCAGCCTTGAAAAAAGATATATCATCATATAATCACAAATGTGAGATCATCTTAATTGGAGACTTTAATGCTAGAACAGACAATAACCAGTCTCTTTGTCTTAATGATGAGGAAGGAATAGGGGACAATCCTTTGTGGTTAGAGGAAGAAGGGAGTCAAAAATGGGAAAGAATGTCCCAAGATGAGAAGGGAGCTATCACACATTATGGGGCAGAATTGCTAGGAGTTTGCAGCTTGTATGATTTGATAATATGCAACAGTTTAAAGGCTTAGTCAAGCTTAGGGAATATTACGTGTCACACTTATAATGGTCAGAGTGTAGTGGACTATATTATAAGCTCAAAGAAGCTTGTGACAAGTGTAATAGGTATTGTGGTGAAGGATTGTCCCATATAAATGAAATCAGATCACAGCCCAATATATGTTAAAATTGGCATCCAAAAAGACAATCAACATCAAAAGGAGATGCAACAATTAGAAAAGAAGGAGGTCACTCAAGGAGTTATCCTCTTAACACATGAAAATCAAGAAATCTTTCAAACAATGCTCAAAAAATAGCTACAAGAAGAGGGTGTCAATGAGTTGGTCAATTCAAACAAGGAAATGATCGGTAGCGTAAAGTTGACATCTATAATTCTCAGGGCTCTCAACCCATGCAAAAGGTCTAGATCTAAAAAGGACAATAAGAATAGATTCCCCGCAAACCCATGGTATGATGAAGAATGTAAGGCAGCAAAGAAAATGGTCAAAATACGAGGCAACAATAAGGAATATACAAAACTAGTGAGAATGAAAAAAGAGGAGTACATGCAAACGAGAAGAAAAGAATTGATTAATCTTGGGAGACAAAATCCAAGGGGATTTTGGAAAGAGTTGCAACAAAGAGACATAGGCAAAGAAAATAATATCACAAATCTTCAATGGCTAGAATATGCAAAGCAGCTATATGACAGAGATCAAGACAAAGATATCCCTATGATGGTCAAATCAAGAAGTAAACTCTTCTCCTTAGACAATATTAGAGAGGGAATTAGAAAACTTGCAGTGGGTAAAGCTCGAGACATAGATGGCAAACAAGCGGAACATTTAAGGTGGGGATTAGAAATCCTCACACCTCACATCAAAAGAATATTCAATGGAGTCATCCAAAATGGATTTCCAACAAATTGGTCAACTAGTGTGGTCATCCCTTTGCTCAAAAGTGGTGACATCAATAACCCCTCAAATTACCGCACTATAATGATCAATCCTCTCTTCGGTAAACTTTTTGGGAGCATGATAGAAAGGTGAATCAACAGTTGGGCTGAAAAGGAGGGAAAGAGAGCAAATGGGCAAGTGGGCTTTAGACCAAATTATTCTACCATTGATCATTGCATAACACTCAGACATTTGATTGAGAAGGTATGGGATAAACAAGGAGGGGAAGTCTTTTGTTGTTTTGTGGATTTCAAAAAATCTTTTGACACAATACCTAGAGGCAAATTGTGGAGAAGAATGGAAGAGTTGAAAATTCCAGTAAAATATAGAGTTGTTGTTCATAGATTGTATGACCAAGTTTGGGCTAAGTTACAAACAAAACAGGGACTATCAAAATGTTTTAGAAGCGACATTGGGGTCAAGCAAGGTTGCCCATTATCTCCTACCCTATTTGGGCTATACATTGACAAGTTAGAGGAATGGATAGACAAGTTTGGGGGTGGGGGAGTTATCTAACCAACTATGTAATCAAGCTAGTTTTATATGCTGATGACCTTGTTTTAATGGCAAAAACAACACAAGATTTGAAATAACACTTGAAGGCTCTAGAACAATTTTGCCACAAGGCGAGGATGCAGGTGAACACTAGCAAAACCAAGGTCATGATCTTTACCTTGAAAAGAAAGAAGGTCCATAGAGAATTTGTCTTTGAGGAAACACCTTGCAAGTGGTCAATGAATATAAGTACCTTGGCCTAGATTTCCACAATAAACTCAGCTGGGAAACATGTAGAACAAAAAGGATCCAAGGAGGATGGAAAGCCTTATACTCACTCCAAAATAGATGCAGAAGAGCAAAACTATGGGATTGGAAAACTAAGAAAACTCTTTTTGGGCTTCTTGTAGTTTCAGTGGTATTGTACGGATGTGAGGTAGGGGCAGCAACACTTCAACAAGGAAATGGAGGCAAATAGAGAGATTACAAAAGCATTTAATTACAACTAGTCTCAAGATTAAATCATCTATCCCATATGAGATTGTCCTAGCGGAGGTGGGGGCTTTCCCTATTGAGGCATCAGCTATTTCTGAGATTGCTAAGCTACTTAAGGAGGTTAGAAAATATGGAGATACATCGCTGGCCAAAAATGGCAGCAGGGGAGAAGTTAGACAAAAGGAAGAGCACATGGATGAAACAAAACATTAAATGGATGAATAAATGGAGTATTAACCTACAAGACTTCTCGAATAACAATGGAGAAATAAAAAAATACATACAAGAAAAAATCAAAGAAAGCATGTGGGCAGGTCAGTTGGGGAGGAAAAAAGAATACTATATCAAACACTTCAATCCTACACATGACCATACACAAAAGAACTACATAGGAATGGACATAAAGTGGAAGGCAAAAATGCTAATTGCTCAAATAAGGACCACTTCACATCAACTTAGAAGTGATACTGGGAGATGGATGATACCCAAAGAGAAATGGGAAGATAGAAGGTGTAGATATTGTATGCAAGGGGTGGTGGAGAGTGAATGACATTACATCATGGAGTGCCTAGCCTACAATGGCATCCAGAGCAAGTGAACCAAGGGAAATTTCTTGATTGCAAGGTTAGATTGAATCAAAGCATAAAAGACATAAAACATTCAAATAATGAAATATGAAAAACAATCTCCTATTTTAAGCTAAAATTATGCTTGTTTAGCCTCATGTTTTGATTCCTGTTGGCTCCTGATACCATCCCCATCCTCATATTAGATTGAAGGTCATCATTAAAGGTCCCAATTTGATCTAAACCCAAAATCTTAGCCTTGATCAACTCCTGATGAGTATGGGGTTTTGGTTGGTACTCCACAAATGACTCATCTGATACATTATCCTTTGTACTTTTATGGATTGCCATAGTGGCAGTTTGTTTGGTCATAACAATTTTGGGGGCCTAGTTATCTCTCCTACCATTCTAGTCTTGTTTGTATCCTTTTGTTATGACCTTACTAGAAGGACCCTGATGGTCTTGCCTACATACTCTATTGCTTGGGCTTCCTAGTTGGTCCTTGGATTCTGACTCCACTACTACCTCCTTACTTCTACACTGACCATCGTTGTACTTCACCGAGCCATAATTTGAGCATCTCTCTATACTTTCTTCAATCTCTACTTTTTGTCTCCATATAACCCATTATGTGTGTATTTCAATCTCTCGAGGGATCAAATCGGCTAAGTGGATCTTGAAACACATCTTGGCATAATGACAATTGAGATTATTTGGAACAATTCCCTCCGATTTAATAAGATCACCCATATTTTTACCAATATCTATCAAAATATCATGATCCCAATCTAACCCACTTAAGTTGCTCTGCTACCTTCCATGGGTGTTCATTCCCCTATATTTGTTGTCCTCTCAAGAAGTATGGCCTCTGATCTAAAGCATTTTTACTATCCTCCTTACCATACAATAATTATTAGGCAAAACCTGCATTTGTGTTTATTTTCCCCATTTGGATATGCACCACTCATTCAATTTTATTACTTCATTTTGTCCTTATCCCCATTTAATAAGCAACCCAACCTCCTTATATCTTGTGTACTGTCTCCCTAATGTTGTCTATGCTTAAATGAATCGACATGCATGGATTTGGTGTTTGAGATAACTTACTCGAAATCTTATCCTAAATTGGTGGAGCTTCCTCTGGCTGCGAATTTAGATCCTTGAGTGTCGAAGAGTTGTCTGATTGTCCGATCCACCCACTAGGGTTTTTATCCCTCCAATTCGCAGAAGAATCCGCATTGGTTCGATTATTTTGCCGAAACTGCCCATACCATTGTCTTCTGAATTTGTGGGAAGCTAGTTGTCGATCCCCTAGGTTAACATGTGTAGGGTTTTGCCTTCTTCCCCTTTGAAAGTGAGGTCGATACTACCTGAATCTGCCCCTTGGTTTTGCCTCCACCATTCTTTTAGTTCACCTTGGACATTGTGGGTTCCTATATGACTATGTAGGAGGTTTACATTTGTCCACCCATCATCTATTTTTAAATACCCATTGCTGAATATAAGACGAATCCATCCAGAGGTTATCATTCCAATCAATCCCACAAGGTTGCCAACCATTATTGATCCTTGCCCACAAGTTCTCTATTGGAACTGCAAAATCCATTTCTTCACCCCAACCATGAGCGTCCTTTTTGTTCCATGTTTCTTGCTTGTTCCGGTAATTTCCTAGTAGTCCCTCAAAATCCTAAGCTCTGAGACTACGGACATCACTCCCCTGTAGTCAAGCATCTAAGTGTCCTCTCTGGGTAAGAATAGTTGGGAAACCAATTGGGATCCAATGACTATTGTCCTTGCTATCCTTAAGAATGTTGTATATGAGCATGAGTGTCTTTGAGTTAAAATTCATTTGATTATTCTGTTTGTTTTGCTTGATACTTGCTTTCCAAGAGTAGACTAAACACATCATTATCCTCAAACACTTTGCAAAAACACTTGTCTAAAAACACACAATCATCCAAGTCAAAGTCCTAGTCACAATTCCAATCATAGTCATACCCAAGTCACATCCTAGTCACCTTCCACACAAAGTCCCAATTACGTCAAAACTTCGTTAGTCTCATGTTTCATAAACCCAAGTCATACAAGTATCCCAAGAAGTAAATCCATCGACCTATCAAGAAGAAGAAGCTCACACAAGCACAACTCATTAGACGTTGAAAGTTTTGGTAAACAAACCGCAAACTCTTGCTTAAACATAGGACCTTCTTGCATCATTACCACGATTACATCCATGGTCATAGCAATGAGTTTGATGCTAGTGATGAATTAAGAGTGTGTGCCCTCCATCAAGGTTCGGGTTTGTCTTTTAACACCAACTATCGTCAGAATCAAGGTGGTCGTATCCCTTCGTACAACTTGTCATCCGAACCAATCATCTATTGAGTCATGTTTATGCCAAGGATAGCCTAGTCATCAAATTTCTTCTAATCATCACTATCATCCCTCTTCAATCAATCATCCTCAATCTTTTCCTAAAGACTTAGCACATTAATTGACCACAAAATCAATCACCTTCAATTATCAAATCAATTCTTGAATCCAAATCAAATCATCCTTTAATCCAATTTAACCTCGTGTTATGGTTTTATGCCTCGTGAAGTTTCATTTAGACCTCATCCTTAATTAATCAATCACTTGGCTTTGTGCTTGAAGAAGAATCCTCTCCAATTACCTTTGCCCTATCCTTTGAGTCAATCAAGACTCCTATCTCAAGTCTTTATTTTGCTTAGGGTCATTAGTCAACCCTTACTAGAAGAAAGGTTTTGATCATCATTCCAAGGTCTAAATTTTACCCAACTTGGTCATTACCTCGCTTGTCGTTTCATTAACATTTCCCACCTAAAATCCTCATCTAAGGAATAAGGTGCAATCCTAATCAAATCCGTGTCCTAATCCAAGGACCCTATCAATCAACAAAATCCAATTTCATCAAATTCAGATCCTAAAATCCAAGATCCTTGCTAAGTCCTTTCATCAAAATTTCTTCCTTCTCCAATCAATCTTTTCGAAGGTTATTCTTGTATGGTCACAACTCGATCTCAAAAGAAAAAGATGGCCGAACAACAATATGGTATGTCGGACATTAGTGTCCTATATGAAGACCCTACACAAGATGCTACACAAAGTGTGCAACCTAGCATTCAAAATCAACCGCAAGATCCTAATATGGTTGACCAAGATGAACTCTCTCCGAAAGTGTGAAATTTCTTAGAAGACTCTTATAATAAAGAAATGTTGGAGAAATTTATCCGACACAATCCTAGTGCTCTTCTAAAGACTCTCCTTGAACATGGAGCTCAACTCCCACCTGATTTTGATAGATCCACTCTTGGTCAACAACCACAAAGAGACCTCGCTCCTACTCATACCGTCACACCTGTTATTCAAACTCAATCAATTGTACCCCCACCAATCATTCAACCCCAATCAATAGCACCCACGACATCTATCCCTGTGGTCTCCATTCCCCCTTCTTCCTTCTTAGCATTTATGCCACTATCAAATCTCATCTCGTTTATTCTCCAATATGCCTCTATACCATCTTCTTCTACCCTACCATACGTTTCTATTCCACAATCCTCTATTCCTATCAACAATGTCACTAACTTCATTCGAGCCTCACTTCCTCCTGTCACAACAATTTGCAGGTCACAACCGATTGTCACTCAAGTCCCTGTGACATTGGTCATCACATCTCACACCCTCGCTTCCTCATCATATCAATACATTAGTGGTGGTGGACTTCCATGACTCATCTAATTCTAGGGGAAAACACAATTCATCATGTCCAAAATCCATATCAAGACCTCATTAAAGAAATTCAGGACATGAAAAACATCATCAAAGACATGAAGGAAGGGACTAACAAAAGGAAACCTTACTTGTTTGAGGAATTTTGTCCTTGTCCTTATGACCCATCTATATAAGTTGCACCATACCCACTAGGGTTCGAGATCCCTAAGTTCACGAAGTATGAGGGCAAAGGGGACCCCCGAGACCATGTTCGGGAATTTCACATCCTATGTCAAGAAGTCTCCTATAGCGACCTATACCTTTGAAGAATCTTTCCTAAGAGTCTCATGGGAGATGCTCTTGCATGGTTCTCGTCCTTACCTCAAGGTTCCGTTACCTCCTTCCTGGACTTAGCAGAGAAGTTCATGGCACACTATGCCTACAACATGGTTAATGGTGTTTCCATGATGGACCTTTGTAACATGAAGCAAAGGCCTGGAGAAACTTTTGCTAACTTCTTGCAAAGATGGTGACACCTCATCAAGAAATTCCAATGGGACATGCCAAAACAACACCAAATTGGATTATTTCAAAAGAATCTGGTGCCCAAACTATCAAGGCCTCTGACATCTCAATGTATTAAATCTTTCCAAAAATTGACTGATAAGGGCCTAGCCCTCAAACATGTCTTGTTAGAGGAAGGAACCTTGAAACATTACCAAAAATCAAGTCAACATTCTTCCTCTTATCATAATGATAAACCAAAATTCTGGTCCAAAAACAAGAATATAGTCAATGATGGTGTGACTGATGCAAAACGGGTCCAAACCGTGACCGCTCCTCCAAAGCCCACCACCGTCAATCGCCAATTCAACAATCAAAATAATCAAAATCAATCTCAAAAGCCTCATAACAATGTCTCAATTCAGGGGTGACCACCCCGATCCAATAGCATGACTCCAAGAGATTTCACTCCTCTTGTTGAGCCCAATGAAGTGGTGTTTCAAAAGCTTGTTCAAGCGGGTGCAATAGTCTTCCCGATTACTCGCCCATTCAATCCCAATCAACCCAAACCTAGGTGGTATAATGAGAATAAATATTGAGTATCATCGTATCAAGGGGCATGATACACGAAAATGCATGAAGCTTAAAATCTACATACACGATCTCATTGATAGGTGTGAGATTGAGGTAGCAAATTTAAAATCTGGTAATAGCAATGACAAACTCAAAATGTACCAAGAACCCTTCCCAAAACATGATAAAGGAAAAGGCTCATCATCTAACATTGTGAACTATGACTACACTAATCATATAACAGGATTTGACTCTTTAGTAGGTCGCATTGAGCCTGCAGACAACCATGTAAATGTCATAACTATCCAAGGAGCTAACCCTCCCCCTTCCCAAAGAAGACCTAACCCTTCTAGGATAGTCATTCAGGGTGCTACACCTTTTGCTTCCCACTCTCAGAATGACTTAAATGTAACCACCCGTCGAGGCAGAGTCACTATTCAAGGAGCCCCTCCCCCACCAAACCCTCCCCCCATGTCTTTCACCCGCTGATATGACCTCCTTGACCAACTTGGGAAGACCCACACATAGATATCCATCCTAGAAATCCTCAAGACTTTCCCTGTCCATAAGGAAATTTTGGAACAAACCCTCCTTGAGTATCACGTTCCCGATAATATTAATGCTGCCCAATTTCAAGCTCTTATTGGAAACCTTGCCGCTCAGCAACACCTTGTGTTCACTTCCAATGATGCTCCTCTAGATGAAGACCATAACAAACATTTGCACATCAAAGCCCTTATCCAAAAACACAAGGTCAAACATATCCTGATAGACGGTGGATCCGAACTTAATTTGTGTACATACAAGTTAATAAAACAATTGGGACTTTCTGAGGACCTGGTAGATACATCAGGAAGAATCACAATAAAAGCATATGATGATGCAAAAAGAGTTTCTAAAGGCATGATCACCTTACCTCTTCAAGTGGGCCCTATCACAATTGAAACCCCTTGCCAAGTCCTAGATCTTCATCTCCCCTACAATATCCTTCTTGGTCGCCCATGGATTCACTCCTTTCAGGCTGTACCCTCCACTTATCATCAATGCATCAAATTCCCCTTCAATGGAAGAGAGATCACTATAAAAGGTGATCCACAACCTTTTCAATATTGCAAGCTCTTAAAGGGGAAGCATCCATATCATTGCCCACTAAATAGACCCTCGCCAACTCCTCCATCTGACACATCAAATGTTGCCTCCACCTCATCCCAAGCGGACCCACAAATCAAGATCCTGGATAATGGCTACGGAGAATACAAATTGGAGGATGTCTTATTAATAGGCAAACTCCCCTTATCTCCCAAGTCATTTGGCAAACCAAAAGAACTCAAAAAAGATAAAAAATTGATTATACAATGCAAATATACCACCTTTCAGCAATGGGGCCCACTTGATGAGGAGAGCCTTGACACAAATGTCTCTTCATGGTTGTATCGGGAAGAAGACAAAGACCCAACAAAAATACCCAAATAAATGTATCCAAAAGCATCAGCTATAGTTGAAAAAATGGGTTACAAAGGACATGACTTGGGACCAGAGGAGAAAGGAAGAAAATCACCCATAAATCCTATCTCCTTCAAGTACAACAAAGGCTTGGGGTACACTCCAGTGCCTAAGATCACTATCATTGGTATCCCTGCAAGTCCTTTGGATATCAAAAACTCTGACGAAGAGGAGTTCCATGAAATGCCTTATGAATACGAAAAAGGACATCTTCTTTGACACTCACGTCAACACCATCACTCCCATAATCCCTCCCATTTCACACGAGCTACATCTTGTCCATCCCGAACTCATAGATTGGGGCCAACAAGACAAATCCACTTTAGATATCTGCGCCAATGATACGCTCTCATTACTCTCTTGACTATGCAAAATTTGGAAGACTGCAACAAAGTACACATGATTCAATTGCATGAAAAGGGATACTTTGGTAGTCAGGTCAATGCCCTTAGCCACAAAAAAGATAATAAAAAGAAAAAACATGATTCCCTAAGTGAAAACCTCTCCGAGGCACCTTTGGATGAGCAAAAAGTAAAAACAAAGGGTGTATTCGAAAGTGAAAACGTGGAAAAGGCACTTGAGGATGAGGGACTTGACCTCCCTACCATTGGTCATCTTCCACAGGACAGGTCAAATTTGTTAATAGAGGAAACAAACAGTATCAATATGGGCACCAAAGACATTCCCAAAAATGTGCTCTTTGCCAAGTCCCTCACGAATCAAGAGAAGCAAGACTTCATCAATTTCCTCATAGAGACAAAAACCAACTTCGCATGGTCCTATGCTGACATGCCAGGTCTAGATCCTGACTTGGTGGTTCATAATCTTGCTGTCCACCCAGATGCAAAACCTGTAAAACAGAAGCTGCACAAAATGCATCCACATATTGTACTCCTGGTCAAAGCAGAACTCCAAAAGATGTTGGATGCAGAATTCATCAAACCAATAGACTACGCTGAATGGGTATCCAACATTGTACCTGTTGGCAAACCTACTGGGGGCATCCGCATTTGTACTGATTTCCGAGATCTAAACAAGGCTTGCCCTAAAGATGATTTCCCACTCCCCAACATAGATATGATTATGGACCTTACAACGGGACATGAGATGCTATCACTTATGGATGGATTTTCTAGATATAATCAAATCAGGATTGTGGAAGAAGATCAACACAAAACTGCGTTCACAACACCATGGGGGAATTTCCATTATCGGGTCATGCCTTTTGGCCTCAAAAATATCGGAGCCACATATCAGCGTGCCAAAATGAACCAAGGGAAAATTCTTGATTGCAAGGTTAGATTGAATCAAAGCATAAAAGACATAAAACATTCAAATAACGAAATATGAAAAGCAATCTTTATACCTTGCCAAGAGAGTTCTCTTGTTCCTCTGATTTGGACTCTTGTTGAAGGCAAGAATGCGCCCTTTCCTAGCTTGATCTGATTGGTCCAATAGGGATGATGTGGTTGGCTCTCCAATATTATGCACAATGGATAGAGGATGGATTGATGATCAAAATATGAAATGGCTAAGTATGGATGAGTGGAAATTTTGGCATAATAAGGGTATGAGGATGATTTCTTGGGCACAAAATAGTAGCAAGAATTTACTAAACTTGGAGATGAGATACAAGGGGATGGAGTCCTCAATTTATAGGAGGAGAAGAGGAGAAATGGAGGGCTAGGATTGATCCAAAATGAAGGGTCAAGATTTCTTGTGAGCCCACACAAGGCCCAAGAGGAGGTGACAAGACAAGTGTGGAGACCAAGAGATGTACCTTAAAGGCATTTCTTGTCTCAACACTCCTCAAGGCTCATTGGGAAGACTTCCCAATGTGCCTAGGGAAGAGAAAGGAATAAAATATTCCTTGAGGGATGGGGATGAGGAATTAAAAATTCTTCAAAAAGGATGATCATGTGGATTGGAGGAATAGGGATGAATTAAAAATTCCTTGGAGGATGGGATGCCTAGAGGAATGCGAGATTTTTAAAATCACATATTCACCTAGGAAAAGAGCATTTAAGGAAGATAGTTGGATGGAAGGGACAAGGAGTTGACTTTGTGGCTAATCATGATGATTAGCCACTAGCAACTCATTAGGTAAGGGATTAGAAGAATGATTAAGTGGGATTAAGGTAGATAAGATTTGTAGGAGGATTTGACTAGGAGAGAGAATGAGTGGAGGGAATTAAAAATTAGAAGAATAATGTTAAGTGAGTTTAGGGAGCTTCTAGAAGAATTCATTAGGTTAATGATGGATTAGGAAAAAAGGTGATTTGTAGGAATCACCTAGATTAATTAATTAATTAAAAGGAGGAATTTGAGGAGACTTAATATTAAGGATTTTTAGAAGAATAAAGGTGGATTGATTTTTTGATTTTTTTATTGAACGATAATGGGTCGAGGCCGTAAACTTTATTAATTGAAAAATAATTACATAAATGTACAAATTCGGTTCGGTGTGGGCACTGGTAGGAAAGAACCGAATGAAGAAAATCTCCAGTCTTGCCCAAGGAAAAAATCCTAGAATAGTTAACATGTCCCTGTTAGCCAGAAATATGACTTCTTAAGGGATTACAATAATAATTTGAGAAATACATCATGTTGTCGACATTTTAACCATGTCTTCTACATAATGGATTTGAGTTATAGGTGAAGTCTTCGTATGGTTAGGGCGAGTGGGGAGACCAAGGATTTGTTTGAGTGCCGAGCGGGGGGTGAGTGAACTGGATCCTACATGCTACAAACACAGAGAAATACTATCCTACAAGCTCAAGGTTAGGATACCTTTTAACCATGTAAAACTATGAGAGGAAGTAAGCCGCCTGCATTGGCTCCACGTGAAACTGGAGCCCCTTAATGTTCTCAGAATAAGATTTTATATCAAAATTGCCTTCTACTACAATAAGAATATGAAACGAACCAGGGCCATGACAGTTGTGGCCAGAAAACAAGAGAGTTGAGGGTTTCCAATGTACCCCCTCCACATGATCCCCAATACATGAAGGTGAAAATAATCAGAAATATTAACAGGAGTATCTACAACATCATACCTATAACCACATGAAATGCAGGTGTGTTGATATATCTGCCTTGCATTATATGAACACGCTTGCAGCTATGTGTGTATACTTACACTAAGATAGATACTTCATTAATACACCCTATAGCAGAAAATTGCAAATTATCTATAGCCTATAATCGAAGATATAAATATGGGAAAGTCGCTATAAAGATGTATTGCATATCTTTGAAGTAATCTTAAGCGTCTGCATATAATAATATATATCTTGAACGTCTGATTACTATAAACATATCTTCAAAAGACAAGTCATCTCTTGTCTAAAAACAGTAAAGCATAAAAGTCTTTTATACGGACTAGCATTGCTTAGATTAACCAGAATGTTGCATCCCCTACTTACTCAAAAGGCAAGCCCTTTCCCTCGAGCCCCTACCTTGTCCGATGGAGAGCCCTTTGGCGATTCAAAATATTTCAGATTCTCCATCTCGACTATCATGTCCATGTTGATACCTTCGTCCCAAAGGTATATAGCCAACCAGTGGCCATAGGGAGGAATTTTCACATTGAACGACCACATGAGGAAGTTGACATTCCTCTGGATGATGGGCCTTCTGTTGGAAAACTTTGCAGGATTATCATGAATCAGTATTGGGAACCAAGGAACCTGGCGGTTGTTCCACATGAAGATATCATAATGCTTTGGCTTGGGGGCCAAGAGATCAGAAGTAACTGTTGACATTACAATAAGGTTGTTGGAGATTGATGATATAATTGATAAAGGATGATTACTGTCTTAATAATATTATTTTGTCATTGATGTCAAGCAATTGATTTTCTGATTCAGTATGATGTTGCCATATCTTAAAGAGTATGTTTTGATGAGTATAAAGATGTCGGTAAGTGACACATAAAGAATGTGATAATGAAAGGGAGTAATAAGTTATTCAATGGGAAACTATTACCGAGTTAGACAGTGATGAGATTATGTTATTTTGATTGTTTTGATATCCTATATATGTGTATTCGAAGACTGAATAAGAAGGAGAAAAGATTTCATGTAATAGAATGAGTAAAGGTTTGATACTGTTCTATTTTACTGAGCAAGGAGCTAGTCGGTAAACACCAAGGTTATCAGTGTCGGTTAAAGAAGAAAGAATGTCTACCGAGTAAAGTTCAGTAGTTACCGAGTATCAACCGAGCAGTAACAAAATGCATTGGATGAATAAATACATTATAGAAGGATGCCAACGAGCTGGAGATTTATAGAAGATTGGAATGTTGTGCAAGAAGTTTGTTAAGGATCAACGACAATGAAAATTCAAGAGTTAGATCTACAACACAGATTGAATGGTCATAACTGAGCACAAGTACCAAGGAAGGTATACAAGTTTCAAGGCAAGATAAAACGTTTTTCAGTTCGAAGGATTCAATTAACCTAGTCAAGTTTGAAGATCTGATGGCTAATATTAATCATGGGAAATGTGATTAAGGAGATTAAGCGGTTAGGAATTGCTTATAAATAAGGAAAAGTTGATGAACAAAGGATGCGGGCAAATAGAAGAGTAGTGATATTGCAGAGGTGATTACCGAGTACAGAAGATTGAAGATCTGATTGAAGAACAGATTGAGAAGCCTAGCAAGGAGGAAGATAAGTCTTATGAAAAGATTATTTTGAGCACATAGAGTCTGCTTTAACATTTCAGATGTGAAGTTGCAGATATATTTTATTACTGTTATTTATTTTTGTAAGTGACAGGAAATCTCTTAACCGAGTGGACCTAACAGTCTTATTTGTAAATCCTCTAGCAAGGTAACATTTTGAATGAGTGTTTGAAATCCTTTGACAAGGTCACTTCTAACAAAGTGCAAGATTCTGATAGATCTGAGGGAAATCCCTTGACCAGGTCACATCTAGCAATGTGTTTATGTAATCTTTAACAGGATTGGCTTTTAACCGAGCATACTCTAAAAGAGTATATTTTCTTAGTGGGTCTAAAATCCCACATTGGTTTTTCCCTATTTGGGTTTCCACGCTAAATCTGGTGTTAAATGTGTTTTGATGTTTCAATTTTATCAGTTTATGAGTTTGAATGATTTACAGTCATAGTTGCATATCAAGTAAGTTCTACCGAGGTTGAATCTGATGAATATTTTGAATTGTGAGTTTATCTGGTTCACCCCCCCCCCCTCTCATCTAACTAATAGTAACATTCACCATTACTTGGTCAAGCTCTATGAGAATGCTATTCTTAAAAACCTTTAAACATAATTCCCTGATGAAATCCCTATTAGGCTCGAAATGGAGTACTACGGCTAGGAACATAGAGGAAATATCAGAATTTTCTCTAGTCCTATCCTCATTGGTGATGAAATCTTCCCCTAGAATTTGAGTAACCCCATTGACGAGCAGTTAGTTAGGATATTTCAAGATGCTTGTCAGCCGAACTGCCTTTATTTCCCCAGGAATGGTCATTTGTCTTTTAGAGCTCGAGAGCTTGAGTGTAGTATCCATGATATTTGAATTTTGCTTAGCAGAGAATGAAGAGACAAAGAAAAACCGGTCTTAATAAAGCTAGAGGTCTGTCTCGAAAGTCGGGTGTGAGAATGAAATGAATTTAATTGATAATTGAGCCAGAATGATTAAACCTCGTCAATAAGAATTGGAGAAAGTACTTGCTTGAGAGGCATATCACATAGAAATGACTGCAAGACCATCCTCGAGATTCCATCATTCAATATTGCACATGCTTAGTGTCTGGTTAATATTTGCATGATCGACATGTGCAGAGATGATTGATACAGCTCAGTCAGCAAGATGAAATTATTAGAAGAAGGTACGACCGGGTTTCAAAATTCGAAGTGGGTTAATGAGGTGGATTAATGAGTGCTGACAAATGTCATTTCCAAGATAATCACAGAGGAGGAAGATCTCAAACTTATTATAGTTAGGATCGTCGAGACAATGATTTCTTGACAATCTCCATTGTAATAGCCTAAGCCTTGAGAATGGAATGGTGGGTGGATGTCGAGACTATATATATATATATATATATATATGATATCTATACCTATATATACATGTACATATATGCATGTGTTTATATATGCATACACACACACACATATATATACACATATATATATATATATACATATGTATATATGTATATATATATATGTATATATGTATATATATATACATATATACATATATATATATACATATATATATGTATATATATATATATCATTTGAAGTTTGAATGAAAAGAATATATATCAATATGTATATATACATATGTATAGATATATGTATATATCTATATATAAAATTCATGGTTTATATATGTATACATATACATATAAAAAGGTGGATTGATTTATTAAATAAATCAATCAACAGACTATAGTGACAACATTAATTATAATTAATTAGGATTGAGGAGGAATAGGAATTGGCACAATTAATAAATTAATTATGCAAAGAACTTAAAATAATTAAAACAATTATTTTTAAGTGTCTATAGTAAGTATGTTGAGACACTAAATGTGAACACCTTAAGTAGTTTATTTGACGAAGAAAAGATACCAAGAGTTGCAAATTTCCTAATCAAGTTACACATCAGAAGATACAAGATGCAAAGGAGAAGGAGAAAGAGGTTTAACAATTTGGACTTGGCCAAAATTTGCATGCCTTCTTTGCTAGCTATCTGTGGGTCCCATAGGTTGTTTGGCCTCGTGGACGTTATTAAAAAAATTCATTCATTCATTCAATCATCTTGGAAGCCTCTCGAGAAATATGGATCGTCAATTTGAAACATCAACTTGTCCATTTCAATTAAGGAGACGCCTTCGACGTAATTATTATTATTATATTATGAGATTATTATTAATATTAAATGATTATTAAGATATAATTATAATATTATGTTTTAATATATTATGGTGGGCGAGGAAGGGTGAGCAGAGCAGAGGAGTGAGAATTTTTGACAGAACAGTCAAGGGAGTGAGGGGCATATGAGTGATGTCTGTAGTCTTAGAGCTCAAGATTTTGAGGGACTACTAGGAAATTACCGAAACAGGCAAGAAACATGGAACAAAAAGGACGCTCATGATTGGGGTGAAGAAATGGATTTTGCGGTTCCAATAGAGAACTTGTGGGCAAGGATCAATAATGGTTGGCAACCCTGTGGGATTGATTGGAACGATAACCTCTGGATGGATCCGTCTTATATTCAGCAATGGGTATTTAAAAATAGATGATGGGCGGACAAATGTAAACCTCCTGCGTAGTCATATAGGAACCCAAAATGTCCAGGGTGAACTAAAAGAATGGTGGAGGCAAAACCAAGGGCCAGATTCAGGCAGTATCGACCTCACTTTCAAAGGGAAAGAAGGCAAAACCCTACGCATGTTAACCTAGGGGATCGACAATTAGCTACCCACAAATTTAGAAGACAATGGTATGGGCAGTTTTGGCAAAATAATCAAACCAATGCGGATTCTTTTGCGAATTGGAGGGATAAAAACCATAGTGGGTGGATCGGACAATCAGACAACTCTTCAACACTCAAGGATCTAAATTCGCAGCCAGAGGATGCTCCACTAGTTTAAGATAAGATTTCGAGTAAGTTATCTCAAACACCAAATCCATGCATGTCGATTCATTTAAGCATAGACCGCATTAGGGAGACAGTACGCAAGATATAAGGAGGTTGGGTTGCTTATTAAATAAGGAGAAGGACAAAATGAAGTAATAAAATTGAATGAGTGGTGCATATCCAAATGGGGAAAACAAACACAAATGCAGGTTTTGCCTAATAGTTATTATATGGTAAGGAGGATAGGAAAAATGCTTTAGATCAGAGGCCATACTTCTTGAGAGGACAACAAATACAAGTAAGGGAATGGACACACAATTTTGACCCATGGAAGGTAGCAGAGCAACTTAAGTGGGTCAGATTGGGATCATAACATTTTGATAGATATTGGTAAAAATATGGGTGATCTTATTAAATCGGAGGGAATTGTTCCAAATAATCTCAATGGCCATTATGCCAAGATGTGTTTCAAGATCCACTCAGCCGATTCGATCCCTCAAGAGATTGAAATACATACAGAATGGGGTATATGGAGACAGAAAGTAGAGACTAAAGAAAGTATAGAGAGATGCTCAAATCATGGCTCGATGAAGTAAAACGATGGTCAATGTAGGAGTAAGGAGGCAGCAGTGGATTCGGAAGCCAAGGACCAACTAGGAAGCCCAAGCAACAGAGTAAGTAGGCAAGACCATCAAGGTCCTTCTAGCAAGGTCATAACAAAAGGAGTAGAATGCTAGGAGAGATAACTAGGTCCCCAGAATTGTTATGACCAAACAAACTGCCACTATGGCAATGCATAAAAGTACAAAGGATAATATATCAGATGAGTCATTTGTGGAGTACCAACCAGAACCCCATACTCATCAAGAGCCGATCAAGGCTAAGATTTTGGGTTTAGATCAAATTGGGACCTTTAATGATGACCTTCAGTCTAATACGAGGATGGGGATGATATCAAGAGACAACAGGAATCAAAGCAGGAGGCTAAACAAGCATAATTATAGCTTAAATACATGTAGGGATAATGTTACTATTCCCTAGTATGCCCCCCCCCCCCCCCCAAAGCTCCAGTAATGAGAAATATTGAAGCCTTTGAGGAAGATGAGATCCTGGAAGGAAAGGATCTTCAATTGGATCTTGAGGCAGTAAATAATTTTCTAGGAATTGCCCCTCCCCCTGTCCAAGCTAGTGAAGAATACCAAAAAGAGAAGATGGATATCATCCAAAGAATAATAGAATTGGATTCCCAAGATAAGCAAGCAGAAGGGAAAGCCTTAGATCCTTTGATTCTAAACTCAACCCCAAACATTGAGACTCTTGGTATCCAACAAATCCCCTCATCCAAACTCAAGGCTGATTGTGGGAAAGATCCTTCAAGGAAAGGGGCGGGTAGGAAATCCTTAGCAGAATTAAGATCTAAGGATGGATAAGCCATGGGACAAAAAAAGATCACCTCTCTTTTGGATTTAGGGAAGGGTACCCCCCTTCCCCAGGCGCCATGATACTCATTTCATGGAATGGAATGGGCTTAAATGCCCCTAACATGCAACATCTAGTCAAGCAAAGGATTGGCTTGGCTAGAGCTGAAATAGTTTTAATACAAGAAATAAAGCAATCTCGGTTGGAAGTGGAAATATGCTTTAAGAGCTTTAAGCAATGAAAAGTAAAAGTGGTTCAGGCAGATGGTGCTTCTGGAGGTTTAGCTATATGCTAGAACTCATCAAAATCTTGTTATGAGCACCTAGATATGGGTAGTAATTGGATGGAGGGGTTAATTAAAATTTTGGAGCATGATTTGCAATTCATCATTGTTAAAGTATATGCTCTCATCTCTTATAGTGGTAAGAGAGCACTACAGACAAAGATTGACACATTTCTTGGGAGCATAGATGATAAAGCCACTATCATAGGTGGAGATTATAACGCCATTTTGTATATGTCAGACAAAAAGGGTGGAATATCAAGGCCAAGCCAGACCCAAAAAGACTTTAAGGATTGGGTTTTCAGGAACCAGTTGTTGGAGATAGAATTGAAAAATGGAAGTTTCACTTGGAATAATAGGAGACTTGGTTTTAGTAATATAGCAGAGAAATTGGACAGGTTCTTATTCAAAAGGGATCTAACCTTATTCCCAACAGCCTTGGAAGGGGCCATTCTCCCATGCTTAGGATCAGACCATTATCCGATTAAACTAGACTTGATACTGGATGTGAATCCCACTAGAGTTCCTTTCAAATTTGATAATATGTGATTCAAAGAGGAATAATTTTTACATATGGTTGAAGAATGGTAGAAAGAATAAGTGTATTCAAGATCAAATCTTTTCTACTTTATGTCAAAACTGGAAGGTATCAAAAGGATGCTGCAAGCCTGGAACAAGGACCACTTCAAGAATATTTTTGTGGAAAACACCAAAATTGAAGAGGATTTGAAAGAACTTAATGATGCAGTCATCAAAGAAGGTAAGGACTATGACAACTATTTGAAGGAGAAGGATCTTCTTAAAAGACACGAAGATATTCTTGCTAAAGAAGAAATATTCTGGAGGCAGAAATCCAGGGAGATGTGGCTAGAAGCTAGGGACAGGAATAAAAAATATTTTCAAAATATCTCCAAGCAAAAGAGAGATCTCAATAAGATTAGTAAACTAGAATTGGACAAAGGGGACATCACAGAGAAACTTGAGGGAATTAGAAGAAAAATTGTATCCTATTTTGATAATCTCCTTAATCAAGAAAAGGGGTCCAATCTCAAGGACCAAGTCGAGTTACTAAGGAATATTCCACAGGTCCTTAGCATTGAACAGAATAGGATACTAAATGCTCAGTTCACACTTACAAAAGTAAAAATTTCCTTGTTTAAATTGCATCCAGATAAGGCACCTGGGTCAAATGGATTTCCAACCAGCTTTTTTAAAAAATGTTGGGATTTTTTGGGGCAAGAGATGGTGGATGCTTTGGAATCTACTAGAAACTCAAGGAATTTGACAAGGAAAGTGAAAAATACCTTTCTGGTCATTATCCCTAAGAAGGAATGGGCATCAAAATGGAGGATTTTAGGCCTATCTCGCTGTGTAATATAACATATAAAATTAATGTCTAAGGTGTTGGCCAATAGAATCAAGCACATCCTTCCTCTCATCATCTCTAAAGAACAGACCAGATTTGTCCCTGGTAGATCCATCATTGATGGAGTTATAATCGCACAGAAAACATTGCATTCACTTCAAGCTAATAATATGGCAGGTGTATGCGGGAAAAGTGGGTTGATAAAACTTAATATGTAAAAATATTGCAAAATACTAGTCCACACACACACAGAGGACTTCTTGATGCAAGCTATGGAGTAATAACGTATTACTCAGCTTCCCAAGGAGGGTCCCATGGTTCTCTATCTCACAATGTCCCTCAAACCAATGTTTTTGCTCTCAGATCACTGAGCAAAATGGTTTAGGGATGGCAAATGTAAGAACGAGGGATGCACTGATAGTTTTTTTAGAATGAGATGTGTTACAAGCTAGGTATGATTTTAAAATGCAATAAACTAAATGATAAGATGACAAGATTAGTATAAATACTATCCTAACATGATATATTAGTCTATGATTGAGTTAAATGATAAAGAAATTATTCTAAGCATGCATATTTAGACTAATTTCTATTCTAAAGAGAGGCTAAATGATGAGCATAAAATGATATGAGAAAGCTTGAAAGAATTTGAGCATAAGTGTAATGCTTCAAATTTGAAAGATGATTGTTTTTAAAATGGAGGAATGAGAGCTCTATTTATAGCAAGAATAGGGCAATGGATGGTCAAGATTGAATGGTTTAATCAAGGGTTGAGTTTGAAAGTTGGGGATCCATGTGCACAATTGGCACCAATAAAATGGTGACAAGTGTCAATATAGGATTGGGTTGAGAGAAGGGGTTGGAGGCATTAAAGGCCTGAGAAGACCTCATGGTTATCTAAAGGCTAAGGGTCAAGTCTAAATTAAGATTACCCACTGGATTAAGAGTTAATCCAAGGATAAACCTTTGTGCAAATGATTAAGAGATAATCATGGTCAAAGCATTAATGGCCTGATGAGACCCTTGGGTTGGATAGAGGTTGAGTCAAAACAAATGTTTTAACCATGTGGGAGGGTTTGAATTAACCATTAATGGTTATTGGAGACTTTGGGGATTAAGTGGTTGAAGGTTGGAAGCCTTCAATGGTTATCAAAGACTTTAAGGATTTTGGTGGTTGAAGGTTGAAAACCTTTAATGGTTATCAAAGACTTTAAGGGTTTTGAGAAGTGACTTCCCTTTGCTTAGGGATGTGACAAAGTTTCGAGGAGGGGTTAGGCTAATTAGAAGCGATTAGAAGATTCTAGAAGGGATTAGAAAGGGGTTTGGGATTTTGCAAGTGGATGGAGGGATAATAGGATTTAATTGAATTAAATGATTTTCATTCAATTTGGTTGCAATTTGGGAAAATTGAATAAATTAGATTTATTCATTTTTAGGATAACTTATTTAATTAAATTTGAATTTAATTAAAAGTGGATAGGGGGATTTAATTGAATAAAATGATTTATTCATTAAATGGGTATAGTGAATTTAATTTAAATAAATTGAGTAATTTACTTAATTAAATAGAGGAATGTGGATAATTTAATCAAATTAGATTTAATTAAATAGAGAAATGAACATAAAATATTCATTTAGGAATATGGTCATTTTTATATGTCTACATTTTGCCCCTCTTTGAAGTGACGTGTGTGCACATGTTATTTGAAAGAAAATGATGCTTTATCATGATTTATGATCTAATGCAATTTTTTTATTTTTTTTGTCACTTTTTTTTTTTTGATTTGCCAGTCGTGCCCCAGATTTGATTTGGTGCGTGATGCCCCAGATTTGATATTTGATGGCGATGCCCCCTCGGGAGATGAATCAATTTTTTTGGAAAATTGTTGATTTAATTTGATGAAGTTCGTATGATGCGTATGATTTCGTGCATGTAAAATGTGTGTGAATTGATTCATCTCCCGATAAGTTACAAATTTTATGGTATAGAGGAGACCGCGACCATATTACAGGTCCATTGGGCTAACCCTAATTTCATTTTCCTCCTATAAAAGGGGAAAAGGGCTTGATTGAGACTCATTTGTGCTTTGTTGACTTTGGAGAAAGAGAATTTGCTCTGGAGAGAAAATGCCTATTCCCTATCACAGACACCGTTTTGAGCGCGTTCGGAGGTACCGGAGACCTGTAGCGCGTGGATCACCAGTAAGTCAATGTTTTTGACCCCTTTTTGATTTTTTGTTTTGTCATTTTTAGTCACTTTTTGAATTTCAAAGTTTGAGTGTTTCGTTTTAGCGTGTCTAGGGTCCACAGTAGCACATACGAAGTGTAGAGTAGCGCATCGAGGTCAATTGTAGGGGTCGCGTCCGAAAAAGATAGGTTAGCGCATAAAATTATTAGGTTAGCGCGGGCATGTAGAATAGCGTATGGAAAGTATTGGGTAGCGCATCGCGTCAACAGGTTAGTGCATAGGTGTGACCTAGCGCATAGGAGTCGCAGGGGTTCACATAGAGAAGGAGTTTTAACACGTAGGACTAACCTAGCGCATAGGGCTAAACGGGTAGCGCCTGGGAGGGATAGATTAGCGCGTAGACAGAGTCTAGCGCATAGGGTGGGTTGGGTAGCGCATGGGGGGAAAAGAGTAGCACGTAGACAGAGTCTAGCGCATAGGTTAGAGATAATAGCGCGTAGGAGAGGCAGCCTAGCGCGTGGGGGTGTTTTAGCGCATTGAAGATCTGTTTTAGCGCATCTGAAAATTTTTGCAGTTTTGGCCGATTTGAAAATTTGTTTTGTTTGCCTGTCGTGTTTTGATGAATTTGTCCAATATGAGTGTTTGTATAACTTGTTTTGATTTGCGTGTTTTCAAGTTATGTATAGATATCAATCTGTTGTTTTGATCAAAATATGATGTTTTTGCGTGTTCTATTTCAAGTTCAATGTGTGTGAAGCCTGAGTTGTATTACAAGCCGATATGGGTTGGAAACTTGAGTTGTGTTACAAGCTGATATGAGTGGGAAACTTGAGTTGTTTTACAAGTTTATGTGATTGTGGAGACTTGAGTTGTATTACAAGTTTTGATATGGTTTTTGAGAACTTGAGTTGTTTTACAAGTTGATATGAAATGATAGGATTTTGAACTTTGATTGTAGATGAGCAAATTGTTTCATGTTGTTGATGTAAATTGTATTTTGATATCTTTGTTTTAATGTGGAAACTGATATTGGATATGTTGTGTTTGTTGACAGGAGCGATTGGGTGTTGTACAGTCGAGGGAGAGATTCCCGAGACCGTGGACATTGATACCGCGATTGTCACAGGCAGATTTGGACATTATTAAGAGATGTGGATTGACCTCTCTTCTGGATATGCCTCGGTTCATTGTGAACTGGGGGCTTTTGACAGCGTTGGTAGAGAGGTGGCATAGCGACACGAACACCTTTCATTTTGCCACTGGAGAGATGACAGTGACACCGGAGGATTGCTACCGGATTTTGCGGATTCCTGTAGTAGGGGCACTACTTCCCTATGAGTAGTCAGAGGAGGGTGGCACAGAGGCACTGCACCGCATTTTTCAGGATGACACAGTTTGTGGCTATGAGATCCCCTGGCAGGAGTTTTTGGATTTGGGTTATGCACCACTGCCATCTGTACTGGCAGGATTCATTGGGGGATTCCTTTGTCCTGATCGTAGGTCAAAGGGATTCTCGGTGGGATGGGGGTTAGTGTTGGAGGAGATGGTCACACAGGGCTGGAGATTTGCATGGGGGTCAGCGATGCTGGCTCATTTATACCGGAGTTTGCATGAGGTAGTATACCTCGGGTACGACAGTTTGTCAGCTGGCGTGACCCTATTACAGGTATGGTGCTGGGAGCACATTCCAGCAGCGAGGCCACTGGTAGATAGAGACAGGCCCGTAGGTGCAGCATATGCCTACAGATATAGAGGTCTAATTGTCCAGCGTAAGCTGGGCAAACTAGAGCATTGGAGGAGGGTTTTTGACGACATAGATACGGTCACCTGGAGACCGTATACAGGCTGTGAGGTATGGGCGGAGGATGGGCTGGAGATGCCCTTTGTATTTATGACGAGGTATCTGATTGGGAGGACCCCATTCGTTATTGAGCGGTTTGTGGTGACCCGAGTTTGGAGGCAGTTCGGGCGCCAGCGAGACAGGACCCTCCTGGAGATCCAAGGGCAGGTGTATCTAGAGCGAGACCATCTCCGTCAGGAGATAGTCATACTTGAGAGACATGGTCTCTGTTGTATTTTGGGATCATTGTTATACTTTGTACTGGACATAGTGTTTGGACACATTTTGTAGATGTTGATCATTTTCGAGATATATATATAGATGGCACCATTTTTTTTTTTTGATCATGTGATGTGTTGATATGGATGCATGTTATGTGAGTCATTTTATGTGATGATGCAATATATGATGTAATGCATGGTGCAGGATGTATGCTTGTTATATGCTGTGAGATGTATTTTGAAAATGAGATGTATGTTTTTAATATGCTGCTAAATGTATCGTGATGTGTAAATGATGTTAAGTGATATGGAATGATGTTTATGCAACTAATTGTAAAATGATGTGTAACTAATTGAAAAATGATATGCAACTAATTGTAAAATGATGTGCAACTAATTGTAAAATGATGTGCAACTAATTATAAAATTGATATGCAACTAATTGTTTTTGGAGCATCCCTCATTCTGTATTTGCCATCCGATAGAACCATATTTTTGCTTTCTTTGTAGGTTTCATCATTGAGCATTGATTTGTTGAGGATATGTTGAAAATTTATACAAGCATAATGGTATAATTAAACCATAATGACCTGAGAAAAATTTACATGAGGTTTGATTTTGCAAGATAGCACAAGCGTCAAGGTATAATTGAACCAGGATGACCTGAGTGCGTATTGCATAAACAGACAAGATTTGATCATTTGTATGCATGAAGTGGAATTAGGCCTTTAGTGATATTCGATGTATCACGTCTTGAGACAAGTATTCACACAGTACAAGTGATCGCCTCCCAAACAGAAGACTAAGAAAATATTGGAAATTCCTCTTGACCTCTAGCTGTGAAGCATGTAGTGAGACAAGGAAGAGAATCCAATAATTCAAAAAGTTCAAAATGCAAAACTAGTCAAGACTTTATGCAAGAATGCAACATCTAGTACTTCAGAAAATCATCCATCCTTGATATTTGTGTGAATTGTCTTTGTTTTGGTTTTTGCGATGAAGCGTAGTGTTGTTTGTTGGATGTCATGCCTCTGATTTTGGCGATAATTTGTGATGTTTGGAATGTTTGCAAGTTTTTGAACCAATGAATGCCCCTAGCTAAGTGTACCCCTCGATATGATCATGTACAGTGATTACCAAGCCATGGTGGACTGCGGTAAGAGAATAGATATAGATGGATAACCCAGGAGAGTGACTACGTTAAGTATATCCTGAATGAATATATGCTAAGTGTCGGGCAATGGCCGATAGTGTTTTAATGGATAAAATGGTATGGAGATAGATGGAGGAGCCGTTCTTTCACAAGGGCGCCTGTTTACCAGGTTTTCACCCTTTGTTTTTATTGTACTTTGTTTTTGCTTTTTCTGGATTTTTTGATTTTTTTGTTTGTTTTGGGCTTTTTCCGTGCACTGGGCTACTTTAAGTATAGTACCGTTTCAGATGGATGCTGTTAGTTGGTTCGTCGAGCACATCTCCTTCAGAATTTGTTAGCTGATAAGCACCTGATCCATAAACTGATATGATAACATAGGGACCCAACCAGTTAGGTTCAAATTTCCCTTTCTTTTCTCGATCTTGCTGATTTCTTGGATTTTCTTTGAGTACTAGGTCACCAACCTTGAAGTTGCGGGGAATGACCTTGTGATTGTAGCTCTTGCACATGCATTGCTGATATGCTTTGACATGGGTATAAGCATGTTGGCGTCTTTCATCTAATAGCTCAAGTTCTTGTAATCGGTTAACTCGATACTCTTCATCTGGGATTAAGCCTTTCAAAGAGACTCTGAGAGATGAGATCTCTACCTCCAGTGGTAAAACAGCCTCTGATCCATATACCAATGAGTATGGTGTTGCCCCTGTAGGTGTGCGGATGCTAGTTTTGTATGCCTAAAGTGCTGGATTGAGTTGTACATGCCAATCTTTGCCTGCATCATTCACTGTTTTCTTGAGGATTTTTAGTATTGTCTTGTTAGATGCCTCCGCTTGACCATTTCCCTGTGGGTAGTATGGTGTAGAGAACCTATGTTGGATTTTGAATTTTTCACATAGTTCCCGTACATCTTGATTTTTGAAAGGGCATCCATTATCTGTAATGATTGAACTTGGAATACCATATCTACAGATCAGATAATTGAGAATAAAAGAGGCAATTTGTTTCCCAGTCACTGTGGTCATGGGAACTGCTTCTATCCATTTGGTAAAGTATTATGTTGCTGTTATAATGAACTTGTGTCCATTTGATGATGAAGGGTGAATTTTGCCAACTAGGTCCAGTCCCCACTGACAAAAGGGCCATGATGTTGTAAAGGGCTGCAGTTCCTGTGCTGGTGCATGTATTAGATTGCCATGAATTTGGCATTTAGGACATTTCTTGGCGAAATGATATGAGTCTTTCTCCATTGTAGGCCAGTAGTATCCCATCCTTAGAAGCTTTTTAGCAAGAGTAGTGCCACTTGAATGTGTGCCACAAATACCTTCATGGAGCTCATGTAAAGCCAAATCGGAATCATTACGATCAAGGCAATGAAGAAGAGTACCATCGAGACCTCGACGATATAAAGTATTAGCGGTAAGGGTATAACGGGCAGCTTGTCGGATAAAGTTACGTTTTTGGTTACGAGATTGGTCAATGGGTAAGATATTATGTTTGAGGTAGTCATATATGGGTCCATATGACGGAGAATTTGAACCAGCCAAGGCATAGATAACATGGGATTCAGAGTGGTCATAGGCGGGGGAGAACAGTTGCTCTACCAGGAACTCATAATGACTCTGTTGCTCTGGAATTTGTAGTAATGAAGCGATTGTAGCCATTGCATCGGCTGCTTTATTGTCCAACCTTGGTATTTGCTCGAAGGTGATGTGCACAAAATACTATTTGAAGTCATCCACCATTCGTTTGTAGGGTAGTAGCTTGTCGTCCTTTGTTTGATAGTTGTTGTTGATTTGATTGATGACCAGTTGTGAGTCTCCATAGACTTTTAACTCTGTGATTTTCCATTCGACGGCCATTTTGATGCCTATGACCAATGCTTCATATTCAGCCACATTATTTGTGCATGGAAACATAAGCCTATATGATCTTGGCATAGTGTGTCCTTCAGGAGTGATGAATAGAATGCCGGCCCCTGAACCATGTTGAGTATAGGATCCGTCAAAGTATAGGGTCTAGTGTTTGGTAGAAAGAGCAAGAACGTCTCTGTCTGGAAAGTCGATCTCCATGGTGTGTTTGCTTGGGAGTGGTGCTTCAGCCAACTGATCTGCAATTGCTTGTCCTTTGATGGCTCATCTTTCTGTGTATTGGATGTCGAATTCACTGAGAATCATGACCCATTTAGCCAATCGGCCTGTAAGAGCTACCTTGCTGAGTAGATATTTGAGAGGATCAATTTTTGCAACTAACTTGATGGTGTGTGCTAATATATAATGTCAGAACTTCTGAGATGCAAAGACCACTGTTAAGCAAGCCTTTTCAATGAATGTATAGTTGAGTTCATAGCCATTCAATGTCCTACTGGTGTAGTATATGGCACGTTCCTTTCCTTGTTGATCTTCTTGTGCCAATAGTGCCCCCAATGAAATATCTGTTGTTGAGATATATAGAATAAGTGGCTTTCCGGTGACTGGTGGTACTAGAACTGGTGGATTCTGTACACTTAGCCTCCCATTTGAATGGTACATTTTTGTGTAGCAAATGGTTAAATGGTAGACTTTTATCTGCTAGTTGAGCGATGAATCGCCTGATTGATTGAAGTCGTCCCTGTAGAGATCTGAGTTGACTGATATTCTGTGGTGGTGGCATTTCCATAATGGCTTGTACCTTTGCTAGATCAACTTCAATACCCTTAGCTGAGACTATGTAGCCTAGTAACTTACCTGATGTAACCCCGAAGACACACTTCTTAGGGTTAAGCTTGACTTGGAATTTCTCCAATCGATTAAAATTTTTTGCTAGGATGCCAAGATGTTCAGCTCTAGTGAAGGATTTGGCTAGTAAATCATCCACATAGTCTTCCATAAATGTGTGCATCATGTCATGGAATATTGTGGTCATTGCTCTTTGATAAGTGGCCCCTGCATTCTTTAAGCCGAAAGGCATAACATTCCAACAGTACGTTCCCCAAGGACAGGTGAATGTTGTTTTATCTTGATCTTCAGGTGCTATCTTGATTTGATTGTAGCCTGAGAAACCGTCCATTAGTGAGAGCATTGCATGGCCTACTGTGAGATCTACAATGATGTCGATACTGGGCAAAGGAAAGTCATCCTTTGGACAAGCTTTGTTGACGTCTCTGAAGTCAGTGCAGATTCTGATACTACCATCTGGTTTTGATACTAGAACGATGTTGGAAATCCATTCCGCATAGTCAATGGGTCGGATGAATCCGACGTCTAATAGTTTCTTCAGTTCAGTTTTGACCATGAGTGCCACCTGTGGATTCATCTTTCATAGCTTTTGCTTGACTGGCTTAACTCCTATAGAAATGGACAGATGATGCATGATTAAGTGTGGATCCACTCCAGGCATATCAGCATATGACCAAGCAAAGTTGATTTGCTGTCCTTTAAAGAAGATGATGAATGCCGATCTTTCTTCCTCTGTCAGAGATTCTTTAAGGTGTATGTTTCTGGCTGCTTCTGTGGTGCCAATGTTGATTGATTGAGTGGGCTCAATCAATATGGGCGATCGCTCATGAAAGTGCTCAGGAAGAGTGTCAAGTCTCCCATCGTTAGGTGCCTTAAAAAGGTTTTCACCCTTCGATGCGTCCTTTATTTTTACTTTTTTATGATCTAGAGCTGCCATTGACTGGTTTTCAGCATTAGATTCTTTATTTGGTTCATTTTTGCGACTGAGAGACTTGACACTCCCTGATTGACAGATATCGTTATTTTGTTCACTGGTAGAGCTTGTGTCGGGATTTACGGTACATAGGTAATGGATAATAGATTCGTCATTTGGGAAAATTGGTATATTATGGATTTCAGGTTCATCCCAGTCGATGAGGTCAGGAAAGACAAGTGGTAAGGAATCGTTGGGTGGATCAAGTTCGGCTACTGTAAGTGTTAGGATAGAGTTTTCATCGTGATGGGTCTTGGGTTTAAAGAAATTTAGGATTTCCTCGAGGTCCTCGATGGTATCATCTTCCACATAGACTTGTTCATAATGTTTTTGTTCACTTTCCTGGGCATCATAGATATTTTGCGATCCAAATTCAAGAGGTCTATCTTCTGCGTTATGCTCCTCCTGAGAAAGGGATATAGAATCAGTATCATCCAGGATATCAGTAGTAGCATTGGAGCAGGTACCCCATTCATATTCATTGGAATCTGTCTCATAGGCATCATCCCAGATTCTATCTGTGCTGTAAACAAGTGTGTTGTATGGTGAAAACAAATCTTTGATGATGGATACCATTTTGATGGTTTTTGTAGATTCTGTATCAGATCCGTCTTCTACTTGCTGGATTTGTTCATAGACTGTGCTTCCTCGGGGAGGAATAACGGTATCTGGAGATGACATGATTTGTTCTTGAGATATTGGTGTTTGAATATGAGCTACTGCTGCAGATAGGGCCTTCTTGTGACTTAGAAGCTTTTCCTGATGTAACTTATGATCTTGACGTTCCCGTGTCTTGCGGATTGTTTCTGCTGATTCAAAAAGTGCTTCCTGCCAGGATTCTTCTTTGTACTTCTTCTTTTCCTTCCATTGAGGTTTTGTAGTTGTGTGTGGCGGCCGTTTTAATAGGAATGTGAGTTTAGAACCCAATCCTGCTTTGTTCCTACTAGGTTGTGAAGGAAGATCTATAGGTTCAGTGACTCCTTCTTTGCATTTTCCAATAGGTCCTTTACCACCATATCCCATTTGCTTCATGATTAAGTAGCCTTTTCCATACATGTGTGTTGGTAGAACAATGTCCAGAGCGGCTGCTCTATGATTTTCTTCTTCATCTTTGTATAACCAGCTAAGAACGTCCTTGTCCTTTGATTCATGTGCTAGAGTACCCAATTGGATGAAGGTACCATCAAATTTAGTGATGGGCCGAGTAGCTAGTTGTGTTGATGTAGTAGGCAAACCATGCGATCTAGGTGAGGTTGGCAATTTTGTCAAACATAAAGGCTCTAAAATTCTCCCATACCTTGGTCTTTGATTTGCATTTTCTGCTTGAAGTCTCCCCATAAGGAGTTGGGCTTTGCTGTTTGCAAATCTGATGTCAAGGATTGCTGCTTTTCTCTATTATGAGGAACCAAACTGTCTTGGGCTGCCCCCATTGCATTGCAATGTTGAAATGGATTGTGATCAGCAGATATGGAGATTTCTTGTCCATCATAAGGAAACTTGACACACTGGTGATATGTAGAAGGTATTGCTTGCATTTCATGTATCCAGGGTCGTCCTAATAAGATATTGTAGGTGAGATCAATATCTAAAACCTGACATATAGTATCCTTTTGTACTGGGCCTACTTGAATAGGTAATATCACTGTGCCTTTAGAGGACCTTTCGTCATCATCATATGCCTTTATGGTAATTTTCTTGCAAGGATCAATAGATTCTTCTGAGAAGCCTAATGCACGGATAAGCTTTAAAGTACATATATTAAGGCCGGCTCCTCCATCTATTAGGACTCTTTTGACTCGGTGTTTGCAAACAATGACTTCAATATGGAGAGGAGTATTATGCAGATGACTCAATGAAGTATTGTCATGCTCTGAGAAGGTGAGGTTATGAGGTCCTGTCATATGGGCGACCATGGCTTGAAATCTGTCTGTATCTAGATTTTGGGGTACATTTGTTTCCAATAGTGCTTGCTCCAATATGTCTTTGTGCTTGGGTGATAGTTTCAATAATTCCAGGATAGATATCTGAGCTGGAGTCTTGCGTAGTTGGCTAACCAAGTCATATTGGATTTTTGGTGTGGTAGTTGCAAGTGCAGTATGTCCTTTCAAGACATATTTCTGAGTGCGGGTTGTTACATTGACAGATTCATGATCACGCTGATCTCGGATGGTGATGACATTTATTTGATGATCTTCAGCTGATATATGGTTGATAGTGTTATTGTAGATGTGATTAATACGAGCGCCGCGTATCATCTGAAGTGGATGCTCCATCTTTGTTGTAATTTGGGAGAGGATTTTTAAAGGCTCCGTGATCACCATTTGTTTTGAGACCATCAACCGTCAAGTCACCTCGATCAATCATGTCCTGGACTATGTGTTTCAATCTCATGCATTCGTTTGTTCTATGACCCTTATTGTGATGGAAATCACAATAGTGTGAATCATTCCACCAAGGTGGCTTGATTGGGGGTTCATAATTGTTGATTGGAGGTAAAGACAGAATCTTGTTTGCCAAAAGTTCTTTGAATGCTGATTCTAACGATTGTCCCAGTGGTGTGAAGATGCGCTTTTGGAAATTGTTTGCGTTGCGTGAATTGTTGTGAGGTCCTGGATTCATGTTTTTGCTTTGAGTATCGTTGGTGTTGTTTGTATTGAGTTGTCCTTGATCAGTGTTTTGTGCATATGTGTTAGCATTTGGTGCAGCATTTTTGAGATTTTTCGTATTTTGAGGATTTCCAGATAATGCAAGCACTGGTTGCTTAGATTTGGGATCATGTGATTCGTTGTTGCCTTCGTTTCTGTTTCGAGTCCAAAATCGAGATTTGTCAAGGTTGGTGTTGTTCTGATTATTGTAATTTGATGAGTTTGTTCCTTCCTTGTAGAATTTGAGTGTTCCCTTTTTGACACATGCTTCCTCTACTTGAATGCCATTTTCAATCAATTTAGCGAAAGATGGTATGCATTGAAGTTTTAGTCTGTAACTCATTTCGCCATTCAAGTTATCAATGAAGATTTCCATTTTCTCCTTTTCAGGAATATCTCGAGGATATCTAGATACCATGCGTCGCCAGCGTTGAAGGAACACCATGAATGTTTCATTGTTCTTTTGTTTGGTATTGCAAACATCTAGCATGGTTATGGCATGTTGGATGTTGTAGGAATAATGGGTTATGAATTTGTTAACCAACTCATCAAATGATCTGACACGTGGTGAGATTTTAGATAACCATTCCATGGTTTTCCCTCCCAAGCTTCTGGGGAATAACCTCATCAAATAGGTGTCATTATGAGCAAATTCAAGGCTCAGTGTGCAAAATTCCCGTACATGATCTCTGGGATCACTTTTCCCATCATATTTATCAAATTTGGGAACGTCCGAGTTTGGAGGAAAAGGCACCATGTTCAAGCTTCTGTCAAATGGATAAGGACAGATTTCATTTAAAGAGTACCGCACTGTTGTCCCTTGTTGCATATCCTGTATTTGCCTTTGCAACATTTGCATTTGTTGAGTAAGGGCTGCCAAGGGTATATTGTCTTGCCGAGGAAAAAGTTCTTGCCTTGTATTGGTTCTCAGCTGAAAAGGTGTGGTAAACGGTATGTTTTGTTCTGGAGTTTCGAGCTCAGGTACACGCATTTCTGGTATGTGTTGTTCTGGAATGTGTTGCTCAAAGTTATGTTGTTCAGGTATGCAAGTTTCTTCTTCCCTGTGTTGTTCTTGATATGCATATTGTCGAGACCCAGTTTGAAAAATGTTTGGGTCGAAATCTTCCGGGAAGTTTAACGCCTTTGCTTGTAAGCATCAACAGATATTTTTCCTTGTCATTTTCCATGAGTTTTTCTACAAGTTTTTGGAAGGAAGGGTTTTCTTGACATTCCTGAAGAAGTGCTTCAGTAATTTCAATTTCTTCTACGGGTGGAACTTCAAAAGGATTTGATAATCTTCGATTCATACTTGATTCTGCGTATGTCTCACTCTGTTTGTCTCGTTGAGAGCGAGTGACAGGCATTTTAGTAGAAACTTTCAGTGATGAAAGGAACAAAATCCTCTTCGATGTGTTGCTCAGGTGTTGGTGGTTCTGGTCGAGATGTGTTATATGTGATGCACTCGTCGGGCAAGAATGCTGGATTGATTTTTCTGCCACGGTTTATGGTTTGATTAAAACCAGACTTTTGACAGTATGCTCTTGTTTTCAAAGGTTCTTTGTCAAATTCGCTAGATTTGTTTTGGATATAACGTTTGACGTGATGAAGGAATACCCGATGAGATTTGAAGAGTTGACGATTGATGTATAAAAACTTATTTCTTTTGATGAATTTGAAAAAACTAGGTTGTTGTTTCTTCAACGTGATGTTACGATAGAGGTTCTTTCTTCTCAGAATAAGGGGATTAGTCATGCATGAGTGATCAATGATTTCCTTTGATGTGTTTGGATTCAGTTGATTCTTGTTTGAAAAATTTCAAATCTTATTTTATCAGAGTGAAGGTTTAGATGTCCCTTCACGATAAAGCGTGTCAAATGATATGGATAAAAGCTTCCCGATCTGGAAACTGGATTTGACGATTTGAGAATTTTAAACAAGTGTTTTGAGATAGAAATCCGTAAGATGGTAAAGGATTTTGTTGATGCAGATGAGAAAATTTCCGGATTATGATAGGAGAGACGTCTTCTATTGTGCGATTTGTTTAAGATTCTGACAACTTTTGTTTTGACACAAATTGAGCTCAAGAAATAGTTTTAGTGGTTCGTTTGTCACTCTGGTTTGATGAAAAATGGTTTTTGATGAAAAAGGCTTCTAAAAATGTTTTTGAAATTTTAAAAATTTTCACGGTTTTTTGGTCTCTGTTTTCCTGTTTTGGATCACGCACTAGAACAGAGTCTACATGCGCTACTGAATTTACTTGATGCGCTAAAAGAATGAGCACACGCGCTAATCTGCCCCTACACACGTGCTAAAGTTTGGATTTTGTGAAAATGGCGGTCTAACAATTGAAAAAGTTTATGCGCTAACCTGGATTAACTACGCGCTAACTGTTCGACACTATGCGCTAATGTTTCTATGCCACGCGTTAAGCTGTTTCTTACACACGCTAAAGTTCAGACTGTTGAAATTTGTTGTTGAATTTGCTTGGAAAATCTATGCGCTATACTGGGCCTGTCACGCGCTAAATTTTACACTCTATGCGCTGAGATGTTGCTTCGACGCGCTAGACTGTTGTTGGGATGCGCTAAAGGACTTTGCACTGTTTTGTCTTAGCTGAAAACGCTACTGTTTTAACTTTACGTGCTAATTTAAGGTTTGAATGTGCTAACAAAAGTCTTCCACGCGCTAAGATGTTGCTTTTATGCGCTAGACTGCCCTGATTTTTCCGTGTGGGTGATTTCTTGAGGTTTTTGAATTTTGTTGAGAAATTTTCAAGTGCGATGGATGATTTTCTGAAGTAATGAATGCAAGCACGGCACAAAAAGTACAACCATTTTGCCTAATATAACAAAAAGTGTATGTTTTGCGAGGATGTGTTCAAATTCCCAATGTTTTAACAAGTTTGAATACAAGTAATACACTTCAGAAAGACTCTTTATTCAAGGGTCATAAATAACATCATAGCCCACTAGTCTCGATACTCCGTCAGCTCAAACAGCCGTGTCATCCCCTAGAGGTCGCCCATTTTTTTGCCTTTTGCCAGAAATTAACCCAAAGTGAATTACTTCACAGTTGAGTAGGTATCTTGGGAGATATATGGTGAGTAATCTTGGGGGTGGATTCTTCCCCACCCTTGCACTATGATGTTATAAATGTTCGGTTACTGACTCAATTCAAAGCTTCTAATTCTATGGTTCGTAATCAGGCTTCCCGTTCGATCGTCAGTGATAAACTCCCTCAGGAGGCTTCCCAACCTTTAGAACAAAGGCTTTACATATCTCAAGGATACTGGGGGAAGGCTAATCACTGCGCGCAACCGTTGAAAAGGACTTTCGTCACTTTCCACATTTGATTATAGTGGGTTGGAATTCTTGGCGTCAAAGCCATTCCCCACTTAGGTCGTTCCCTTCACACTGGCCATAAATGGCTTTAAGAGTTGATTGCAACTCCTCGGGAAGGCAGGCCTGCTAAAGGTTTTATTGCTTGAATGAAATAAAGATATAAGAATGGTCTAGATTTTTGATCACCCAGTTAAGGGGAGAGCATATTCCTTCCACTTTCGCGACAAAGCAATCAAGGTTCTTTTTAGCTTTTAAGACAATGATTTTCTAACTTCTATTTGGAGATGTTGCTCCAACAAGCATGATGTTATTTTTAACCTTAAAAGAAAGATTTTGTGATGTATGAAAAGGAAATGGTCAACAAAGCAAATTTCCGATTTGGAGGTCAACAAAAGAAAGCGTTTTTAAAAAAAATAAAATCTCCCGCTCTATTTGCAAGAAACTGTTAGGATCCTGCAAGCAAACAAAAGAGATAAAATGTTAGGTGATTTGGGGGACTTCTACAAGTCTAAAATTTCAATTCGGTTACAATAATTTTTTTTTTTTTTTGTCTGTGATGCGCTACAGAATGGACTGCACGCGCTACAATAAAAGTCAGATGCGCTAAACTTATGTTCCTCTGCACTATACTATTGTTGGGATGCGCTACTCTGTAAATTGGAAGCGCTGCTCTGTTCTTTTTCTTTCTCCCGTGCTTAGTTCTGCAGGAAAATTTGAAATATCATGCGCTAACTTTTGAGTTTTACGCACTGGATTATGGACTATAAGCACTAAACTGGGGATCAGATGTGCTAATATGTTAACTTGATGCGCTACTCTGTGTTTTTCCCGCGTTGAGACCTACAAGAAGATTTTAGGTGGAGTCATGCGCTAAGAAAAGGTCTTCACGCGCTAAAGTATAGAGCCCACGCGCTAAACAGTAAGCGGGATGCGCTAGAATGTTGATCAGATGCGCTATGGAATGTGTCCAACGCGTCGATTCCTATTTTTCACGGACCTGCAAAAGTCATTAATTTGAAAAACCGATTTGTTATTTGGGGTCGGGCCTCACAGTGGGCGCTAGAAATGTATGCGGGAAAAGTGGGCTGATAAAACTTAATATGTAAAAATATTGCAAAATACTAGTCCACACACACACAGAGGACTTCTTGATGCAAGCTATGGAGTAATAACGTATTACTCAGCTTCCCAAGGAGGGTCCCATGGTTCTCTATCTCACAATGTCCCTCAAACCAATGTTTTTGCTCTCAGATCACTGAGCAAAATGGTTTAGGGATGGCAAATGTAAGAACGAGGGATGCACTGATAGTTTTTTTAGAATGAGATGTGTTACAAGCTAGGTATGATTTTAAAATGCAATAAACTAAATGATAAGATGACAAGATTAGTATAAATACTATCCTAACATGATATATTAGTCTATGATTGAGTTAAATGATAAAGAAATTATTCTAAGCATGCATATTTAGACTAATTTCTATTCTAAAGAGAGGCTAAATGATGAGCATAAAATGATATGAGAAAGCTTGAAAGAATTTGAGCATAAGTGTAATGCTTCAAATTTGAAAGATGATTGTTTTTAAAATGGAGGAATGAGAGCTCTATTTATAGCAAGAATAGGGCAATGGATGGTCAAGATTGAATGGTTTAATCAAGGGTTGAGTTTGAAAGTTGGGGATCCATGTGCACAATTGGCACCAATAAAATGGTGACAAGTGTCAATATAGGATTGGGTTGAGAGAAGGGGTTGGAGGCATTAAAGGCCTGAGAAGACCTCATGGTTATCTAAAGGCTAAGGGTCAAGTCTAAATTAAGATTACCCACTGGATTAAGAGTTAATCCAAGGATAAACCTTTGTGCAAATGATTAAGAGATAATCATGGTCAAAGCATTAATGGCCTGATGAGACCCTTGGGTTGGATAGAGGTTGAGTCAAAACAAATGTTTTAACCATGTGGGAGGGTTTGAATTAACCATTAATGGTTATTGGAGACTTTGGGGATTAAGTGGTTGAAGGTTGGAAGCCTTCAATGGTTATCAAAGACTTTAAGGATTTTGGTGGTTGAAGGTTGAAAACCTTTAATGGTTATCAAAGACTTTAAGGGTTTTGAGAAGTGACTTCCCTTTGCTTAGGGATGTGACAAAGTTTCGAGGAGGGGTTAGGCTAATTAGAAGCGATTAGAAGATTCTAGAAGGGATTAGAAAGGGGTTTGGGATTTTGCAAGTGGATGGAGGGATAATAGGATTTAATTGAATTAAATGATTTTCATTCAATTTGGTTGCAATTTGGGAAAATTGAATAAATTAGATTTATTCATTTTTAGGATAACTTATTTAATTAAATTTGAATTTAATTAAAAGTGGATAGGGGGATTTAATTGAATAAAATGATTTATTCATTAAATGGGTATAGTGAATTTAATTTAAATAAATTGAGTAATTTACTTAATTAAATAGAGGAATGTGGATAATTTAATCAAATTAGATTTAATTAAATAGAGAAATGAACATAAAATATTCATTTAGGAATATGGTCATTTTTATATGTCTACATTTTGCCCCTCTTTGAAGTGACGTGTGTGCACATGTTATTTGAAAGAAAATGATGCTTTATCATGATTTATGATCTAATGCAATTTTTTTATTTTTTTTGTCACTTTTTTTTTTTTGATTTGCCAGTCGTGCCCCAGATTTGATTTGGTGCGTGATGCCCCAGATTTGATATTTGATGGCGATGCCCCCTCGGGAGATGAATCAATTTTTTTGGAAAATTTTCTGATTTAATTTGATGAAGTTCGTATGATGCGTATGATTTCGTGCATGTAAAATGTGTGTGAATTGATTCATCTCCCGATAAGTTACAAATTTTATGGTATAGAGGAGACCGCGACCATATTACAGGTCCATTGGGCTAACCCTAATTTCATTTTCCTCCTATAAAAGGGGAAAAGGGCTTGATTGAGACTCATTTGTGCTTTGTTGACTTTGGAGAAAGAGAATTTGCTCTGGAGAGAAAATGCCTATTCCCTATCACAGACACCGTTTTGAGCGCGTTCGGAGGTACCGGAGACCTGTAGCGCGTGGATCACCAGTAAGTCAATGTTTTTGACCCCTTTTTGATTTTTTGTTTTGTCATTTTTAGTCACTTTTTGAATTTCAAAGTTTGAGTGTTTCGTTTTAGCGTGTCTAGGGTCCACAGTAGCACATACGAAGTGTAGAGTAGCGCATCGAGGTCAATTGTAGGGGTCGCGTCCGAAAAAGATAGGTTAGCGCATAAAATTATTAGGTTAGCGCGGGCATGTAGAATAGCGTATGGAAAGTATTGGGTAGCGCATCGCGTCAACAGGTTAGTGCATAGGTGTGACCTAGCGCATAGGAGTCGCAGGGGTTCACATAGAGAAGGAGTTTTAACACGTAGGACTAACCTAGCGCATAGGGCTAAACGGGTAGCGCCTGGGAGGGATAGATTAGCGCGTAGACAGAGTCTAGCGCATAGGGTGGGTTGGGTAGCGCATGGGGGGAAAAGAGTAGCACGTAGACAGAGTCTAGCGCATAGGTTAGAGATAATAGCGCGTAGGAGAGGCAGCCTAGCGCGTGGGGGTGTTTTAGCGCATTGAAGATCTGTTTTAGCGCATCTGAAAATTTTTGCAGTTTTGGCCGATTTGAAAATTTGTTTTGTTTGCCTGTCGTGTTTTGATGAATTTGTCCAATATGAGTGTTTGTATAACTTGTTTTGATTTGCGTGTTTTCAAGTTATGTATAGATATCAATCTGTTGTTTTGATCAAAATATGATGTTTTTGCGTGTTCTATTTCAAGTTCAATGTGTGTGAAGCCTGAGTTGTATTACAAGCCGATATGGGTTGGAAACTTGAGTTGTGTTACAAGCTGATATGAGTGGGAAACTTGAGTTGTTTTACAAGTTTATGTGATTGTGGAGACTTGAGTTGTATTACAAGTTTTGATATGGTTTTTGAGAACTTGAGTTGTTTTACAAGTTGATATGAAATGATAGGATTTTGAACTTTGATTGTAGATGAGCAAATTGTTTCATGTTGTTGATGTAAATTGTATTTTGATATCTTTGTTTTAATGTGGAAACTGATATTGGATATGTTGTGTTTGTTGACAGGAGCGATTGGGTGTTGTACAGTCGAGGGAGAGATTCCCGAGACCGTGGACATTGATACCGCGATTGTCACAGGCAGATTTGGACATTATTAAGAGATGTGGATTGACCTCTCTTCTGGATATGCCTCGGTTCATTGTGAACTGGGGGCTTTTGACAGCGTTGGTAGAGAGGTGGCATAGCGACACGAACACCTTTCATTTTGCCACTGGAGAGATGACAGTGACACCGGAGGATTGCTACCGGATTTTGCGGATTCCTGTAGTAGGGGCACTACTTCCCTATGAGTAGTCAGAGGAGGGTGGCACAGAGGCACTGCACCGCATTTTTCAGGATGACACAGTTTGTGGCTATGAGATCCCCTGGCAGGAGTTTTTGGATTTGGGTTATGCACCACTGCCATCTGTACTGGCAGGATTCATTGGGGGATTCCTTTGTCCTGATCGTAGGTCAAAGGGATTCTCGGTGGGATGGGGGTTAGTGTTGGAGGAGATGGTCACACAGGGCTGGAGATTTGCATGGGGGTCAGCGATGCTGGCTCATTTATACCGGAGTTTGCATGAGGTAGTATACCTCGGGTACGACAGTTTGTCAGCTGGCGTGACCCTATTACAGGTATGGTGCTGGGAGCACATTCCAGCAGCGAGGCCACTGGCAGATAGAGACAGGCCCGTAGGTGCAGCATATGCCTACAGATATAGAGGTCTAATTGTCCAGCGTAAGCTGGGCAAACTAGAGCATTGGAGGAGGGTTTTTGACGACATAGATACGGTCACCTGGAGACCGTATACAGGCTGTGAGGTATGGGCGGAGGATGGGCTGGAGATGCCCTTTGTATTTATGACGAGGTATCTGATTGGGAGGACCCCATTCGTTATTGAGCGGTTTGTGGTGACCCGAGTTTGGAGGCAGTTCGGGCGCCAGCGAGACAGGACCCTCCTGGAGATCCAAGGGCAGGTGTATCTAGAGCGAGACCATCTCCGTCAGGAGATAGTCATACTTGAGAGACATGGTCTCTGTTGTATTTTGGGATCATTGTTATACTTTGTACTGGACATAGTGTTTGGACACATTTTGTAGATGTTGATCATTTTCGAGATATATATATAGATGGCACCATTTTTTTTTTTTGATCATGTGATGTGTTGATATGGATGCATGTTATGTGAGTCATTTTATGTGATGATGCAATATATGATGTAATGCATGGTGCAGGATGTATGCTTGTTATATGCTGTGAGATGTATTTTGAAAATGAGATGTATGTTTTTAATATGCTGCTAAATGTATCGTGATGTGTAAATGATGTTAAGTGATATGGAATGATGTTTATGCAACTAATTGTAAAATGATGTGTAACTAATTGAAAAATGATATGCAACTAATTGTAAAATGATGTGCAACTAATTGTAAAATGATGTGCAACTAATTATAAAATTGATATGCAACTAATTGTTTTTGGAGCATCCCTCATTCTGTATTTGCCATCCGATAGAACCATATTTTTGCTTTCTTTGTAGGTTTCATCATTGAGCATTGATTTGTTGAGGATATGTTGAAAATTTATACAAGCATAATGGTATAATTAAACCATAATGACCTGAGAAAAATTTACATGAGGTTTGATTTTGCAAGATAGCACAAGCGTCAAGGTATAATTGAACCAGGATGACCTGAGTGCGTATTGCATAAACAGACAAGATTTGATCATTTGTATGCATGAAGTGGAATTAGGCCTTTAGTGATATTCGATGTATCACGTCTTGAGACAAGTATTCACACAGTACAAGTGATCGCCTCCCAAACAGAAGACTAAGAAAATATTGGAAATTCCTCTTGACCTCTAGCTGTGAAGCATGTAGTGAGACAAGGAAGAGAATCCAATAATTCAAAAAGTTCAAAATGCAAAACTAGTCAAGACTTTATGCAAGAATGCAACATCTAGTACTTCAGAAAATCATCCATCCTTGATATTTGTGTGAATTGTCTTTGTTTTGGTTTTTGCGATGAAGCGTAGTGTTGTTTGTTGGATGTCATGCCTCTGATTTTGGCGATAATTTGTGATGTTTGGAATGTTTGCAAGTTTTTGAACCAATGAATGCCCCTAGCTAAGTGTACCCCTCGATATGATCATGTACAGTGATTACCAAGCCATGGTGGACTGCGGTAAGAGAATAGATATAGATGGATAACCCAGGAGAGTGACTACGTTAAGTATATCCTGAATGAATATATGCTAAGTGTCGGGCAATGGCCGATAGTGTTTTAATGGATAAAATGGTATGGAGATAGATGGAGGAGCCGTTCTTTCACAAGGGCGCCTGTTTACCAGGTTTTCACCCTTTGTTTTTATTGTACTTTGTTTTTGCTTTTTCTGGATTTTTTGATTTTTTTGTTTGTTTTGGGCTTTTTCCGTGCACTGGGCTACTTTAAGTATAGTACCGTTTCAGATGGATGCTGTTAGTTGGTTCGTCGAGCACATCTCCTTCAGAATTTGTTAGCTGATAAGCACCTGATCCATAAACTGATATGATAACATAGGGACCCAACCAGTTAGGTTCAAATTTCCCTTTCTTTTCTCGATCTTGCTGATTTCTTGGATTTTCTTTGAGTACTAGGTCACCAACCTTGAAGTTGCGGGGAATGACCTTGTGATTGTAGCTCTTGCACATGCATTGCTGATATGCTTTGACATGGGTATAAGCATGTTGGCGTCTTTCATCTAATAGCTCAAGTTCTTGTAATCGGTTAACTCGATACTCTTCATCTGGGATTAAGCCTTTCAAAGAGACTCTGAGAGATGAGATCTCTACCTCCAGTGGTAAAACAGCCTCTGATCCATATACCAATGAGTATGGTGTTGCCCCTGTAGGTGTGCGGATGCTAGTTTTGTATGCCTAAAGTGCTGGATTGAGTTGTACATGCCAATCTTTGCCTGCATCATTCACTGTTTTCTTGAGGATTTTTAGTATTGTCTTGTTAGATGCCTCCGCTTGACCATTTCCCTGTGGGTAGTATGGTGTAGAGAACCTATGTTGGATTTTGAATTTTTCACATAGTTCCCGTACATCTTGATTTTTGAAAGGGCATCCATTATCTGTAATGATTGAACTTGGAATACCATATCTACAGATCAGATAATTGAGAATAAAAGAGGCAATTTGTTTCCCAGTCACTGTGGTCATGGGAACTGCTTCTATCCATTTGGTAAAGTATTATGTTGCTGTTATAATGAACTTGTGTCCATTTGATGATGAAGGGTGAATTTTGCCAACTAGGTCCAGTCCCCACTGACAAAAGGGCCATGATGTTGTAAAGGGCTGCAGTTCCTGTGCTGGTGCATGTATTAGATTGCCATGAATTTGGCATTTAGGACATTTCTTGGCGAAATGATATGAGTCTTTCTCCATTGTAGGCCAGTAGTATCCCATCCTTAGAAGCTTTTTAGCAAGAGTAGTGCCACTTGAATGTGTGCCACAAATACCTTCATGGAGCTCATGTAAAGCCAAATCGGAATCATTACGATCAAGGCAATGAAGAAGAGTACCATCGAGACCTCGACGATATAAAGTATTAGCGGTAAGGGTATAACGGGCAGCTTGTCGGATAAAGTTACGTTTTTGGTTACGAGATTGGTCAATGGGTAAGATATTATGTTTGAGGTAGTCATATATGGGTCCATATAACGGAGAATTTGAACCAGCCAAGGCATAGATAACATGGGATTCAGAGTGGTCATAGGCGGGGGAGAACAGTTGCTCTACCAGGAACTCATAACGACTCTGTTGCTCTGGAATTTGTAGTAATGAAGCGATTGTAGCCATTGCATCGGCTGCTTTATTGTCCAACCTTGGTATTTGCTCGAAGGTGATGTGCACAAAATACTATTTGAAGTCATCCACCATTCGTTTGTAGGGTAGTAGCTTGTCGTCCTTTGTTTGATAGTTGTTGTTGATTTGATTGATGACCAGTTGTGAGTCTCCATAGACTTTTAACTCTGTGATTTTCCATTCGACGGCCATTTTGATGCCTATGACCAATGCTTCATATTCAGCCACATTATTTGTGCATGGAAACATAAGCCTATATGATCTTGGCATAGTGTGTCCTTCAGGAGTGATGAATAGAATTCCGGCCCCTGAACCATGTTGAGTATAGGATCCGTCAAAGTATAGGGTCTAGTGTTTGGTAGAAAGAGCAAGAACGTCTCTGTCTGGAAAGTCGATCTCCATGGTGTGTTTGCTTGGGAGTGGTGCTTCAGCCAACTGATCTGCAATTGCTTGTCCTTTGATGGCTCATCTTTCTGTGTATTGGATGTCGAATTCACTGAGAATCATGACCCATTTAGCCAATCGGCCTGTAAGAGCTGCCTTGCTGAGTAGATATTTGAGAGGATCAATTTTTGCAACTAACTTGATGGTGTGTGCTAATATATAATGTCAGAACTTCTGAGATGCAAAGACCACTGTTAAGCAAGCCTTTTCAATGAATGTATAGTTGAGTTCATAGCCATTCAATGTCCTACTGGTGTAGTATATGGCGCGTTCCTTTCCTTGTTGATCTTCTTGTGCCAATAGTGCCCCCAATGAAATATCCGTTGTTGAGATATATAGAATAAGTGGCTTTCCGGTGACTGGTGGTACTAGAACTGGTGGATTCTGTACACTTAGCCTCCCATTTGAATGGTACATTTTTGTGTAGCAAATGGTTAAATGGTAGACTTTTATCTGCTAGTTGAGCGATGAATCGCCTGATTGATTGAAGTCGTCCCTGTAGAGATCTGAGTTGACTGATATTCTGTGGTGGTGGCATTTCCATAATGGCTTGTACCTTTGCTAGATCAACTTCAATACCCTTAGCTGAGACTATGTAGCCTAGTAACTTACCTGATGTAACCCCGAAGACACACTTCTTAGGGTTAAGCTTGACTTGGAATTTCTCCAATCGATTAAAATTTTTTGCTAGGATGCCAAGATGTTCAGCTCTAGTGAAGGATTTGGCTAGTAAATCATCCACATAGTCTTCCATAAATGTGTGCATCATGTCATGGAATATTGTGGTCATTGCTCTTTGATAAGTGGCCCCTGCATTCTTTAAGCCGAAAGGCATAACATTCCAACAGTACGTTCCCCAAGGACAGGTGAATGTTGTTTTATCTTGATCTTCAGGTGCTATCTTGATTTGATTGTAGCCTGAGAAACCGTCCATTAGTGAGAGCATTGCATGGCCTACTGTGAGATCTACAATGATGTCGATACTGGGCAAAGGAAAGTCATCCTTTGGACAAGCTTTGTTGACGTCTCTGAAGTCAGTGCAGATTCTGATACTACCATCTGGTTTTGATACTAGAACGATGTTGGAAATCCATTCCGCATAGTCAATGGGTCGGATGAATCCGACGTCTAATAGTTTCTTCAGTTCAGTTTTGACCATGAGTGCCACCTGTGGATTCATCTTTCATAGCTTTTGCTTGACTGGCTTAACTCCTATAGAAATGGACAGATGATGCATGATTAAGTGTGGATCCACTCCAGGCATATCAGCATATGACCAAGCAAAGTTGATTTGCTGTCCTTTAAAGAAGATGATGAATGCCGATCTTTCTTCCTCTGTCAGAGATTCTTTAAGGTGTATGTTTCTGGCTGCTTCTGTGGTGCCAATGTTGATTGATTGAGTGGGCTCAATCAATATGGGCGATCGCTCATGAAAGTGCTCAGGAAGAGTGTCAAGTCTCCCATCGTTAGGTGCCTTAAAAAGGTTTTCACCCTTCGATGCGTCCTTTATTTTTACTTTTTTATGATCTAGAGCTGCCATTGACTGGTTTTCAGCATTAGATTCTTTATTTGGTTCATTTTTGCGACTGAGAGACTTGACACTCCCTGATTGACAGATATCGTTATTTTGTTCACTGGTAGAGCTTGTGTCGGGATTTACGGTACATAGGTAATGGATAATAGATTCGTCATTTGGGAAAATTGGTATATTATGGATTTCAGGTTCATCCCAGTCGATGAGGTCAGGAAAGACAAGTGGTAAGGAATCGTTGGGTGGATCAAGTTCGGCTACTGTAAGTGTTAGGATAGAGTTTTCATCGTGATGGGTCTTGGGTTTAAAGAAATTTAGGATTTCCTCGAGGTCCTCGATGGTATCATCTTCCACATAGACTTGTTCATAATGTTTTTGTTCACTTTCCTGGGCATCATAGATATTTTGCGATCCAAATTCAAGAGGTCTATCTTCTGCGTTATGCTCCTCCTGAGAAAGGGATATAGAATCAGTATCATCCAGGATATCAGTAGTAGCATTGGAGCAGGTACCCCATTCATATTCATTGGAATCTGTCTCATAGGCATCATCCCAGATTCTATCTGTGCTGTAAACAAGTGTGTTGTATGGTGAAAACAAATCTTTGATGATGGATACCATTTTGATGGTTTTTGTAGATTCTGTATCAGATCCGTCTTCTACTTGCTGGATTTGTTCATAGACTGTGCTTCCTCGGGGAGGAATAACGGTATCTGGAGATGACATGATTTGTTCTTGAGATATTGGTGTTTGAATATGAGCTACTGCTGCAGATAGGGCCTTCTTGTGACTTAGAAGCTTTTCCTGATGTAACTTATGATCTTGACGTTCCCGTGTCTTGCGGATTGTTTCTGCTGATTCAAAAAGTGCTTCCTGCCAGGATTCTTCTTTGTACTTCTTCTTTTCCTTCCATTGAGGTTTTGTAGTTGTGTGTGGCGGCCGTTTTAATAGGAATGTGAGTTTAGAACCCAATCCTGCTTTGTTCCTACTAGGTTGTGAAGGAAGATCTATAGGTTCAGTGACTCCTTCTTTGCATTTTCCAATAGGTCCTTTACCACCATATCCCATTTGCTTCATGATTAAGTAGCCTTTTCCATACATGTGTGTTGGTAGAACAATGTCCAGAGCGGCTGCTCTATGATTTTCTTCTTCATCTTTGTATAACCAGCTAAGAACGTCCTTGTCCTTTGATTCATGTGCTAGAGTACCCAATTGGATGAAGGTACCATCAAATTTAGTGATGGGCCGAGTAGCTAGTTGTGTTGATGTAGTAGGCAAACCATGCGATCTAGGTGAGGTTGGCAATTTTGTCAAACATAAAGGCTCTAAAATTCTCCCATACCTTGGTCTTTGATTTGCATTTTCTGCTTGAAGTCTCCCCATAAGGAGTTGGGCTTTGCTGTTTGCAAATCTGATGTCAAGGATTGCTGCTTTTCTCTATTATGAGGAACCAAACTGTCTTGGGCTGCCCCCATTGCATTGCAATGTTGAAATGGATTGTGATCAGCAGATATGGAGATTTCTTGTCCATCATAAGGAAACTTGACACACTGGTGATATGTAGAAGGTATTGCTTGCATTTCATGTATCCAGGGTCGTCCTAATAAGATATTGTAGGTGAGATCAATATCTAAAACCTGACATATAGTATCCTTTTGTACTGGGCCTACTTGAATAGGTAATATCACTGTGCCTTTAGAGGACCTTTCGTCATCATCATATGCCTTTATGGTAATTTTCTTGCAAGGATCAATAGATTCTTCTGAGAAGCCTAATGCACGGATAAGCTTTAAAGTACATATATTAAGGCCGGCTCCTCCATCTATTAGGACTCTTTTGACTCGGTGTTTGCAAACAATGACTTCAATATGGAGAGGAGTATTATGCAGATGACTCAATGAAGTATTGTCATGCTCTGAGAAGGTGAGGTTATGAGGTCCTGTCATATGGGCGACCATGGCTTGAAATCTGTCTGTATCTAGATTTTGGGGTACATTTGTTTCCAATAGTGCTTGCTCCAATATGTCTTTGTGCTTGGGTGATAGTTTCAATAATTCCAGGATAGATATCTGAGCTGGAGTCTTGCGTAGTTGGCTAACCAAGTCATATTGGATTTTTGGTGTGGTAGTTGCAAGTGCAGTATGTCCTTTCAAGACATATTTCTGAGTGCGGGTTGTTACATTGACAGATTCATGATCACGCTGATCTCGGATGGTGATGACATTTATTTGATGATCTTCAGCTGATATATGGTTGATAGTGTTATTGTAGATGTGATTAATACGAGCGCCGCGTATCATCTGAAGTGGATGCTCCATCTTTGTTGTAATTTGGGAGAGGATTTTTAAAGGCTCCGTGATCACCATTTGTTTTGAGACCATCAACCGTCAAGTCACCTCGATCAATCATGTCCTGGACTATGTGTTTCAATCTCATGCATTCGTTTGTTCTATGACCCTTATTGTGATGGAAATCACAATAGTGTGAATCATTCCACCAAGGTGGCTTGATTGGGGGTTCATAATTGTTGATTGGAGGTAAAGACAGAATCTTGTTTGCCAAAAGTTCTTTGAATGCTGATTCTAACGATTGTCCCAGTGGTGTGAAGATGCGCTTTTGGAAATTGTTTGCGTTGCGTGAATTGTTGTGAGGTCCTGGATTCATGTTTTTGCTTTGAGTATCGTTGGTGTTGTTTGTATTGAGTTGTCCTTGATCAGTGTTTTGTGCATATGTGTTAGCATTTGGTGCAGCATTTTTGAGATTTTTCGTATTTTGAGGATTTCCAGATAATGCAAGCACTGGTTGCTTAGATTTGGGATCATGTGATTCGTTGTTGCCTTCGTTTCTGTTTCGAGTCCAAAATCGAGATTTGTCAAGGTTGGTGTTGTTCTGATTATTGTAATTTGATGAGTTTGTTCCTTCCTTGTAGAATTTGAGTGTTCCCTTTTTGACACATGCTTCCTCTACTTGAATGCCATTTTCAATCAATTTAGCGAAAGATGGTATGCATTGAAGTTTTAGTCTGTAACTCATTTCGCCATTCAAGTTATCAATGAAGATTTCCATTTTCTCCTTTTCAGGAATATCTCGAGGATATCTAGATACCATGCGTCGCCAGCGTTGAAGGAACACCATGAATGTTTCATTGTTCTTTTGTTTGGTATTGCAAACATCTAGCATGGTTATGGCATGTTGGATGTTGTAGGAATAATGGGTTATGAATTTGTTAACCAACTCATCAAATGATCTGACACGTGGTGAGATTTTAGATAACCATTCCATGGTTTTCCCTCCCAAGCTTCTGGGGAATAACCTCATCAAATAGGTGTCATTATGAGCAAATTCAAGGCTCAGTGTGCAAAATTCCCGTACATGATCTCTGGGATCACTTTTCCCATCATATTTATCAAATTTGGGAACGTCCGAGTTTGGAGGAAAAGGCACCATGTTCAAGCTTCTGTCAAATGGATAAGGACAGATTTCATTTAAAGAGTACCGCACTGTTGTCCCTTGTTGCATATCCTGTATTTGCCTTTGCAACATTTGCATTTGTTGAGTAAGGGCTGCCAAGGGTATATTGTCTTGCCGAGGAAAAAGTTCTTGCCTTGTATTGGTTCTCAGCTGAAAAGGTGTGGTAAACGGTATGTTTTGTTCTGGAGTTTCGAGCTCAGGTACACGCATTTCTGGTATGTGTTGTTCTGGAATGTGTTGCTCAAAGTTATGTTGTTCAGGTATGCGAGTTTCTTCTTCCCTGTGTTGTTCTTGATATGCATATTGTCGAGACCCAGTTTGAAAAATGTTTGGGTCGAAATCTTCCGGGAAGTTTAACGCCTTTGCTTGTAAGCATCAATAGATATTTTTCCTTGTCATTTTCCATGAGTTTTTCTACAAGTTTTTGGAAGGAAGGGTTTTCTTGACATTCCTGAAGAAGTGCTTCAGTAATTTCAATTTCTTCTACGGGTGGAACTTCAAAAGGATTTGATAATCTTCGATTCATACTTGATTCTGCGTATGTCTCACTCTGTTTGTCTCGTTGAGAGCGAGTGACAGGCATTTTAGTAGAAACTTTCAGTGATGAAAGGAACAAAATCCTCTTCGATGTGTTGCTCAGGTGTTGGTGGTTCTGGTCGAGATGTGTTATATGTGATGCACTCGTCGGGCAAGAATGCTGGATTGATTTTTCTGCCACGGTTTATGGTTTGATTAAAACCAGACTTTTGACAGTATGCTCTTGTTTTCAAAGGTTCTTTGTCAAATTCGCTAGATTTGTTTTGGATATAACGTTTGACGTGATGAAGGAATACCCGATGAGATTTGAAGAGTTGACGATTGATGTATAAAAACTTATTTCTTTTGATGAATTTGGAAAAACTAGGTTGTTGTTTCTTCAACGTGATGTTACGATAGAGGTTCTTTCTTCTCAGAATAAGGGGATTAGTCATGCATGAGTGATCAATGATTTCCTTTGATGTGTTTGGATTCAGTTGATTCTTGTTTGAAAAATTTCAAATCTTATTTTATCAGAGTGAAGGTTTAGATGTCCCTTCACGATAAAGCGTGTCAAATGATATGGATAAAAGCTTCCCGATCTGGAAACTGGATTTGACGATTTGAGAATTTTAAACAAGTGTTTTGAGATAGAAATCCGTAAGATGGTAAAGGATTTTGTTGATGCAGATGAGAAAATTTCCGGATTATGATAGGAGAGACGTCTTCTATTGTGCGATTTGTTTAAGATTCTGACAACTTTTGTTTTGACACAAATTGAGCTCAAGAAATAGTTTTAGTGGTTCGTTTGTCACTCTGGTTTGATGAAAAATGGTTTTTGATGAAAAAGGCTTCTAAAAATGTTTTTGAAATTTTAAAAATTTTCACGGTTTTTTGGTCTCTGTTTTCCTGTTTTGGATCACGCGCTAGAACAGAGTCTACATGCGCTACTGAATTTACTTGATGCGCTAAAAGAATGAGCACACGCGCTAATCTGCCCCTACACACGTGCTAAAGTTTGGATTTTGTGAAAATGGCGGTCTAACAATTGAAAAAGTTTATGCGCTAACCTGGATTAACTACGCGCTAACTGTTCGACACTATGCGCTAATGTTTCTATGCCACGCGCTAAGCTGTTTCTTACACACGCTAAAGTTCAGACTGTTGAAATTTGTTGTTGAATTTGCTTGGAAAATCTATGCGCTATACTGGGCCTGTCACGCGCTAAATTTTACACTCTATGCGCTGAGATGTTGCTTCGACGCGCTAGACTGTTGTTGGGATGCGCTAAAGGACTTTGCACTGTTTTGTCTTAGCTGAAAACGCTACTGTTTTAACTTTACGTGCTAATTTAAGGTTTGAATGTGCTAACAAAAGTCTTCCACGCGCTAAGATGTTGCTTTTATGCGCTAGACTGCCCTGATTTTTCCGTGTGGGTGATTTCTTGAGGTTTTTGAATTTTGTTGAGAAATTTTCAAGTGCGATGGATGATTTTCTGAAGTAATGAATGCAAGCACGGCACAAAAAGTACAACCATTTTGCCTAATCTAACAAAAAGTGTATGTTTTGCGAGGATGTGTTCAAATTCCCAATGTTTTAACAAGTTTGAATACAAGTAATACACTTCAGAAAGACTCTTTATTCAAGGGTCATAAATAACATCATAGCCCACTAGTCTCGATACTCCGTCAGCTCAAACAGCCGTGTCATCCCCTAGAGGTCGCCCATTTTTTTGCCTTTTGCCAGAAATTAACCCAAAGTGAATTACTTCACAGTTGAGTAGGTATCTTGGGAGATATATGGTGAGTAATCTTGGGGGTGGATTCTTCCCCACCCTTGCACTATGATGTTATAAATGTTCGGTTACTGACTCAGTTCAAAGCTTCTAATTCTATGGTTCGTAATCAGGCTTCCCGTTCGATCGTCAGTGATAAACTCCCTCAGGAGGCTTCCCAACCTTTAGAACAAAGGCTTTACATATCTCAAGGATACTGGGGGAAGGCTAATCACTGCGCGCAACCGTTGAAAAGGACTTTCGTCACTTTCCACATTTGATTATAGTGGGTTGGAATTCTTGGCGTCAAAGCCATTCCCCACTTAGGTCGTTCCCTTCACACCGGCCATAAATGGCTTTAAGAGTTGATTGCAACTCCTCGGGAAGGCAGGCCTGCTAAAGGTTTTATTGCTTGAATGAAATAAAGATATAAGAATGGTCTAGATTTTTGATCACCCAGTTAAGGGGAGAGCATATTCCTTCCACTTTCGCGACAAAGCAATCAAGGTTCTTTTTAGCTTTTAAGACAATGATTTTCTAACTTCTATTTGGAGATGTTGCTCCAACAAGCATGATGTTATTTTTAACCTTAAAAGAAAGATTTTGTGATGTATGAAAAGGAAATGGTCAACAAAGCAAATTTCCGATTTGGAGGTCAACAAAAGAAAGCGTTTTTAAAAAAAATAAAATCTCTCGCTCTATTTGCAAGAAACTGTTAGGATCCTGCAAGCAAACAAAAGAGATAAAATGTTAGGTGATTTGGGGGACTTCTACAAGTCTAAAATTTCAATTCGGTTACAATAATTTTTTTTTTTTTTTTGTCTGTGATGCGCTACAGAATGGACTGCACGCGCTACAATAAAAGTCAGATGCGCTAAACTTATGTTCCTCTGCACTATACTATTGTTGGGATGCGCTACTCTGTAAATTGGAAGCGCTGCTCTGTTCTTTTTCTTTCTCCCGTGCTTAGTTCTGCAGGAAAATTTGAAATATCATGCGCTAACTTTTGAGTTTTACGCACTGGATTATGGACTATAAGCACTAAACTGGGGATCAGATGTGCTAATATGTTAACTTGATGCGCTACTCTGTGTTTTTCCCGCGTTGAGACCTACAAGAAGATTTTAGGTGGAGTCATGCGCTAAGAAAAGGTCTTCACGCGCTAAAGTATAGAGCCCACGCGCTAAACAGTAAGCGGGATGCGCTAGAATGTTGATCAGATGCGCTATGGAATGTGTCCAACGCGTCGATTCCTATTTTTCACGGACCTGCAAAAGTCATTAATTTGAAAAACCGATTTGTTATTTGGGGTCGGGCCTCACAGTGGGCGCTAGAAATGTATGCGGGAAAAGTGGGCTGATAAAACTTAATATGTAAAAATATTGCAAAATACTAGTCCACACACACACAGAGGACTTCTTGATGCAAGCTATGGAGTAATAACGTATTACTCAGCTTCCCAAGGAGGGTCCCATGGTTCTCTATCTCACAATGTCCCTCAAACCAATGTTTTTGCTCTCAGATCACTGAGCAAAATGGTTTAGGGATGGCAAATGTAAGAACGAGGGATGCACTGATAGTTTTTTTAGAATGAGATGTGTTACAAGCTAGGTATGATTTTAAAATGCAATAAACTAAATGATAAGATGACAAGATTAGTATAAATACTATCCTAACATGATATATTAGTCTATGATTGAGTTAAATGATAAAGAAATTATTCTAAGCATGCATATTTAGACTAATTTCTATTCTAAAGAGAGGCTAAATGATGAGCATAAAATGATATGAGAAAGCTTGAAAGAATTTGAGCATAAGTGTAATGCTTCAAATTTGAAAGATGATTGTTTTTAAAATGGAGGAATGAGAGCTCTATTTATAGCAAGAATAGGGCAATGGATGGTCAAGATTGAATGGTTTAATCAAGGGTTGAGTTTGAAAGTTGGGGATCCATGTGCACAATTGGCACCAATAAAATGGTGACAAGTGTCAATATAGGATTGGGTTGAGAGAAGGGGTTGGAGGCATTAAAGGCCTGAGAAGACCTCATGGTTATCTAAAGGCTAAGGGTCAAGTCTAAATTAAGATTACCCACTGGATTAAGAGTTAATCCAAGGATAAACCTTTGTGCAAATGATTAAGAGATAATCATGGTCAAAGCATTAATGGCCTGATGAGACCCTTGGGTTGGATAGAGGTTGAGTCAAAACAAATGTTTTAACCATGTGGGAGGGTTTGAATTAACCATTAATGGTTATTGGAGACTTTGGGGATTAAGTGGTTGAAGGTTGGAAGCCTTCAATGGTTATCAAAGACTTTAAGGATTTTGGTGGTTGAAGGTTGAAAACCTTTAATGGTTATCAAAGACTTTAAGGGTTTTGAGAAGTGACTTCCCTTTGCTTAGGGATGTGACAAAGTTTCGAGGAGGGGTTAGGCTAATTAGAAGCGATTAGAAGATTCTAGAAGGGATTAGAAAGGGGTTTGGGATTTTGCAAGTGGATGGAGGGATAATAGGATTTAATTGAATTAAATGATTTTCATTCAATTTGGTTGCAATTTGGGAAAATTGAATAAATTAGATTTATTCATTTTTAGGATAACTTATTTAATTAAATTTGAATTTAATTAAAAGTGGATAGGGGGATTTAATTGAATAAAATGATTTATTCATTAAATGGGTATAGTGAATTTAATTTAAATAAATTGAGTAATTTACTTAATTAAATAGAGGAATGTGGATAATTTAATCAAATTAGATTTAATTAAATAGAGAAATGAACATAAAATATTCATTTAGGAATATGGTCATTTTTATACGTCTACAACAGGCATGTTAATTAAATTGGAAATTAGGAAAGCCTATGATAGGGTGGACTGGAGATTTATGTGTAAGGTTTTGGAGGCATTTGGATTTGGTAGACAATTCATCAACTAGATTTTTGAATGCATTGCCACCCCTAGGTTTTTAGTTATCATCAATAGTTCTCCAGAAGGTTTCTTTGAAGTATCTAGAGGATTGAGGCTAGGTGATCCCCTCTCTCCCTTCCTATTCATCATCTTGGTTGAAGCCCTTGGAAGGTCCATTCAGTATTCAGTAGATAATGGAGACATAACTAGGATCAGAATTTCTAGAAATATTAAGGGATCACATCAACAGTTTGCAGATGATACCATGTTCTTTGGGAATGCTAAAAGGAAGGAAGCTAGGACTTATGGCAAGATTATGTCACAATATGCTTCGGCATCAGGGGAAGAAGTAAATGTAAACAAATCTGAGCTCTTTTTCATCAATGTTAACCCAAGAAAGGAGGCATATATCCTGAGAGAGGTGGGTTTTAGGAAAGGTTCCCTTCCATGCACATACCTTAGGCTTCCCCTAGATAAGGGTCTTGGAAATACTAAATTATGGGATCCCCTCAAGGATAAGATGGAGAAGAGGCTAGGCTCATGGAAAGGGAAGTGATTGTCTTGGGTGGGAAGAATAGTGATGCTTCGAGTAGTCTTCTCCTCATTCCCCATCTACCTTCTATCTTTCTTGCCATTATCGGTAGGGCTAACAAAGTTTTCACACAACAAATGAGAAGATTCTTCTGGTAGGGTCTCTCAGAGAAGCATAAAATGGATCTCATATCTTGGGACAAAATTTGTAAACCCAAGGAGTGTGGGGGAGTTGGGTTTCAGAATCATATGTGGCAAAACAAGGCACTTGGAGCTAAACTTGTATGGAAGATGGTGCAACAGCCTCAGTTGAAATGGGCTAGACTTCTTAATGAAAGATATTCGAATGATAATCCAGATACTGATATAGTCAGGGTTAGTAATCTACCAAAAGGTTCAAAGGTTTGGAATCTCATGTTAGAATGTAGGCCCATCATTTGCAGATTTATATCCTGGGACATCCATAATGGGGAGAAGGCACTTTTTTGGGAGGACTTCTGGTGTGGTATGCCCAAAATTGATAGCCTGATTGAAGTCAATACTAACAAACAGTATCTCAAAACTCATTGGGGAGACAAAGTCAGGGACTACATTAGCCCACAACATCAGGGGATTGCTCTTAGTTAGGATCAGAAGGATTTTAGATCCCTTAACCTACCAGGCAAGAGAAGATGGAGTTGTCCAGGGTATTGCAGCAAAGACAAATCAACTTTAGATCAGGGGTAGATAAATTGATATGGGCAGGCTCCAAAAATGGCAGATATAATGTTAAGGATGGTTATCACTGGATTTCAGGTGGTTATGAGAACCCTAGAATAGAACTTCCCTTCTCCTTATGTTGGGACAAACTTTGTGTGCCCAAGGTGGGCGACACCTTTTCCTGGGCAACATTACAAAAAATGATTCCGACTGCAGAAAGATTTAGGAAAATGGGCTTTGAGGGTCCATCAAGGTGTGTCCTTTGCAAAAAAGTGGAAGAGTCAGTGGACCATATATTCATTGGATGTACCTTTGCACATGAATGTTGAAGATGGATGTGTTCCAAGTTGGGATGGGTCTCAACCCTCCCTAATGACATAGTCAACTTATTTTAGGGCTAGCCTACAAAAGTGAACTCAGGACTTCTAGGATGTCTTTGGAAGATTTGTTCCTCTTTGTTAATTTGGGAATTATGGAAAGAGTGTAATAAGAGGATCTTTAAAGATAAGGAAATGTCATTAACCTCCTTCCAAAATAAAGTTGAGGTGGCTATAGTGGAAGTAGTAAACCAAAGAACAACATCAGTTCTAGCAAATAATGGGACCTTCAGTGAATGGGATGGAAGGATGAGATTCAATTGGAAGGGGTTGAGGGTTTTTGCCTTTATAGTTAGTGGCTCTAAGTCAAGCATCAAGTTGAGACAATAGGCTAAATGGCTTGCTCCCAAAGTAGGTTGGTAAATTGAATTTTGATGGGGCCTCTTGGGGGAACCCGTGACCATTAGGAGTAGGTTGTGTAATCAAAGATTAGGAAGGAAAGACATTAGCTTGATAATCGATACCCTTATGTTTTAACACTAAAAACTTTGTTGAGTTTAGTGCTTTGATTGCAAGACTCTTAATCTGTAAATAAATGAGCTTGTGGAAGCTCGAGGTGGAAGGGGACTTTGCCATTATGGTAAATGTTGTGAGACTAAGAAACACCCCTAATTGGAAACTTAATACTATGCTGGGCAGAGCTCTAGCTATTTGGGATCTCTTTGAAGACATAACCATAAATCACATCTATAGGGAAGCTAACTCTAAGGCGGATAGACTAGCTAATCAGGTGGTAGAAGGCATTGCTCAAAAACAAATCTTCATAGAAACATAGTAGGGATCTGAACCTTAACCGCATTGAGATGGAGGTATACAGATAGTCTTACGAGGTGTAGATGAATTGGCTAAATTGACAATGGATGGAATATCATTATTAGACACCTCTTCCACAGGAGGCCATGACCTTGGCACCTAAGGTATTCTTTTTGTCTGGGGCAATGGTCTCTATGTTTCTTCATTGTTGGCGGGAGATTAATTTCAAATATTCAAATCAACTCGATGTTAGGGGCCCACGGGAAGCTGAGTTTGCAAGACAACGTACTTTGGTTAGTTGTCTTGTTTTAAGCTTGTTTCAGGTATATGTAAATAGTAGTATAATGGTAGTTGGTATGTATAGTGGTATGGCAAGATGTACAGAGGACTCGGTTCTCATTTTGGTAGAAAAGGTAGTTAGTCTCAGTGGGTCTAGAGCTAGGATTGACTCTCTAATTTTGTAACCTGCATCATTTACAAAAGTAATATAATCTTTGGCTACAACCTCTTAGCAAAAAAAATAATAATGTTTTAATATATTTTTATTTTTCAATTCATTCTAATTAATAATATTAGATTGAGATAATTACAATTGTATGATGGAGATAGACAAAATTGATTGATCAGTTAAACTTAGAGTAAGTGGTAGTTGAGAGGTGAAAGTGAAGATATAATTAGTTTTAAATAATTAATAAATAATAATAATTTTTAAAAAAAATTTATGTATTTAAGTTTCACAAAAACATCAAATTAAATGCTTCTAGTTTTTATTGATAGTTTTATTTGCATCCATGTGTGAGTATAATACGCCTTTGACATAATTATGAGATAGGGGTAAATAGTCCAATTTGTAAAGTTTTTTACAAGCTAAATTTATAAATCTAAACAGTGGTTGAATTTGTCATACATCCTCATGATGAATCACGGAGTGTGATTCAAAATGTTGGTGATAAAAATCTTGCACACAATCAAATCTAGAAGCATTATACGAATTATAGCATGGATTGTAGAAATCTTATAACATTAAGTATTAATATATTCACCCTCCCGTAGATTAAAACTAAATTTTGACACCAATCGTGCAGGCTATGGACATATAATTAGAAATCAGCAAGGGGCACTGCTATGGTGTGGAGCAATCAAAGGGCAAAAAGGCACCAATAACGAGACTGAGTTTAATGCACTATATGAAGGCCTTAAGTGTTGCATTGAGAACAAATTGAGTAATGTGGACATTAAAGGCAACTCCAAGATAGTACTAAATGTGGTACTAAAAAACAGTGCACCCGACTAGAAATTCCAAATTTGGGTCAGTACCATTAGGGATATGTTGTCAGAGATTGTAGACTACACAGTCAAGCATATTTACCGTGAGGCAAATATGGCAGCAGACCTGTTATTGAAAATGTTTATCACAACAGACAAAAGCAAGGTATCACGCAACCCCTCAGCATGGATAGGATTGAGGGAATTGGTCGATAAGGAAGCCTTGAAATATAATGGACACTTTGCTCATATAGGGGAAGAGCACCAGTATCCGTCATAGCTAACTTCGCGCACCCACAGATCCTAAACGATATATCGAATTTTGATTATTTTTTTTTGGTTGTCTTCGTATACGACTTAACTTCTTAAACCTATTGATCTGGCTTCTGGGTAGTAACGATCCGATCTCTATGGGTTTTTATGCGTCGAAAGGTCAAAAGTGGTCATTTCAAAGTGTCGACCGATACTTGAATGCATTTGTGCCAATACCCGCACACCAAAACACCATTATCCATTTGTAAAATACCTAAAAGCCAATATATTTTTCACCTTTTTATAAAAAATAATTAACCTAAAAAAATTATTGACATGCATATAATTAAAAATAATGATAAATGTAAACAAGTTTAAAATGGGTGGTCAAAAAACATGTTGACCACCCATAACCCCCTTCCCGCGGAGGTATGGTGGCCCCACGTGGCACGAACTCCCACTATCTTTTTTGCCCTAAAAACTTAGGGAAATAAAATGTTTCCCTAACATTTGCACTCGCAAGTTAGGAAATTTTTTTCGGTCAGCGGCCTCCTCCTCAGCCTCGGCCTCCTCTGCAACGTCCGTCGGTGGCGTCCTCTGCAACCTCGGCCTTCGGTGGCCTCCTTCGTCAGCGGCCTCCTCCGCAACCTCGGCTCCCAGGTAATGATAACTCGTCCATATTGCATATTGGATGTCCAATGATAGTTTTGCTCCTTCCCAGCTGCATTATGCTTTGTCTATTGCATATTGGATGTCCAATGATGGTTTTGCTCCTTCCCAGCTGCATTATGCTTTGTATGCTCTATTAAATGGTGTTTCTCTGTTTATATTGCCGAAATCATTACAGTTAATGCGAAAAAAATTGATTATTGTTCATAATAGTTTGAAACCCCTTCATTATTTATCATTTCCTTTTATGGGTGCGTTGTTAAATGGTGTCTCTATGTTTATAATGCCAAAATCATTACAGTGAATGCGAAAAAGTTTGATTATTGTTTATTATTGTTTGAAACCCCTTCATTATTTATCATTTTCTTTTATGGGTACGCTGTTAAATGGTGTCTCTCTGTATATAATGCCGAAATCACTATAGTGAATGTGAAAAAAATTGATTATTGTTTATAATTGTTCGAAACCCCTTCATTATTTATCATTTTCTTTTATGGGTACGCTGTTAAATGGCATGTCTTTGTTTATAATGCTGAAATCATTACAGTGAATGCGGAAAAAAATGATTATTGTTCATAATTGTTCGAAACCCCTTCATTATTTATCATTTTCTTTTATGGTTGCGTTGTTAAACGATGTCTCTCTGTTTATAATGCCGAAATCATTAAAGTGAATGCAGAAAAAATTGATTATTGTTCATAATAGTTCGAAATCCCTTCATTATTTATCATTTCCTTTTATGGGTGGGCTGTTAAATGGTGTCTCTCTGTTGATAATGCCGAAATCATTACAGTGAATGCGGAAAAAATTGATTATTATTCATAATAGTTCGAAACCCCTTCATTATTTATCGTTTCCTTTTATGGGTGGGCTGTTAAATGGCGTCTCTCTGTTTATAATGCCGAAATTATTACAGTGCCTGCGAAAATTATTGATTATTGTTCATAATAATTCGAAACCCCTTCATTATTTATCATTTCCTTTTATGGGTTGTTAAATGATGTCTCTCTATTTATAATGCCGAAATCATTACAGTGACTGTGAAAATAATTGATTGTTGTTTATAATTGTTCGAAACCCCTTCATTTTTTATCATTTCTTTTTATGGGTGCGTTGTTAAATGATGTGTCTTTGTTTGTAATGCAAAAATCAGTACAGTGAATGCGAAAATAATTGATTATAGTTCATAATTGTTCGAAACCCCTTCATTATTTATCATTTCCTTGTATGGGTGCGTTGTTAAATGGTCTCTTTATTTATAATGTCGAAATCATTACAGTGCATGCGAAAATAATTGACTATTGTTCATAATTGTTTGAAACCCCTTCATTATTTATCATTTCCTTTTATGGCTGCATTGTTAAACACTGTCTCTCTATTTATAATGCCGAAATCATTACAGTGAATGCGAAAATAATTTATTATTGTTCATAATTGTTCAAAACCCCTTCATTATTTATCATTTTCTTTTATGGTTGCGTTGTTAAATATTGTCTCTCTGTTTATACTCTCGAAATCATTATAGTGAATGCATAAATAAATGGACTATTGTTCATAATTGTTCAAAACCCCTTTATTATTTAGCATTACATACACACACATATGTGTGTGTGTGTGTGTGTGTGTGTGTGTGTGTGTGTGTGTGTGTGTGTGCTGTTAAATGGTGTCTCTCTGTTTATAATGCTGAAATCATTACTGTGAATGCGAAAATAGTTGATTATTGTTCATAATTGTTCGAAACCCCTTCATTATTTATCATTTTCTTTTATGGCAGCATTGTTAAATGTTGTCTCTCTGTTTATACTATTGAAATCATTACAGTGAATGCGGAAATAAATGGACTATTGTTCATAATTATTCAAAACCCCTTTATTATTTACCATTACATATATACACACACACACACACATATATATGTATGTGTGTGTGCGTGTGCTGTTAAATGGTTAATGGGTGTGCTGTTAAATGGTGTCTCTTTGTTTAAAATGCAGAAGTCATTACAGAGAATGCAAAAAAGATTGATTATTGTTCATAATTATTCGAAACCCCTTCATTATTTTTCATTACATATATATAGATATACACATATACACACATATATGTGTGTGTGTGTGTGTGGGTGGGTGTGTACACGTGGCACGAACTCCCACTATCCTTTTCACCCTAAAAACTTAGGGAAATGAAGATTTTTGTGGCATTTTCATTGTTTGCTCTGCCTTCAATTTGTTAATATATTCACTGTAAATAATATTATCAGGCATACCATGTAGTACTTCCATTAAATTTCATATGAGAAATACAATAACATCATTCAAACATTTACTCATTTTGTTTTCAGCTATATGGTTATTGTCTATATTATCATGCATATAGAAATAGAGACACAATACCATTTTATTTTGTTCAAAGATGTTCAATGATGAGTTACGGAAATAGATTTGTTTTTCATCATTTATCTCAATGGAATTGAGGGGTTAATTTCAATGATCTTTGTCTGTATATATATTTATATGGTGGTATTTTTTTTGTTGTTGAAAGATGTTCAATGATGTAATTGTTCTCTATCTAGTAGAATATCAACAATATCCAATTTTCAATCACATCACAGTTCACTATCTCATGCTTCTAGTTTCTCTCCTTGTTATATAATGTTTCAAGTTTTGTACCTATGTCTGTGTGTCCACACACACACACACACACACAGTTACATACTTATAACTCTTGCATGTCTCTTTTGAGTTCTCTGGCTATATAGTAAATGTTATATAATGTTTCAAGTTTTGTACCTATGTCTGTGTGTGTGTGTGTGTATATATATATACACACACATCACAGTTACATACTTACAACTCCTGCATGGCTTTTTTGAGTTCTCCGGCTATATGGTTATTGTCTATATTATAATGCATACACAAATAGAGACACAATACCATTTTATTTTGTTGAAAGATGTTCAATGATGAGTTACAAAAATAGATTTGTTTTTCATCATTTCTCTCAATGGCATTGAGGGTTTCATTTCAATGATCTGTCTCTCTTTATATATTTATACGGTACCATTTATTTTTTGAAAATCATGTTCAATGATGGAATTGTTCACTATCTAATAGAACATCAGCAATATCCAGTTTTCAATCACATCACAGTTACATATTTTGTTCCTGCATCTCATGCTTTTAGTTTGTCTCCTTGTTATATACACTTTCAAGTTCTCTGCCTAAATGGTTATTGTCCATATATATGTAACTCATACATATATACACACATATACATATATATGTATATGTATATATATACATGTGTACATGTATGTACATATACATGTATATGTATATATATACATGTACATGCATACATGAAGAAACACACAATAGCATAATATATTCTATAACGATGGTTGATGCGAGTTCTTTGGCTATATGGTTATTGTCTATATATATTTTTATATGTATATGGACAATAACCATATAGCCACATAACTTGCTGTAATCAACAACAATTTCCTTATTCAAGGGCGGTCATTTAGATTGGTACACATTGAATAAGTAAATTCCTTCTACAGTCAATAAATGTTATAAATCTTTCAATTTAAATTATACTATTTTTAGTAAACCAACATTTATTTCAATATAGTCACTGTAATTAATATTAATAGTCATGGTGGATGTCCAATGATGGTTTATGCTCCTTTGTAGTTGCATTATGCTTTGTATATTGACGATTTCTTTGTATGTGGCTTACAGTTTCATTTCAATGCTCTCTTACAGCTTAGTGTGCCTATATGTTTGTCATCCACACATACACATACATGTATGATTATTGTCCATACACACACACACACACATATACATGTGTGTGTGTGTGTGTGTAGAATAAAACTGAACAATTCAAAGCAATGGAGGTCTGCATATTCAATATGACATGAACGAATGTTTCCCACAAAAATTCAAATTTGAAAATTGGTAGCTACCACAATTGAATGCATTGCACATTCGAATTATATTATAAGACAAAATTTTCCATGTCACTTTGATTACAATCCAATTCATTGCATATTTCTGAGTTCTGCAAATTCCCTTTGCAAATTCCTTAGGTAACTATTTCTTTGCAATATGTATGTATGTTATACATATGCATATGCATATGTATGTATATGTGCAATTCTATGTACATGTGCATATGTATGTAGTTGGATATGTATATGTATGTACTTATGCATTCAATAATGTATGGATGATTTGTTGTTACAATGTTACACTACCCTCGATTATTGCTGTTTTTTGCAGGCGTGCTAGACCATCGAGGGAAGAACCATACTTGTGGAAGATCATCATATCAATGTAAATGTGTTTATTAACACACTTCAATTCTTTGGAGATTATGCCTTTAATGCTTACATTTTATATTAATTTGTGTAGATATCTTAGGTAGTTATGCATTTCTTATTAAATGTGTTTCTTAACACACCTTAGTTTGTTTTGCATTTTGTTGTGATTGTTATGGCAGACAATGATCTAGGACTCACTATGTCAAAGACAACAAGCATGCCTCTCAGGTAAAGTCCATATGACTTTACTTTGGCAATGATCTAGTAGACAATGCAATTTGTGAATAGTTTATGTTTCAATTTCTGAATTGTTTGTGTTTCAATTTGTTTTAATTTCTCACTTAGTTCATATGTTTCAATCTTCTCTTTGTTGGAATTGTACTTTCGTAATGATCTAGTAGAGAATGCAATTTCTGATTTGTTTATGTTTCAAATTCAGATTTTTTTTTTTTAATTGTTTAAATTCCTCACTTAGTTCATATGTTTCAATCTTCTCTTTTTTGATCTATACTTTGTCAATGATCTAGTAGACAATGCAATTTCTTATTTGTTTATGTTTCAATTTCTGAATTGTTTGTGTTTCAATTTGTTTAAATTCCTCACTTAGTGCAGTAGAAAAAGGAAGTGCCCTATTGTTTGTGTTTCAATTTGTTTAAATTCCTCACTTTCTGAATTGTTTGTGTTTCAATGATCAAATGGAAGTGCCCTATTTGAGGAAAAGAACCAGACAAAGAATTGTCTTATATTGCCTTAAAAGATGTCTTGTTAGATACTGTCAAGAATGATAACTTGGCAGATAACAAGATATCTTTTAAGGCAGTAGAAAATAGTTCTTTGTCTGGTACCTTTTTGCAAATAGGACACTTCCTTTTATCATTTCGAGGCAATGACCTAGTAGACATATTACACTGCAATTTGAATACTTATAATATGATGACTGCAACTTGAATATTTATAAGTGGTCAAATTTCTCACTATCAAAAGAGGACATATCAGTGGCATGTGAATGATCAAATGCCATTGATATGGCCTTTTTGATAGTGAGTAATTTGAACACTTATGTGGCCTTTTTTGATAGTGAGAAATATACAAGATCAATTCAACTGATATATGAGAAATATCACATCATAGAAAACAAACATATCAGATTTACAACAACACCATCAATTCATTGGAATATCCATCTGATATATCTGAAAACAACAGAGTTCTGAACACATTACAAAATTTGGCAGTATGTCATTCTATAATCACATCACAGTTATATCGAAACTCAAAATCTGCTCTCCATTTGGGTATTAATCACATCACGGTTATATCAATTCTCCATTTGGGTATTAAATGGAGGAGGTGTGACAAATCCAACCCCAATGGACCATGGCCTACTAGGGTCTGGCCCACCAAAATTGTTTTCTTCACTATGAGGGGTTTGTAAGCAACTTGCTATTTGAGCAAGTAATGCCTGGTTTACACCTGAAGTAAGTTGCACGATGTCTGAGGGTCCAGGTGCAGTCCCAACCTGCATAGTATTAATAGTTGCAAAGGCATGGGACAAGAGGTTCATCATTTCCATGAGAATTAGGTGTCGGATGGGTAGAGGTTCTGCGACTGTGGCAACATCTTTTGTCCTCTTCGCACACTTGGCTACCATTTTAGCTTTCATCCTCTCCTTCTCAAGCTTTTCTTTTGCATCTTTCTTTGCCTTGTCTTGTCTTCGAATGAACTTGTCTTGGGAATCCTGCAATTTTTTGGCCTGTTTTTCCACCCTCATAGCCTCCTTTTCTATTGCTTCTGCTTCACGTTGTGCCTTCCTCTGTCTCATCTGCTCTTTCTTTCGCTCTGCCAATTCCTCTTCTCTTTTCCTTTCAGCCTCTTTATCTTTTTCCCTTTGAATGTACTCATTAGATGTCAAGATCTGTGACTGGCTACTAAGACGTAGAACCCCTTTCTTACCTCCACGTGAAGATTGGTTCATTCTCTGCACTGGAAGTCTTAAGAATTGGCTAATTTGCCTTGGCTGTTGCTGCCCATCCTCTTGTGTATATGGTATAAACTCAAGTTCGTCTTCACTTATGTGAACTTCGTCTTCACCATCAAAACCATCTTGCTACTCCCAGTTGACTGCATTGGTGAAGTAATGAATGACATCTGCTGGATCAATTTCTGGCAGACTAGGTATGAAAAGCGTTTCATCATCACAGTTGGCTGCATCTTGGATCCACTTTGGTATGTCAGCTTTTGTTGACAAAGACATGCCTGTTGATGTATTTTCAAAACCCTCATTTGGCTGGCTGGTTTGTGGGGGCAGACCTACTTCGACAGTTTCTGGTGTCAAACTTGTACCCTCAACCATTGTTTGTGTTCCACTATGGAGCTCTACAAAATCTTGAATCTATTCCTCATTAAAACCTGCCAATCGCAAGCACGCTTCCGCTGCCATATACTCTGGTTCTTCATCCCTTGAAGCAACATCATGTTCTGTTCCAACCTCAAATGCCTCACTTGGTCTCATATCATTCTGTAATGCATTTCGATTAAGTGGCCAAATCCATGTCCTACAGAAGCCACTGATTATATTGGCCGGTGTCAATGCTTGGGCAAAGGCCTTGCTCGCAAGAGTTGCCAACTCTTCCCTTCCAATTTCAATTTGTGGGAACTTAGACATCCATATACTCCTTTTTTATTTGAAATAATTTTTGAAAGGTGAGAATACAGAGACATCAAGTGGCTGCAGTTTGTGGCTTGTATGAGCCGGAAGGGTCACCAAATCAATACCTATCTACCTTGCTTCTTCAATTGTCTTGAAGGCTACATGGCTGCCATGACCATCGAAGATCAGTAGGGCCCTATGTGAGGGTGAAACTCCACCAGGGACTGAACGTGCAAAATATTCCAACCAATTTAAGAACAGCTCCTTCGTCATCCATGCATGTTCTTGGACTGTCATGCATGCTCCTGGCTCACAGTTTGTTATGTAGTTTCAGATATGCCTCTTAGATTTGAACAAATAAAATCCAGGAATGCTAAAACCACATGCACTAACACATGCCAAAACAGTGATCCACTCTCTACTCTTCAAAATTAGGTGTGGTACGCACCTCTGCCCCAATTTGGCTATCACTCTCATTCCACAATTCCTCCCAGCTTGCACACCAGTCTCATCACAATTCCAAATATGACTACTACCATAGTGATTGAGGTTGTACATTAACTCCAAGTTGTCATAGAAAGAGGCAACAATAGAAGGTTGAAGCATAATAGCCCTATCAGAGTCCACTCCTTCTACTATTCTCATCGTCAGATCAGGGTGCCTTCATCTAAAACCTGCCCACCACGACCTCCCTGGCATCCCGTTTTTGAATGGATTAGGCCTATTCTCAGTAATTTGTGCAATAGCTTATTGAAGTTGACTGATTTGGAGACCGTGACCAATTTCAGCCATGTCTTTGCACCATTGAACAACTGCATCCTCCTCCTCTGCTGATAAAATGGTGCATGGACCCCTCACAGTCGTAGTTGTGGTTCCCATCAGCCATGCCCTCAAAGAAGCAATGGGGATACCATATTTGATTGATGCGCCTCTAAGAGACATGTGCATGTCTTCTATGCATGAAATTGCCTCTTTCATGTTAGATATGCTCCATTTTGGTTTAGGATCCTTTGAGGCAACCTCTACTTGTGGTGTTTGTGGAATACGATTAGAATCTACAGTAGGATGGTCATGTACAGTAGCAGTATCCACATCAGTTGCATTGTTAGGTGAGTGGTCATCTACAATAGGAGTAAGTGGGTCTTCTTTTTAGACAAAATTATCTTCAGCAGGGAAGTGCACCCCATGAGTGACTCTAACTGTTCGACGTCTAACAGACCTGTTTCCCTTTCTACCTCGTGCCATTATGTTCAGTGAACCTGCAATAGATCATTTCCATGAAACCCTTAATGCCATTGAAATAAATGATGAAAAACAAATCTATTTGTGTAACTCATCATTGAACAAAATAAAATGGTACTGTCTCTATTTCTGTATGCATGAAAATATAGACAATAACCATATAGCCAGAGAACTCAAAAAATCCATGCAGGAGTTCAGTATGTAATTGCGATGTGATTGAAAATTGGATATTGTTGATATTGTATTAGATAGTGAACAATTACATCATTGAACATCTTTCAACAACAAAAAAAATGCTACCGTATAAATATATATAGAGAGACAAAACATTGAAATGAAACCATCAATGTCATTGAGATAATTATAAAAAACAAATCTATTTCTGTAACTCATCATTGAACATCTTTCAACAACAAAAAAAAATGCTACCGTATAAATATATATAGAGAGACAAAACATTGAAATGAAACCATCTATGCCATTGAGATAAATTATGAAAAACAAATCTATTTCTGTAACTCATCATTGAACATCTTTCAACAACAAAAAAAATGCTACCGTATAAATATATATAGAGAGACAGAACATTGAAATGAAACCCTCAATGCCATTGAGATAAATTATGAAAAACAAATCTATTTCTGTAACTCATCATTGAACATCTTTCAACAAAATAAAATGGTACAGTATAAATATATATACATACAGAGATCATTGAAATGAAACCCTCAATGCCATTGAGATAAATGATGAAAAACAAATCTATTTATGTAGCTCATCATTGAACATCTTCAACAACAAAAAAAATGCTACTGTATAGATAGACAGATCATTGAAATGAAATCATCAATGCCATTGAGATAAATGATGAAAAACAAATCTATTTCTGTAACTCATCATTGAACATCTTTCAACAACAAAAAAAATGCTACCGTATACATATATATAGAGAGACAAATCATTGAAATGAAACCCTCAATGCCATTGAGATAAATGATAGAAAACAAATCTATTTCTGTAACTCATCATTGAACATCTTTCAACAACAAAAAAAATGCTACCGTATAAATATATATAGAGAGACAGATCATTGAAATGAAACCCTCAATGCCATTGAGATAAATGATGGAAAACAAATCTATTTCTGTAACTCATCATTGAACATCTTTCAACAACAAAAAAATGCTACTGTATAAATATATATATAGAGACAAATCATTGAAATGAAACCCTTAATGCCATTGAGATAAATGATGGAAAACAAATCTATTTCTATAACTCATCATTGAACATCAAGGGAAACAAAAAAATATGGTATTGTGTCTCTATTTCTGTATGCATGAAAATGTAGACAATAACCATATAGCCAGAGAACTCAAAAAAGCCATGTAGGAGTTCAGTATGTAACTGTGATGTGTCTGTATATATATATATATATATATATATATATATATATATATATATATATATATATATATATATATATATATATATATATATATATATATATAGACACACACAGACATAAGAATAGAACTTGAAACCTTATATAACAAGGAGAAAAACCACAAGCACAAGATGCATGAGTGGAAGATGTAACTGTGATGTGATTAAAAAGTGGTTATTGTTGATATAGTACGAAGATGCAGATTCATTTCTCAAATGAGTAAATGGTTCAATGATGTTGTTGTATTTCTCATATGAAATTTAATGGAAGAACTACATGATATGCCTGATAATATTATTTACAGTGAGTATATTAACAAATTGAAGGCTGAGCAAACAATGAAAATGCCACAAAAAATCTTCATTTCCCTATGTTTTGAGTGCAAAAAAGATAGTGGGAGTTTGTGCAACATGGGCCCATAACGTGTCTGTGGGAAGGATGTTATGGGTGTTCAACATATTTTTTTACCACCCATTTTAAACTCTCCAATAAAAGTTGTCTGGCCTGGTGTATATATATGTGTGTGTGTGTGTGTGTGTGTGTGTGTGTGTGTGTGTAGCCAGTATATAGTCACTGCAAGTAATAGTATCAGGCATACACATTGTTGTAATGATAAATAATGAAGGGGTTTTGAACAATTATGAACAATAATCAATTTTTTTTGCATTCACTGTAATGATTTTGGCATTATAAACAGAGACACATCATTTAACAACGCACCCATAAAAGGAAATGATAAATAATGAAGGGGTTTTGAAGAAAACGAAAAGATATTCAGTTGGTTTGAAATGAAATTGTAAACCGCATACAAAGAAATCATCAATAGACAAAGCATAATGCAGCTACGAAGGAGGTAAACCATCATTGGACATCCAATATGGTTGTTAATATTATTTACAGTGACTATATTGAAAGAAATGCTACTTTATATTATTTACAGTGACTATATTGAAAGAAATGCTGGTGTATTGAAAACAATATAATTTGAATTGAAAGATTTATAGCATTTAGAACGTAGGGAATTTAGTTACTTTCTGTGTACCAACCTAAATGTGCGCCCTCCAGTAAGGAATGTGCAGAGGGTATTTGCAGAGCTCAGGAATATGCAATGAATTGGATTGTAGTGAAAGTGACACGGAAAATTCTATCTTATAATATAATTCGAATGTGCAATGCATTCGATTGTGGTAGCTAGCTATTTTCAAATTTGAATTTTTGTGGGAAACAGTCGGTCATGTCATATTAAATATGCAGTCCTCCATTGCTTCGAATTGTTCAATTTTCTTCCCTGCTTTGAATGAAACTTGGTTTTTTAAATTGGATTTTATGCAAATTCTTGGATATTGGGGAGCCTTACACTAGTTGTTGCAAATGCAGGTACCAAATGCATATCCATTTAATGCATGAAGCTGTGAAGTGATATTTGGAAGGATGTACACTTGAGTGTCTAAGAAGTTTACAATTGATTATTTTTATGTCATGTAATGCACCAATAGCCGTGCATATGTAATTGTAATTGGAGTACATTTGTACTCTTAAGCCACTTGCATAAAGTGGCAAATGTAAACATTAAGTTTTTTAAAAAATAAAAAATATTTATTATTTGTGCAAGATGTTTTGTATTAAAATAGGAAATGTACCAGTAGTTGTTTATTCTTTTTACTTTTTGGTTTTCAACTACTAATTCATTTGTGAACATGTATTGGTGTTAAAATAAATATTTATTGGTATTTTTTTATTTATGTACTGACCATTTTTTTTTTATGTTTTGGGGGGTCAACATGGTATTGAGGTGACTGTTATTGGAACTATTTCAACTATTGGTACTCTTCCCCTAGTACGCTCTTACCCCTGCTCAGATAAAATGGCTTCAAGAGGTTATGAAGTTGGGTTCACATTTTATTGCATATTTTGTATTCTTTTTGTTAGTCCCTACCTATATAGGTAGGAAACTAATGTTTTTGCTTAGCATATTAACTTCTGCTTGGGAACTACGCCAATATAAAAATAAATCGTTCTTTCTAATGTTTGCACTATTTAAATTTTAAAAAATGCAATTTTAATGAATTTTTCTTTTTTCCTGATTCGTCCTCCCATATTTTCCTGGGTTTTTTTCCATTTTTCAATTAAAATTTCAAGAAAAAAATGTGTTGACTAATGAGTAACGAGGAGGGAAAAATATGAAGTATTTACCAAACTTTTATTTAGAAGGTTCTAGTATTTGCCACGTCAACGATCTGGAAGGTAGCTAGGGTTTACCAGTGCTTCTTAAGAGAGAGTAAGTTCTACGTCAATGGCCTGATATTCATATCAACTTCCATTTTCCCCCGAGGATTGGGATTTTTGCAGTGCTTTACAAGTTTATTTAGTGTGGTTGTGCTAATTTCAAGGTGATTTTGGACAAAATTTGGTGCAGGAGTAAGAATGAATGGTTTAGAATGGATTTTTGGTTGATGTCTTGAATTATTTCTGGAAGGCTTATGCTCTTTACTCTTTGATGAATTTAGCAGAGAGTCTTTTAGAATGAAATTTAAGCATTACGCTCTTTAATGGACTTAGTTCTCTAGGAGAAAACTAGAAGATCACATGGAAAGCATGAACTAGATTGAGCTCTATATTCTGTAATATGGTTAAATGTGTATGCATATTTGCCTTATGTGTGACCCCTACCTCGTAATTCTTTACAACAAGTTTGAATTCTAACATTCTGGTGCGCTTGCCTTCTTAATAACGATTATAAGGTGTGGAGAGCCTAATGGCATAGACCCTTTGTGGAGAGTTCGTGCATGCAGCTCCAGGCACTGCTAGCATTCTTTGCATTCATTGTAATAAACTATCATGCACCGATCAAGCGCATGTAATGCCCCGCCAGGAAACCCCGAAGGGATAAGCCAAAATACAAGATTAGAGTGCAATAATTTTTTATTTTTAAAAAAAAGTTACACCACATTAAGATACAACAAGATATCAAAGATTCAGATTACATAGCGAAAGACATCAACTAACACCTAAAGAGTTTCCCAACGAGATTACTTAAATTTCACAATTCACTTAACTCACACAATTAATCCAATAAGCTGATTATCTTAATAACGAGATAATTCTTAATCAGGATAATTTCTTTCAGAAGATGGAAATATAAATCACAAGCAAAGACTCATCCATTAAGATCTATCCATAATCTTCATTCAATCTTTTCATAAAAATACAAGCCATACATCTAATATTCTAACACACTAGAATTTCATCATAAACCTATGAGATCTTTTCAAGCATACTTAATTTCCTTAACGACAACTGAATATATTTCATTACTCTAAGTTACATTCTTTCATATTCCAATTTATTGCATTTAAAGGACGATTGCATACATGCATCTACGATAAATCTCATCTAAACCACTTATGCATTCGATCAAAATGGCTTTCAAGAAAGGATTGAATATAAGCATTTAAAGTTAATTCCATTTATCCACTTATCCAATCTAACATAAGCTATTCATACATGAAAAAGTTGAATAAGGGAAACATAAGAGAATAACATCACATAACACCATAATGATCTCAGAGTTCACCCCTAAAGGGCTACATCTCCGGGTCTGCTCAATTGCAAGACCTCTCTGATAATTAATAAAATTAGGAATACAAGAGGTTACACCATTTACAATCCTGCCATCACGGCGAAATATAAACAATATACAAACAACCACATCGGTCAATTAATACATAACGATCCCTGAAAAAAAAAGGATCCAGCTGAACATAATCAAAGCTAATACAACGGTCCATTGGAGAGCATCCACAAAACTGAGTCATCACCACCCAAGGTCTAACATGAAACCAAGTACTCACAAGGGCATAGACAAAAGGACGACCCACAACGGTACTCCTAACCGGACAAAATGACAACACACTAGCGAACGTAGGGACAAGTGTCATCACACAACCTGGTATGGTTACCATGGCAGGTCTTCATAGGTCCCGACCCCATACACAGGGTTTCCTGGCGGGGCATTACAGCGCAGGCATCCACCGCTCAAAGCTTTACTTGGAGTTCCACCTATCTATGCTTTCTTTCAACCAATTTTTAGTCGGCCAGTTTAGATTTATTTTTATTTAATGCAACCAAATAAAGCATGTGTATGAACATGCGTGAATTAGCTGAATTTAGGTTGGAGTTTTTTTAAGAACTATTAGTTAGTTTCTTTCATCGAACAATGCATGTTGTGCAAGCTCTGCTTTAAGCAGTAAATACTTTATTTGGCAAATCTTTCAAATTCTTTTTTGAGGTGCATTGAACTGGTTGTAATAGTCTTTTTAAGCAGCTGGGAAATCTTTATATATCTTAAGACTCGGCTCTTTTTGTAAGTTGCAATAAACTCTTTTTTGTATCAGAGAATCTTTGCAATAATAAAACAGGGGCCTGCATCTAAAACAGAGCATTCAACAATTTATGAATTTTCAATTCAGTGAATTTTTTTATTGTTGTTATAGTGTATTCTTTGCTATTTTATTTGATTAATCAGTTGGCTCAGAGGAGATAGAGCAGTTTCAGATTCTACAACCTTGACATTAGCACTCTGCTCCCCTCTCATTGCCCTAAATTTATTGGGTGGGTTTTGCTTGTTTTGTTCAGATTGAAAACTTGAAGGTTTTGGTACAAATAGATGGTATGGGTTTTATTTAATTAGGGTTTTACTGGTTCGATTCATGATTATCATTGTTGAAGACTTCATTGGATCTCACCATATGTTTTCCCAAAACAAACACAAAACATGGTCGGCACGACAAACTTGAGGACCATAACCTTCAAAAAGGTCAAAATTGACAAAAGCTGTGCATAATCACTTGCATTCAAATACAGGATATTAAATCAGAAACCTGGTTGAATCCACAGGGTTTTGTGCACGAATCCAATTTGAGTACATTTTGATTCCAAATCTAGGGGTTTTTAGGAACAATTCGGTAAGAGAGATAAAATGAGTACATGTAAAAGAGTTTTGGTAAGAAAACCAACAAATTTTCAAGGCAAAAATACTTTATATTTTTAAAAAGAATTTAACTTGGCACATTATCAAAGCTTAAGACTAACAGTCAATGGTAATATGCAGCTTTTGTTCTAAATAGTTTCAAACCCTAAAGGCAGGGACTCATGCTGTCTCACAGCTCTTTGTTATAATGAAATGTGAGCTACCCCCTATGTTAGCAGTTTGCCAAACAAATAAAAAGTTAAAAAATTAATGTATTGCTTTATTTAATTAATTGAATTAGTGTCTATCATTTTTTCATTTAATAGATATAATATTTATTTTTTTCTATCATAAAATCTAAAAATTTATATCAATTTTCTTAATTTGAAATGTCTAAAATTCTAATCATTATAACTCATCCCCAACAAACCAATAAATAACAATTTTTAATCCAAAAAATCATAAATGAAATAATTTGTAACCATAGCCATCAACTAAATCATTCAAATTCTAGCCATTCATTTCCAATTACCATCGACCCAAATTCAAATCAACTTTATATCTTGGTCATTCATCTCATTATATCAATCTAGAGTTTTTTAATTAGATATTATAAACAATATTTTAATTACATATAGTGGATCAAATGTCCAAATTATCACTATTATCTAGCAAACCACACATAGTCATAGAAGATGGAAAATTCAAAGACCATACAGGGTCTCTACCAAAAACTATAACAATAAAATTACTATGTTAAAATGATACATGTTTATTCAGTTATAACATATCAAAGAAAAACCTCAAAAACTACCATGCAAGGGTATCATATTTGAAGCTTTAAACAAGTTAAATCCCTAATCATGCAAGGTTTGTATAAAGATCTATTTACTGCCATCCAATGCCAACAGAGGGAATAATTTTCTGATATGGACTATATACAAAGAAACCATAATGCAACTATTTTATCAGAAGTTCCTCCCTTGATTGTAGTTGTCAGTGTCAATCCACCATACCGGTGTATCAATATTTGATAAATCTATCTCATGTTTCCATACACTAACTACTAGTATTTAATTCCACCTCCCTCCCAAAATTAAAATCAACATATCTTCTCATCCAAGCCTATTCATTCAAAATTTAAATGAAACTTGTTGATATTTTTATTTGTATTTTATGTCGAAGGCGTATCCTTTATTTGAAATGGACAAGCTAAATTTTCAATTCAATGGTTGAAAATCAATAAAAATGGATGCAATATGATTCAAATCATTTGCACTGTTTGTTATTATCGCATTGAACTGCCAAATCAATGAACTATCATATTCAATGGATGAAGTGTCAACTTCATTTAAGAGGAAGATATTATTATTGGACAGTCCCTTGCCTTTTGTCAGAGTATGCGAAGGGTATTTCAGCGTAGTCATAAATTATGTCATTAGAGATATCATCAAAATAACAGACATCAAAAGATAGGGAGCAAATTTTAAACATTCCCAACTGTTAGTAATAAATTCTCTTTGTCAACTTCTTGTGATTTCCCGGGGGTTGGCTTCCTGGAGTTTTTTCTCTGTGACTTTGGAGATTTGATTGCTTGGATTTGGATTTGGTTCGATTTTCTCTTCTTCGATTTGCATTGTCATCACTTCTATCTTCCAGAATGGAAGAGAAACAGTTGTGGCCTGGTTTTAGGCGACATTGAGGATTTCGTTACAGTGGAAGAACATATCAAAGGTGGCCTTTGAACAAAAGATTCAATGGATCCCATTTGGGTGACTCCAGAAACAACTTCAAGCAATCGATTTGGTCATCGAAGGCTCCGGTGAACCAAAATCACTAGAAATGGAAGGACGAGTCAGACTTTAGGTCTTCTTGGCCTCGTCAGGGAAAGAGGTTTGATGGCTTTCGGGCAATTCAAAACAACCCAAGAGTGGATTTTAAATCAGTGCAAGAGAAATTTTGGCGCCCAAAACCCTCGACGAAAGCGGCTAAGGTTTTAGAGGTAAACCCTAACTCTGAGTACAGTCGAGTGGTTTCTCTAGAGAGATAATGTAGAATGGAGTGAGTCAGTCCGGTTTCTCCAAGAAAAGGCTCTATTCATGAAATGGGGGGGCTTTTTATCAGCCTTTCCCAAAGTTCATTCATGGTACAATGAATAGTGGGGAGAGAACATAGAGTTAAAAATAACAACAAATGGTGATTTCTTGGTTATTTGCCCTTCGATGCATGATAGAGACTAGATTCTGAATAGTGGACCCTTTTTCATGGAGGGAAAAGGTTTTTTATTCAAACCATGGAAAACAAATTTAGATCCTCATGAGGAATTTTTGAACCAAGTCCCAATCTGGTTGAAGCTCCCAGATTTACCCCAGGAATATAAGGATATGGAAACTCTAAAGAGGATAGGTAATAGACTCGGAGACTTTGTTGTGGTGAAGGAAGTTGTAGACAAGAATACCCTAAGTATGTTCATGAGAATATTTATTAATTAGCAAACGATACACATTCTTCCTCATGTAATAGAGATTAAATCAAGTTCAAGAGTTTGGAAACAGAAAATCATGATTGATGAGGAAATGGAATCATGTTCGAAATGTAAGACTTTAGCTCATCCTAGTGGGATGTGTAGAGAAGGGGATAAGGGGAAGCAAACTGTTTAAAACTATTTAGTTGAAGAGATTATATCTCTCTCAGAAGGGTTTCAATGGGAGAAGCAGTGGAACAAGAGGGATTGGGAGATGATTCATTCTTATAAAAGGAAGGTTGATGGAGACAGTTCAAATCTCTTTTGGCTGGGGAGTGGTCTTCAAAAGAGCATCATAGATGAAGTATTTGAATGTAACACCTTTCCTGCTAACTCACAACCTAAGGAGGACTTTTATAGATTTGTTAACTCTAATGGGGATAAGCGATCTTCAAACAATGAGGCACATGCTCAAGGAGGGGAGAATATTTCCGATGTAGAAATATTGGGAGATGGAAGGAATGGGGTAAGAGAGCCAGTTGTTAATGAGATCTCGGTAGAAGAGATCGAAACTTATAAGATGACCAATGAGGAGCCAGAGCGGAAGGAATCTGATAAGGAAAACAAGGAGGTCTTTGAAAGACCTGTTAATGAAGCAATCCAGATTCCTTCTTTAAGGATGGTTTCAACGGATATGTCCCAAAATTCTTTACGGAATCAGAATGTAGATCAAAATTATTAGCAAGATGCTACTGACATGGTAGAAGAGGATCTGATTTTTAAGGATATACAGATCTCCCCAATTAGAAATCTGGATAGTTCCTTCAAGGGGCTATAGGATAGTGCAGGTAATTCTTCAGATTCAGATATGGAGGATGTTTCTTTGTTTCCTTGTGAAGAGATAGATGATTTGGGTTGGCTAGCATGTGCAGGGGAATCAGAGAAGAGAACTTTGGAACAGACCCCCTCACTCTAGGCCAAAGTCAAAATTGGAGAGAAGGGGAAGCGGGGAGCTAAATCCAATAGGTTTAAGCTACAAAAGACGGGTAATGTTGTCGGTCAAAGAAAATTGAGATCGGGAAGAGGTTATGCCTCTTCCTGGAAGCAATGAGATCCATCTCGTGGAATGTCAGGGGCTGCAATGCCTTTGGAAAGATTCACTTGATCAAGTGAGGTCGGATTTAGTTATGCTTCAAGAGACCAAAATTAAAGTGGAAGATTTTGACTCTTTTGTTAGGAGATTCCCGAGTTTGAATGGTAAGTTAGTTGAAGCCCAGGGAGCTTCGAGGAGTCTGGCAGTGTTATGGAAAGCCTCGGTTATAGAATTTGAAGTGGCTATTCATGATAGGTGGTGGCAATTGGTTAAAAAAAATTCAAAACCGGTTCATTCTAGTTTCTTTGTATTAAATGTGTATGACCCTAATAATCCTGAGCAAAAGAAACAGTTATGGAGTGACCTTTCGATTCCGTTGAAACATAATGAGAATCATTTGTTTATCGTTGGTGGAGATTTTAATGCTCTTCTTCACTCGTCAGATAAAATGGGGGGGATAGGCTGGAATGGGAAAAGCCATAAGGATTTCAATTCTTTTGTGTTGGACAATGATCTAATTAAAATCCCTTTCAGATTTGTGGATTTTACCTGGACTAATAGGAGGAGCGGTTTTTTAAACATAGTTGAGCGACTGGACCATTTTTTCATTGCAGGCGATTGGTCTGAATCACATTGGACTTGTATGGTAGATATTCTTCCTATTACAAGTTCGGATCATTATCCGATTTGTATTAGGATACAAGATGATTTAGCTATGGACAAATGTCCTTTTAAGTTTGAGGCTATGTGGCTGAGAGACAACGACTTCATAAATTGTGTGGATTATTGGTGGCATCAAGCTCCTGAGGTAATTGATAATAAAGCTTTCATTTTTTTTCAAAAAGCTTCAATTTGTTAAATAACATATCAAAAGATGGAATAGAGAGTCCTTTAGAAATAATTTTAGTGAGAAGGTGAGCTAAAAGTGTTGCACAAGCAGATCATTTCTCAGGGTATGGATGAAGAAGCCTATGCAAAAGAGGAGTTAAATAAGATATACTCTTAAACACTAGCTAGGGAGGAACTATATTGGCGTCAGAAATCAAGGGAGACTTGGCTCAAAGAGGGTGATAGAAATACGGATTTTTTTCACACCTCAGTTAAAGTTAGAAGGACGCACAATAAAAAAAATTATATCAAGAATGAAAATGGAGACTTACTCTTAGAGGTGGATCAAATCAATTTGGAGGTTGTGAGGGTCTTTTCAAACATATATAATGGTGGGATTGGATATAATTATGACCCACACCCAATCTTGGATGTTATCCCCTCATGTGTTAAAGAAGAACATAATAAAATGTTAATGGAGCCCATTTCACAGGAGGAAGTGAGATGGGCGGTTTTCAGCCTTGGGGTGGACAAATCCCCAGGACTGAATGGTTTTTTAGCTCTTTTCTTTCAAAATTTTTGGTATCTCTTGGAAATGGCTATTGTGGATGTGGTCGAGGAATCAAGAAGAGGGGATTTTATTCTCAAGGACTTCAACAACACTTTTATTTCTTTGATCCCCAAGAAGACAACAATTAATTCTTTTGATGATTTCAGACCTATTTCCTTGTGTAACACTATTTATAAGATTATTTTTTGAGGTCATTTATAATAGGCTTAAAGTGGTTTTAGATTCGGTAATTCTTGCACATGAGGCTATCCATTCAATTAGATTAGCAAAAACAAATAAAATGATGGTTAAAGTTGATATTAAGAAAGCTTATGATGAGGTTAATAGAGGCTTTCTTTTAGAGGTGCTGTCTAGATTTGGTTTCTCTAATGATTGGGTATCATGGGTGAAAAGTTGCATCAGTTCCCCTCGCTTTTTGATCCTTGTTAATGGTAGTCTGCAAGGTTTTTTCGAATCCAATAAGGTGATTCAACAAGGGGATCCACTATCCCCTTTCTTGTTCATTATAATGGCAGAAGTGCTCAAAAGGTTGATTTCAAAGAAATGTGATGAAGGTGTTTGGAAGGGGGTAAACATCATGGAAAACGTTGATCCCCTTACCCACCTACAATTTGCAGACGATATTTTTCTAGTTGGAAAGGCTTCTGGCAGGGAAGCAAGAGTGATTAAGCAAACCTTAGATGATTATGAATAGGCCTTAGGGAAGAAAGTCAATTGGCACAAATCATAAATATTCTTTTTCAACATTGATCCAACAAAACAAAGGGAGATTTGTAGGGTTCTGGGTATGAGAATTGGTAATACATCGATTAAATATCTTGGCATTCTTTTTTTTGGTGGTGCCAACAAATCGGATTTATGGAAGGGTCTTATAGACAACTGTTTTGATAAAATGGATGGCTGGAAAAGTAGGTGGCTCTCTTCAGCTGGCATAATTCTAATGCTAAGATCTCCTATTTCTGCCATCCCGATTTATTCTATGATGTGTTTAAAGATTCCAAGCAAGGCCATCAAGATTATTAATCATAGGATGAGGAATTTTTTTTGGAATGGAGCAAATGAGCATCACAAAATCCCATTAGTATCTTGGGATAAAATGTGTAAGTCAAGGAACAAGGGTGGAGATGGTTTGAGAGATTGGCACTTGATGAATGAGGTCCTTGGAGCCAAATTGGTTTGGAATCTCTATTCCAATCCAAATCTGCTTTGGGTAAGAGTTATGAGAGCTAAGTATCTTGACTCCGTGGATGACCATTGAATATTCACAATTCAAAACTCGCCTAAAGGGTCAGCAATATAGAACTTCATTGTTAGTTATAGGAGGGTTATAACTGATCATATCTCTTGGCAGATTGGAAATGGAACTAAGGCTAAGTTTTGAGAGGACTCTTGGTCGAGATTGATAGCTTTGAAAGAGATCGATGGGATGCAGAAGATTAGAGATCATCTAGTGCCCCTTTGGAGAGAAAGAGCTAGAGATTATGTGACGACCAAGGAAGGAGCTTTTGGGGTTGAATGGATCTAGAAGGATTTTGCTACAACAAAGCTCTTAGTTCAACAACAAATTTTATTAAAAGAGGTGTTGGATCAGCAAAAACTGCTTTTGACAAGTAATGAAGATAAAGTTGTTTGGTGTGGGGCTCGAGATGGAAAATATTCTATTAAATTTGGATTTCATCTTTTGGAAGGGAGGGATTTGGAGACTTCGAAGGTCAAGGATTGTTTGCCTAAAGTGGGTGTTTTTACCTGACTAGTTGTTAAAGGTAGGATTTTGATAGGGGAGAGGAGGAAACGTCTTGGTTTTGCTTGCCCATTCAAGTTCATGATGTGTGGGGGTGATGAAGAGTCTTTTGATCACCTTCTCTTGCAATGTGAAGTTGCCTCAGGTCATTGGACTAATCTGAAGGAAAAATTAAATTGGTATGGACCAATGCAAAATACTATCAAGGGGGTGTTTGAAAGTTGGCCAATTCCTACAAAGAAATCTACACCCTCAAGTATATAGATTTCGAGTCCCTCATTATTAATATGGGAAATATGGAAAGAGAGAAACCACGAGATTTTTTTGGACAAATGGGAGGAGGATAGAAGGCTAAAGGATAGAGTAAATTTGGCAATTGAGGAAGTTGTTGGGGCTGCAACCTCGCAACCTCATTCAATTGCTTTGCCTTTCACAATGGAGGATGAAAGGATTCATAAGATGTGGCCAGAGATTAAGATAAAACATGGGCCATGGAATGTGAAGACATATAGTAAACAAGAGCAGTTACTTTTGGATTGGAAACCCCTTGCAGATGGTCAACATAAGGTCAATTTTTATGGGACATCTAAATCTAAACTTGGACCTTCTGGAGTGGGTTTTGTCATTAGAAATGAGAGGAGTGAGATTATTCAATATGGTGCCATGAGAATCAAGTCTGGAACCAATAATGAGGCTGAGGCACATGCAACGCTAATAGTAATCAGGATAGCACGAAATGCACGAGTTCAAAATATACATTTGGAAGGGATTCTTTAATCATAATTCAAGCTATAAAAAATGGGGCTATAAGTACATGGCACTTGCAGGGGTATGTCTCTCAAATTTTAGAAGAGCTAAATTTTTTTGAGCAATTTCAAGTGAGCCACATTAGAAGAGAGGGTAATAAGGTGGTTGATATTTTATCAAAATGGGCTCTCGGTTTTGATCGGGAAGGGGATTTGAGAATTGACGATTTTGAATGCTTGTTTAAATTGGAGGAGGATTTTGGAGATCGTGGGCTCTTTTAGTTTAGTATTTTTTTGGTAGTTTTTCATTAAAGCCGAAAAGCTATGATTGAGAGTTGGGAATATAGATGTTTTTTGGGGAAAGTCTTTTTTTGAATCTGGTGTTCCAATGATGGAACTTAATCTATAAATGGGATTTAATTAAATGATGACAACTTAAAAAGCCTGTGGGGGCAATTTGAAGGCTCATAAATGATTGATGAAATGACAGTTTGAAGGATTATTGTAGATCACCTCACACGTTAATCAAGAAGGGGATGGACTCGCATGTGTGAACATATTTAGAAGAGTTTTAATTAATCAGGAAGGATGACGAAGTGATTTAATGTAGACTTTAAATGTGTGAAATGTAGATTCAAAAATTATTTCTTTTGCCGAGTTTTGAGCTGGAAAAAGTGTTTAAAGGCAGGGTGTTGAGTTGTGTTTTAGCACATAGTTTTTTTCATCTATCTTTCTCGAGAAGAGGTGTGGATTGTTGGGTGAGATGGGGAAGACATGGAATTAAATTTCAGAATAAGTACTGTAGACACTTAAAAATAATTATTTTAATTATTTTTAATTCCTCACATAATTAGTTAATTAATTATGTTAATTAAAATTCTTCTCAATATTAATTAAATATAATTAATATTGTCACTATAGCATATGATTTATTTAATAAATCAATCCCTTTCTTTATTCTTCTAAAAAATCAAATCCTCACAAATCTTCCTCTTAGCTAATTAATTTCAATTAATTAGTTAACCTATATGATTCCTACAAATCATCTTCTTAATTCATCATTAACCTAATAAATTCTTCTAGAAACTCCCTAAACTCACTTAACATTATTCTTCTAATTTTTTATTCCCTCCACTCATTCTCTCTCCTAGTCAAATTCTCCTACAAATATAAATCCCAACTAACATTTCCTCTAATCCCCCTCCTAATGAGTCGTTAATGGCTAATCATCATGATTAGCCACACAGTCAACTCTTTGTCCTTTCATCCAGCCACTAGCTTTAAATGCTCTTTTTCTAGATGAATGTAAGATTTTCGAAATCTCACATTCCTCTAGGCATTTCCCTCTCCCAAGGAATTTTTAATTCCTTTTTATTCTTCTAATCCCCATAATATCCATTTTTGGAGAATTTTTAATTCTTCCAATGCATCTTGTAGAGTGTGGAGATACAAAATGCCTTTAAGGCATATTTCTTGGTCTACACACCCTCTCTTGGAGCTTGTGTGAGCTCACAAGTAAATCTTAGCCCTTCATCTTGAATTCATCCTAGCCATCCGTTTTCCTCTCCTCTTCCTATAAAATAGGGTTCCATCCCTTCATTCAGAACATCTTGAAATCCAATAAGCTTATGCTGCCCTTTTGAGCCCAGGAAATCATCTTGGCAACTTGATCATCTCATCCTTATCATTCATCCTAATTATTTGTGCACAATATTGGAGAGCCATCTACATCCAGCAATCAAAGGAGCACATCAAGTGGAGCATTATCAAGGGGTGCCTTCACTTCATCAAGCTCAATCCGAAGGAGAAGGTAAAATAGCAAGGTGAAATGGTCTTTTAATGATATTTTAGCATTCTGCATGTTTATTTCGTTATGTTTTGATCAGTTTACCTTTCAAAAAAAAATTTCCCTCTTCAAGTACTAAGAAACAATAGAAGGGCTTTAAAGGGCCAGTGAGCAAATAGAGGATGCAAGGGATTCTTAGATATAAAGAAGAAGAGGCAGTGAATGCAGCATTAGGGGTCTTGGGTTATCTATTCATGGCGAACAAACAGAGATAGAGGGGTAATCTAGATATCATTTCAATGATCATTGCTTGGGGTCTTGAGTTAGGAGAAGACACTGAAGTGGTCAAATGGGTTGCAACTTCACTCTTTGAGGAGGAAATGCTTGAAGGTTTAAATTTCATTCTAGAGTGGGTGATTCTAGGAGTAGGGTCAAATTTTTCAGAAGGGATTGAAGATAGTGCAGAAGCTACAGAGTTTGGGATCATTCCTTTTGTCAGGTGGGAGGGTAAGGTGGACAAATTTGCCTATGAATTGGAGATTGCAAGAGCCTGGGCAAACCTCAAAGTGATCATTCAACGACATGAGCAGAAGGAGAACGAATTGATGAGGGCTTGGCCAAATGTGGTGGTGCGACAGGGTCGCTCAACGCATAGGGGCAAGGCGAGGCAAGATGGCAAGCATCAAAGTGGAGCCTAAACTCAGAAGGTGATCAAGGTGCAAGAGTAAGGACTTTTTGAAAATGCTAAAATAGGCAAGATGGTGGCGGTTTTTTGTCGTTCCTATCATTTTTTAGTTTTGTATTGATTCTTATGTAAATCTTAGACTAAGTTGGATGATGGATATCAATTTACATAGTGTCAGAGTATATCTTCACTCAATTGTTAATAGGGGTTAGGATTCTTTTTTGGGTTGTAGACGGTGGGCTACTTATAGATGATATTGTGAAATAGGAAAATATATTTGTAAAGGAAGATAGTTTATGTGTTTTGTAAAGGGGTTAGGTGGTTGTTAGGTGTTTTTTTGTGCTTCTAGACTCATGTGAAGCTTTAGATGTATGGTGTAGCGAAGATGCCATATTTTTGATATATATGTAATTACTTCTTATTTAATAAAAATAAAACTATTATTACCGACCAAAAATAAATAAATAAATTATCTTTGTCATTTGTTTACTACGCTTGCCAAAAAGGCTACGGGATAGGTTTTTGAGTTAAAAGATATTTGACTTGAGTATTAAATATTGGATCTAAATTTCCTGTCGATGGTTTACCTGATTTGTTAAAAACTAAGGAAAATAAAAAAATGTGAATTTGTCATGTGAATTTGGTATACGTGGAGTTTAAAGACATTTTAATTATTATTTTTATTACAATTAGAAGTTAGCAAATTTGGGATGGCACTATCATTTAGGGATTTAAAACATTGTATTTTATTTTAATTTGTTAGTTATATTTTTTATTATTTTGAAATTAAATTAATTCTATATACAATAGTTATTAAAATTTTAAAAATAAAAATAATATTAAAAAGTTTAAAATATCTAATATTTATATGTTAATATAATAATTTTTATATATTAAGTATTGTATATAATAATAAATATGATTATATTATATATAATTTAATGTGTGCTAAAAACTATATTTGATATTATATTTAAATTTAATAATTTTTATATAAAATGTAATATACAATTATAAATATAAGTATAGTATTATTTAAAAAACAATATCTATTAACTTTTACAATTAACTATTAATATTTTAATTTTTAATTTATTGTATGGTTTTATCTAAACATGTTATTTATTTTTTACGAAAGTGTCAAGAACATTAAAAACATGTAAAGAAGGAATCAAGTTAATTGTACCAACTTTTTTGACCATGGTGGAAATAATAACCTACTTGCTCACCAACATATAAGCCAAACTACCACCATGTGAATAGCTTTACCCATTTTGCTCAAATATTATTAGGTCTCTCCACCATCATAACCTTGGCATTAAATTTGAGATTTTATACTTGTCATCGATGTAGACTTTGTATGACGATTATATACACAAACTTTATGACATTTCTTATGTAGTTTACATTTCAATTATTATCTACTATTCTTTTGTCATATATATAATATTGCATAAGTTTTGCCATGTATTAAAATATATATTTTATGTATGTATATACATACACACACACATATACACATATACACATATACACATATACACATATACACATATACACATATACACATATACACATACACATATACACGTATATACGTATATACATATATACAAATGTATGTATGTATGTATACACACACACACACACACACACACACACACACACACATTGCTATATATATATTACACATGCATATGTGTGTGTATATGTATCTATATATATTTATACATGTATATAGATACACACACACACACATTGCTATATTCCCCCCTCCATCTATCTTCCACATCTCTCTCTCTCTCTCTCTCTCTCTCTCTCTCTCTCTCCTATTATATATATATATATATATATATATATATATATATATATATATATATATATATATATATATATATATCCTACATATCTATCTCCATCTCTATCTCTACCTTCATCTATATATCTTCTAGATCGTTATCTCCTTACTCCTCTCTCTTTCTCTCTCTTCTCCCCTCTTTCTCTCCGTCTTTTTATTAATCTCACTTCCTCAGCCCAATTATCTTTTTGATTTAGCAGTTATGTTTCAATTGTGTTTGGATCCATGTAATTGGATGCATATTTGATTTGAAGTTGTCACTTATCAATTGAAACCTTTGTGTCATAGACAATACCAGTTGCTAAATGGCCTACCAATTGACCTCACATATTGCAAAAATGTATGCAAAAATAGATCCATTTTTTTCTATTTGACTTTCCACTCCTCTTCGACATACCCATTGAACACCAAGGTGCAATTGCTAGTTGTTGTTTTTTTTTTATCGGTAAGAGGCCGTAGCCAAAAAATTTATTAATCAAAATTAATTTTTTACATTACTCCACTCGTGCGGGCACTGGTAGGAAAGAGTGGGCAATTGCTAGTTTATTATCATGTATAAATTGACACCAATAATGGGAAATCCTATAAACAAGAGACTTGATTTATAAGATGACCTCTAGGATTTTAGAAGTTGACTCTTCTTAAAAATTTAATTTTTAAACTATGTGAAGGAAAAGGAAGAACTTGGTATCTACAAAATTTGCTTTAAGGTAATAGGTCAAATGAAACTTCTATGTTGATAATAAAATGGAGTGACATTTATTGATCAATTTGTAATATTGACTCGTGGCATCAAAAAGCATATAAATGCATGATTTCAACCCATTAACATACATTATTTATCAAAAGAAAAAAAATATAGACAATATACGCAATCTAGAAGGAAGATTTAAGACAAATACACAAACACATAATCAAACACATAATTTCACTTTCTATTCATTGTTAAACTAAGAACAAACTACAAAGAAAAAACATGCACAATTACCAAATATTCAATCAATCCTTTAGAAGCACCCACTAAGATAGAATATGGCCATTAATCCTCCCTTTCTAAGATTTCATGCATTCTTAATTCAATCACATGCTACCTAACATCATTAAAGTTACAATAAAGGCATTGATTATTTTTTCGTTGAGAAAACCTTTAGTTAACTATTGATCAAAATAAGAAATCATCGACTACATGAAATCCTTATCCTACATGAGTTGTATTACTATACCAACAATAATTATGTGCATCTAAAACTACAACCTGAGCATTGAAGAAGAAGAAGAAGAAGAAGAAGAAGAAGAAGAGGACAATTTTAGCATCCACGAGGCTAAACATAGCTTATGTGATAGCCTACCCAATCAAACTAACTTCTGCAAATCACTTTTTTTCATATGCAAGCTAATGATGAGCAACCCAACTTCTCATTGTGCTCCTCACTAAATAAATTATACCATGAGCTAGAGGCTAAGATATTCACAAACTTATCCGAGCTATCCTTGAAGGTGTCACACTATAAAATAAAATGCTTTTCAATTTCTACTTTCTCAAAAGTGCAAAAAGTGCACACTCTTTCTTCCCAAGCTTCTTTTGGCCTTTTCCAACACCCATTCTCACAATGGAGTTGATGAGAGTTAGTTCTAGGATGAATACGGGGACACCACATTCTCTTATGTAAGGCCCATAGATTTACCAACTAATAGCTCAACATGTTTCTTCTTTTATTCTAATAATATTCCAATAATGCACAAATTGTTATATATTTTTGTTGCAATCTAGAATCTTTGATATGCCTTTGATGAAATAGGACACACTATCATGTCTTGGCAGTAAACAACCAATGGTGCATCAAAATGGATCATTTTATTCTAAATATAATGCAATTTTGTTATGTGTCTCTCTAATGCACTTATTTTCTTTAATGAAACTAAAACCACTTGACCACTAAGTCGTCATCAATAATTAATGGTGTAAAACCTTTTACTTTTTCACTCTGACATCTTCATGAGTGTACACCAAGGTGACATCTATTCTAGGGAAGGTCTTTGCACATTTTCTTTTCCTTTGTCCATCGAGGCCTACCTATTGATAACTCATGCCTTTTAAAAAATAGTGCAAAGGGAGAAATATGTCAATTCTATAGTTTTCATTGTGTCATGATGACATGTAAAGATTTTTTATTAAAATGTATTAAAAACTATCATAAGAATGGTGAGCTCCACCAAATACTAACTTGGATGGTTTTGCCAATAACACAACAATTTAAACTTGTCAAAGCATATAACATTTAAACTATTACAAAATTATTACATGTGGTGTACCTAATACTTAAAAAGCATTGGTCATTCCCTATCATAGGAATAATTTTAAAAATTAACCCATCACTTGACTCTCGATTTGCAACTGAATGTAGAGTGAGGTTCTACAAATCTCAACCCTTCATTCCTCTCACCCCAACTATAAAATGAACCCCCATATTTAATCAAATCATAAAGAAAAAACCATTAGAGCAAATACATGTCAAATTGAAGACTTCCAAGAGCAACCTAGCATGCACCCATATTACAAAAACATTCATCCATCCTAGGCTTGCATTTATTTTTTAGTTGTCACTTGAATTTGCACTCCCAGTTTTGCTCAATCAAAGATAGTAGTAAGATGTGAAGTTAGATTCAATTTTCTTGATTTTCACTTTATTTTCCCTAATTTATATTTTGAAACACTTTGTGTGACAAATATCACAATCTATTTTTTAATGCTTGTAGATTTATTTGACATTTTTTATATGTTTTCAACTCCAAGCCAAATTTTATGTGGAATGGTGTGTTCTCACCTTTGTTGGCACATACATTCACCTTGCACATATAATTTTAAATCTTTTAACCTCAAAGAATATTAAAAAAGACAAAAATATTCTTGAGCTATATCAATTATCACCAAAAATTTATAGGAAACTATATAGCTATGTCTTGTCGCATCAAAGACCTTCTAAAGAAAAAGAATAACAATAATTTTGAAGGAATGTATCAATACCAAAATTTATTTCATATACCGAAGAATAAGATAGTAGAATCCATAATACTAATATTTTCAAACTAGACACAACCATTCCATATCCATGTTGATGCATCTAGAACCATAATAGGCATGATATTAGCATAGCTTAGAGGCAAGAAGGAGTATCTAATTACTTTTTGCATATAAGAAAGTTGTGATGCTAAAAAAAGTATACAACACTAGAAAATAATTCTCAACTGTGATGTTCATCTTACATAATATTCAAAATGCTCTTTCAATGACATCATTTATGCATACCACGAACTGCTAAAATATCTCATGAACAGACCAATAATGTATGGTCAAATATGTCAATGGATAATGCTCTTTCAAAAATTTAATTTTAAACTCATGATTAAACCTCAAAAGGTATATCATAAGGTAGACAGTTTCTTTAGAATTAAAAATAATGTAGTGGGATAAATTGAAGATCCTTAATGCACACCTATTTAAGATAAGTGTCGAACCTCAATTACTATCTACAATACCTATCCAAAAGGTTTTATCCAATAAGACAACCAAAGAGTAATTTCAAAAACCTCCCCATATATTATTATAAGTGGAGAACTATTCATTCTAAGAAAATATGTAGTTCTAGTAGAGTAGTATTGAATCGTGGAAGGAAACAAATATTGGAAGAAGTACATCAAGGTATTCTTAGAGGATACAACTCAAGACATAGAACTGCAAAGAAAGTTTTATTGGATAAACTTTATTAGTCAACCCTATTAAAGGATGATAACATATATTATTGTAATTGTGAAATTTGACCAAGAATTGGTAAACTACCACCGTTCAAAAAAAAAGAATTGGTAAACTACCCACAAGATGTGAAATGCTACTACAAGCATTATTTATTGTGCCACCTTTTGAAAAGTGGGTAGTTGACTTCATAGGACCTATCATTCACCTTGCCTAGAAATCTAAAGTGCTCTTGATTACAATGAGTATAAGTGATTCCACACTAGTGTGTCCTACTTTTTGGCTGAAGTCCGACATTGAAACTAACATTTTAATGGAATTTTCACCCTTTATCGTCCATGGCAACTAAACTATTAAGAATTTGAAGATAATATGAACTATTGATTTTGACATTTTGTGTGTTGATTCTAAATGTTATCCTAGACTTACTCTACTACCACCACAATTAATAAGTGTTGGCATTTGCATGAAGATTGCATTAATGATATGTTATGTTGTCATTAATGTCAATTAACCGGTAAGGATATTGTTGTTATTGTTGATATTGTCTTGTAACTGGTAGGATGAGTTAAGTGAAGGAAACTGTAAACCGATATGTAAGTTTGTGAATTGAACCGGTAACCGATAAAAAGGGTAAACCCTATCCATTGATGTAGTCGGTAAACCCTACCTGTTGTTTTTGTTAAACCCTAACCGATTAAGGTTGTTGAATTGGTTATGTTGGTTTATGATATGATGATGAGCAGTAATGATGGTGACATGTATGGTCATTGTATGAAGACAATTTCAAGTGTTTTTTGGTGCGTTGTTGTAACGGTTTTTGTCTAGGGAATGAGCAAAGTGTATTGCATATAATGCAAAGCGCGTGATGAGTTACTGAGATCGATGAAGTGGTGATCAAGGAGTAGTCAAGGTTTTCTTGATTAATGTGCAGAGATTGCTATGTGATCTAATGGTCATACTTGAACCGATTTCTTTGTAATCTCTATGAGAATTAGATTTTTGTTGTGTTACCGACCTAATTGATTTCTTTATAAGGTCAATGAAGTTGTTTAGTTTAAGTGTTGGCAAAAGATCAGTTGAGTGTGTGGTTGTCAAACCGGATGATGTATCTGCCGTTTGAGTAAAGGCAGATAGGAGCATAAAAAGGATCTGATCAAGCAAGTGTAGTGCTATTCAGACAGATCAACAAACTCCTATTGTTTTCTAACAATTATAGTGGATTTGAAATCCCTTAACCGGGTAAGCTCTAACAAGTTTGGTGCTATTTAAATCCTCTAACAAGGTGATCCATTAGTTTGGGTTTTCAAATCCTCTACTGAGGTTATTCCTAATAGGGTATTGCTTCTAACAAGGCATTTGTAGTCAATCCCTTAACCAGGTGGTTCTTAGCAGGATCCGTTCTTAACAGGACTTTTGTAAAGCTTTAACAGGCTTGGCTCCTAACAGGGCGAACTTCAGAAGAGTTCAGATAGTTATCTTGTGAGTCTCATCTCACCGTGGTTTTTACCTATTTGGGTTTCCATGTCAAAAATATTTGTGTCAAGTGGTGAATGTTTTTGTGGTTATGATCTTATGGTTGATTTGATTAACTAAACTATTTTTGATAAGTCATGATAACCGGAAGTATTGAGAAATGAAGTCTATTGACATATGATAAAGCATTTGGATGTTTATAAGTTTGATGTTGTTTACTGTTAAATTGTTGTAACAGTCAACCGGTTTATCTTACGAGTTTTTATCTTGACAAGTGGTATTTCATTGATAAGTTTACTTTGAGAGATTGAAATTGAGTTTGAGAAAGTTTTTATCAGTTTTTCAGTTTACTGATTCACCCCCCCTCTCAGTAATCTACCAGATACTTATTCTTTCTTCATACCATCAATAAGAAGTTATTTTTGTAGACACCTAAAATTGTCATGTCTAATTAAATAAATATTTTATTTATTTAATTATCTAAGCCTAATTCTTCTATTAATTAAATAAATTTTTATTTATTTAATTAATTCATTTATCCTCTTCTAGCCTTATTTCTCATTTAAATAAATACATTTATTTATTTAAATTATCCTTTTTCCTAAATTAAATAAATATCTTATTTATTTAATTATCCCACTTCTCTATTTATTTATTTAATTAATTCATTATCTTTTTCTACCTATGACACATGTCATTCATCTCTTAATTCATACACTACCTACCCATTTCATTATTTTATTATTTCTTTTACCTACCCTCTAATCATAGCCGACCTCCTTTTACACCTCTCAATCTTATCCCTCCATTTCATATAGTGTCTTCTATATAAGGAGATGCTTCCTTCATTATCAAACCCTAATCGTTCTATGCATTCTAATCAATCATCCTAATCATTCATGCTAATCATCTTTTATGCAATTGACTACACTACGATCCTACTTGCAATCACATTCTGTTCTTTGTTGAGCTCTTGTGCATATAAAATCTGAGAGCAAATATATCAAGCAAGATCAATGGAGATAGGAAGAATGGAGATCAAAACCCTATTGGACATGTGATGGTATAATATTTGTGATTTCATGTGATTTGCATTGTCTTAGGTAATCTTCATATGTTATGGTGGATCTTTGTTGATTGTTAGGCTAGGGTTTTGTGGTTGGATTCATTTAGCCTTTCAATATTGTTATTATTAATATCCATTTTCACCATATACATTTTGGCACGTCCCGTAGGACATGGATTTTTCTTAGATCTATGTTTTTTGCAGATTTTTCTAACCCTATATTGCTATTTTGTAAAACAATTTGGAAAATAACCTTGGGCAGCTAGGGTTTTGGACACAAAATCAAGATCTTGGAGAGATTCGATCATATCTCATAAACGGCTTGGAAATTTTGCACCAATTTTTTTTTGCAGGTTGAAGAAAGTATCAGGAGCTCTCAAGCCAAAATTCAGAATTTTTGGAGCACATTTTCATTTTCTATTAATTTTTTATGATTTTCATAAAAAATTAATTTTAAGAGCAAATGAGAGAATTTTTCAGATTTTCTTATATTTTTGCAAATCTCTCATAATTATACATAGGATCTGTGCTTTGTGATTTTAATTTTGATGCAAAATATTTCCCTAAAAATCGGATCTTCAAAAATTAGGGTTTTTCCTTATTATGATCAGATCTCACAAACCGATTCGACTTTTGACATAAAATTTTTTGTGCAGGTTAGGAAAAGTATCCGAAAGATTCAGTAAAAATTTTAGATTTTTTGGATCTATTTTGCATTTTGTATGAATTTTTTATGATTTTTCATAAAAAGTTAATGTTGAGAGAAAATTAGCGAATTTTTCAGATTTTCTTACATTTTTGGAAATCTCTCAGAATTATACATAGGATCTGTTCTTTGTGATTTTAAATTTGATGCAAAATCATTCCTCAAAAATCAGATCTTTGAAAATTAGGGTTTTGCATTATTTTACTCATATCTCACAAACTGCTTGGATTTGTTGCAGAAAATGTTTTGTGCAAGTTTGGAAGACCATCAAGACTCTCTAGTAAAAATTTCAGATTTTTTGGATCGATTTTGCATTTTATATGAATTTTTTATGATTTTTCATAAAAAATTAATTTTTGGAGCAAATTAGCAAATTTTTTGGATTTTCTTACATTTCTGGAAATCTCTTGAAATTTTACAGGTGGTCTTTTTTTATGATGAATCAGATCTTTGAATTGGTCAACAAAACGCATTATTGAAGGCCCCTATTTCACAAAGTCTTTTGGATCTAAAATTTACCTAACTTGTGTGCTTGCAGGAAGGGGTGATTATTTCAAACAATCCAAACTACTAATAAATCTTTGTTGCAGATCCTTGGCAAGGGTTTTTGGATTTTTATTGTGTGCCTTGTTTTCATAGACTAGCAAACACTTCAATTGGTGCACTAAAATTGAATCATTGTCTTTTGTGTCTTGAGCAATAGGCTCTTTTTGTTTAATCTTTAGAGGGCCTGTCTTCCCGTGTGGTCATTAGGACTACTAGTGAGAAGAGAACGACCCAAGTGGTAGCGAGGAAAACCCACCTCATCCGAACCACTATAATCAAATGTATTCATGGTGAAAACTATGAATAACGTGTGCTGATTAGTTCATACCGACACTATGTCTCCCCATAAACCCGTTTGATCAAATTTATTTGATCATTTGTAGGGCGTAACCCCTATCAGCTGGGAGCCTTCTGTATTTACAGAGCTGAAAGTGCCGCATGTATGGCTACACGAGCGGATGCCCTTACTAGCACCTTTTTGTTTTAGAAGCCCAAATCCTTCTAGTTGTTGGGGCAGGAGGTCGGACCTCTGGTAGCGGCCCACACACATACGGTTCTTAGTAGAGATACAAAGTTTGCCATGGGGAGTTTTCATGGGGACTGATGCTTGGCTGACCCGAGAAGTGAGTGCCGAGGGTGGAGCCAGTGAGGTCAAGCATCTAAGTATCCGCTCTGAATAGCGTAGCCTTGGGGGTAAAACCCCATGTGGGATCAACAACTATTGTCTTGGCTAGCCATAAGAATTGTGCTTGACTTATTTTAAACATTCAAAACATTCAAGACCAAACAACAAAACATTGTGTCTTTTGTGTTTTCAAGTGTATGCAAAACAATTTTACATCAAACAACACACTTTCTTGGAGTCATTTTGAAGTCTAAACACTTGCAAACATTGAGTCCTCAACAACATTGTGTCCTCTTGTCACGAAAAACAGTCAAACATTCAGATTTGGTCACAACCAACAACTTCACAAATTGGAAAAATTTTACAGTCCAGCAAACAAGAACAATCAGTTTCAGAATTCTTGAGCTTCCTAGGTTGTTTCTTCAGGTTTCATCTAGCATTCAACCTGTCTTTGGGTCTCACACAACCCATCATTGCTTTACATCTCTCATTACATTCACAATTGTCTAAACTTGAGTCAAAAGGTCACTTGCTTGTCCTCATCATACTTTGTCAACACACTACATACAACTACACTTTGCTAAGTGGTCCCTCATCAAGGTTTCTTACCTTTGGGTCTCATTTGGTCTTACTTAGAGTCAAGGTCAACTTACCTCATCAAGAGAAACTATCCTCTCTTTGGAAGTCACACCTACTCTACTACATACATACTTGGTCTTACACTTTGGACATTGCAAGTACACTTCAAACTCATTTACATTCCATCCAACTCTTGGTCTTCCATACTCTTTCCATTTTTCATCTAGTCTCTCACATCTTGGTCAAATACCTAGTTCATGGTTGAAACCCGTCTTCAAAACTCTAGGAGAAAAGCTAAAGAGGCTCAAGAATCCGCAAACATGAGCTCTTATGAGTATGATAACGATTTATTTTTCAATCCTGAGCACACTACATTACCAGACATGGATGTTTATAGAAACAATCCAAATGTGGAAAACACAGACACTACAAACAACAATGCTACACGCAATGACAATGTGGACAAATTTTCAATACAATCAGCAGATATAGAAGAATCCATAATGAATCCTCATTTCAATAGATTGGTTGAAGAGATAATGAGGAGAGATCGACAATACTTCTTACACATGATGGCACAAAGTGGAGCTAAAATACCTTATGACTTTGACATGTCTCAACTTATGGAAAATCGACCCTCGCAACAAACTCACTCCAACATGGATCAAAGGAGACCAAATAGTGGAGGAAATAGAGCACCGAATATGATGCCAGAGTCACCATTAGTTTTACTTCAAAAACTAGAAATCCCACTTACACAAGCTCAAACATATGATACTTACCTTCGAAGACCAACATGGAAGCCTTATGTGGATAGATATGCTCAATCACATGCTCAAGGTATGGATCAATCAAAACAAGTAGATACTCAAATACATCCTCAAAATTTTGACACAAGGAGACCTCATGTCAAAATTGGAGGCAACACAATGGAAAATGAAATGCCTATTGAATATGGTATATATGCACAAAATAGATATGGGGTCCCTCAACATGAAGTCATGCCAAGTGCTCCATATATGCCGCAGCAATATAGACCTCCATATGGACATGTCTACGATCAGTATCATCCATACATGCAACAAGCTCCTCCTCAAATGGGTGTTTCAAATACGGGGTATGCTACAAGAAATCAATCTCCTCCCAAAAATAATTTGGAACAACAAATAAGAGATCTACAAAAGAAAATGGAGGACATGAGCACATCAAAACCAACATACACTATGAGGGACATATGTCCTTATCCATTTGATAAGAGCATCCCAATGCCTCCATTTCCTGCACATTTTGTGACGCCAAAATTTGACAAGTATAGAGGGAAAGGAGACCCCAAGGCACACATAAGACAATTTTTCACAGCCTGCATTGAGGTTGTTCCCGCAGAGCTTAGGAGATCAAGCTATGGAATGGTTTTCTCAACTACCTCCTGGTATTAAGTCATGGGGTGACTTAGCAGAGGCATTCATTTAGCATTTCTCTTACAATATAGAAACAGATGTCTCAGTTACTACCTTGTGCAATACGAAACAAAAGGAAGGAGAATCTTTCGCAACATTTTTACAAAGATGGAGAAATCTAGCTAGCAGATGTTCTTGCGAAATCCCACAGAAACAAATGGTGGAAATGTTCACTCAAAACGTTAACAAGGACATTGGATATGATCTCAGGAAAGCTTGTTTATCTACATTCAAGGATGTTATTGAAAAGGGACTAGCAACAGAAAAGGTCTTAATTGAACAAGGAGTCATCAAGATATTCAAGGAAAACAAAGATGACTTTAAAGGAAAAGACAAGCCAAGATTTTGGAATAAAAACAAAAACACAGTCAATGATGGTGTTGTTGATGCCAACACAGTGCGATCCAAATTCATCTTTTCAGGATCAAGTTCTACAAACAATCAAGTAAATACTCAAACAACTTCCAGATCACGAAGGAAGTACACTCCATTGGGAGAACCACTTGAACCAGTTTTCAAGAAGCTTGTGGCAAACAAGGTAATCACAGTTCCAGATTTTCCTCCATATGAACCAAAGGTTAAGCCGAATTGGTGGAATGATGATGAATATTGTGAATTTCATAAGAGCAAGGGTCATAAGACAGGAAATTGTCATCGACTAAAGAACATCATACAAGATCTCATTGATAGAGGTGACATTGAGATTGAGGGACATTCGTCTAATCAAGAACATGCGATGTTTAAGGAACCATTCCCAAAACATGACAAAGGAAAAGCTAAAGCCACAGAGGATCAAACCAACTATACCAGAGCATCCTATAACTATGATTCAACTATCAATCACATATCGATGGACAATTATGTCTCTACTATTATCATCAAGGACAAAGAGTCCGAGCATTCTACTCAGAGACCCAAGATTGTCCTAAAAGGTATTGGATCTTCTTCTGAACCTACCTCTGAATGTCATGTTACAACTCGTCGAGGTAAAATCACTTTGCAAGGTGCTCCAACTAAAAACACCACTTCTTCATCAACCAAACCTGAGTATGACCTTGTAGAATAGTTAGGGAAGACACCCGCGCTCATTTCAATCCTTGAACTATTACGCATATCTCCCGCACATAAAGCCATTCTTGATAAAATCTTGAGAGATACTATTGTTCCTACTGATCTAAACGTGGACCAATTTCAAGCCATGGTGGGATACCTTTCCATTCCACACTCCCTTACATTCACGGAAGCCAATGACGCCTCCGTAAGTCAGCCACATAATGCACGACTACACATCGAAGCCTTCATACACAAACATAGAATCAAACGAGTCCTGGTAGATGGAGGAGCAGGTCTAAACATTTGTACATTGAGCACTATTAAGCAATTGGGATATTCTGACAAAGCTGTGAATTCTACAAACAAAATTACTATCAAAGCATATGATGATGAAGAATGTTCATCCAAAGGCACAGTCACCTTGCCTCTCAGAGTTGGGCCAGTTACAAAGGATGTGGTTTGTCAAGTACTTGATCTTGATCTCACATACAACATATTGCTAGGACGTCCATGGATTCATGAGATGAGCGCAGTCCCTTCTACATATCATCGATGTATCAAGTTTCCACACAATGGAGTTGAAGTGACCGTCAAAGCGGATCCAAATCCATTCATATATTGCAACAATCTGCAACCTCGGTCAGAAATAACAATTCCAGTCAATCACGAAGCTGTTCCTTCATCGACATATGTGGATCCTGAATCCTTAAAAGCTTCTACATCCAAACAAGCAGAGCTAAAAGAAAAGTTCAAGATTAAAGACCTAGGATGTGGTGAGTATATATTTCATGTTGACCAACTCCCATTATCTCCTAAGGTATTATGTCAACAGGAACAACCTACAAACAATTTGCAATGCCAAGGAATTGGGTGTGAACCACCTAGTGTTGTGGCTACTGAGTCTGAATGCAAATCTCCTCCAGTGGTGCAAGCATCTCTTGGTATCAACAATCCTAAGAGTGGTTCCAACAAAGAATCTATTGAACGTATCGCCAACCCTCTTGAGAACTCACATAGCCTTACCATATCATCCACTCATTCCATTTCCACTCCACTTCCAGACTTGGATCAACAAGAATTACAAAAGCCCTTACTCATTGGGGATCAAAAATCAAGCTTTGAAAAGAAAAATCTAAAAGTCAAAAATAAAGAAAAGTCCTTTAGTCCAAATAAAAATCAAAAGCTATTGGACTCTGCAAAAATCAAAGTCAAGGATAAAAATCCTATGAAGCAAAAAGAGCAAGAGTTGATCTCCCCTAATATCAAAATAACTGGGGGCAAAAGCTCTAAAATTTTAAGTCAAAAAGCATACTTGTTGATCCTAAGTCTCCATCATGCTATCCTACTTTCACTTCTTTTCACAATCATAAGCCTTCATCACTCATCCACTTGTTCCGCAGATCCATTCCCTTCTGGCGATACATCATGGACCTTTAATGGAGCTTCCTTGAGGGAATTTGTTATCAAGGATGCCCAAACTTCTTTAGGTGACACACATATGGGCTTGTGTAGTCCACACACTAGTAATTCTATCTCAGTTCCTTCATCAAGGAAGACAATCACTCAAGCTACACATCATTCAGTCAAGGAACAATGCAACTATAATCACAAGGTAAAGCCTCACACATTTGAGGTAGGTGACTTGGTTCTCAGAGAAAATCCCAAAAATCAGCAAGACAGAGAGAAGAAGGGCAAGTTTGAACCAAACTGGCTTGGTCCCTACATTATTACAGCAGCATATGGATCTGGGGCATATCAGCTCTAAACTACAGAAGGTGAAATTTTGGAGGATCCTATCAACAGCATGCACCTTCACAGGTTCTACACATAGCTCTTCAGAATATCCAAAAAATTCAAAAATACAAAAAAAAAAAAAAAAAATCAAAAATACAAAAAAAATTATAAAACAAAAAAATCGTTACTTGGTGAAAACCTGGCAAACAGGCGCCTTGTGACACAAAAACATTGAAAAATCGAAAAAAGTAAAGAGAAATAATTTCGTCCAACGGTGAAAACCACTTCAGTGGCGCCCTAGGCAAGTACCATGGTGAAAACTGGGTCACCAGCGCCATGCGTAGAGACATTGCTCCTCCCTCCTTCAGGATTCTCTTCATCATTTCACTTTGCACACACTCACAACCTATTCGTTCATAATAAACTTACCCATTCCCATCATGGCTTGTTATTGATCTACCCAAGATTGGTTAGCCATTCATAATAAACCTCCCTTTTCACCTCCCTTTCCATCCATAATAAACCAGATCCTATCTGTGGCTAAGGCAAATCCTACGTCTAGTAATGGGTGTGGAACTGAGAACATCACATGTTTTGAGGAGTACAGTTTCTTCCAGCTTTCTTCAGTTTTTCTGCACACAATCCGCAATAAAGCAACATCTGCATCACAGATCCACAATAAAGTTTCATCTTCTCTGCAATAAAGTATCAGTTTCATGGATTCAGTCAGTTTCATATGAGACACAGCAGCAACAATGGGCTTCAACAAATCAAATCTTTCAACAGACTCAGACAAAATTATGGTTCAGTGCTATCTATCCTTTCTGTGAAAGTAAACATTGTGACCACAATCAAATAAGACTTATACAAGTGACAAGAGACACTAAACTTGAGGACTACAGTGGATGTTGGTGTCGAGTCTTGGTTTTCTTTTGATTTTATCTTTTGGTGACATGTCTTTTAGCTTTTCCGGGATGTCTCTGACTAGAGATTCTATCTCCAGGATGTCTTTGGCTGGAAAGGCGAGGATGGGGTATCGTCACCTATTTTCTTTGTTGTCTATGGATTGTCTCTTAGTAATGCTATGACTTGTCCAAGGATATGAGGACACTGTGAGTCTAGTATGAACTGGGGCATTCCTTGTTTGTGACTGTCTTATCTCCATGCAAACAGGTACAATGACTTTCTGGGTCGAACATATGCCTCGATTGTCATAACCTACTTGCCATAATAAAGCTCAATGATGATAACGCACAAGAAGCTCTTTCACTTTCATATCTTCTGTCTTTCATCCCGCTTTCTTGATTGACTTCCATAGTCCTTCTCGAGTCCGCGTAGCCTGCTATCACATGATTGAGTATAATGACACACCAAAAACATTTGCATTTCATGTAGTTGCACCTGCATTACCACATATAAGCATTTCATACATACATATAGATATCACAACTGCATCACATCCTGCACACAACACCTGTTAGCACAATTTACATTTGCATTATCATATTCATTTGCATTTCATACATTCACATTTGCATCATGCATATGCATATAAAACATAAAAGAACAAAATATATTGCATTGCATCATATACATATTTGCATCCATATTCTAAGCATCACACAAAACATACATCATTAAACATCTCATCACATAGGTACACATGCATATAGCTGCCGCAAAGATGCATCATCTCATATATATATAAAAAGTGTCACGATACAATGATGTCAAAATCATATGGCTACAATCACCCGCAGGTGTCTACATCATTATACAAAATGGTACAAAACTGATATAGAGGAACTCACTGATCACTCTTGCCAACACTATTGGTAGTGCTAATCCTATCCATGTCATGGTATCCCATGCCACGTGTCCCACCCTCATCTCCAGTCTGGGATCCTAGAACACTCGTCTAAGGGCATCCCTGTCTCCGTCTCGATCGTACGGAATCAGCTCCCCATCAATCGGTATCCGCATAATCCTATATACATCCTCCAGGGTGACTGTCATCTCACCCATCGGCAGATGAAACGTGCACATCTCAAAGTGCCATCTCTCAGCCAGCGCAGTCAGCAAACCCATGTTTGCCCGAAACTCAGGCACATACAGCACATGTCTCAAACCCATCTCCTCGATGGCGGCTCTGTCCTCGGCTGTCAACTCAGGTCGCAACCTCTGCGTCGACGGGAATCTCTCCCGTGACTCCAGCATCGGCAAATACTCGTGCAGTCAAGCAAATCAATCATGTCAGTTATAGTGGCATTCACTGTTTATCACAAAATGCTACTTTTTATCTAAATGCATATGGCTATTTATCCTAGTGGTACTCCCTGTTCATCACAAAGTACTACGTGTGTGACACTCCCTGTTCATCACAAAGTGTTACTCACATTCGCACTCCCTGTTCATCACAAAGTGCTGCTCATATTTCAGTACTCCCTGTTCATCACAAAGTACTCTATCTTGGTACTCACTGTTCATCACAAAGTGCCTTGATCTATCCTAGTCTTCTTAGAGGACCTGCTTGAGTGTATCCTCTCAGCAGCTTATCCAATCGACAGCATATGTTTATCACAGAACTGCCGATTTGACCTAGAAGACCAAACTTGCATTTTTCAACGCAAACGTGCTTACATGACATAAACGCGCTCAAAGACTGCATAGACGCGCCTGAAAAACACAGACGCGCCTTCTTGACATAGACGTGCCTATGCTCTGCACAGACACGCCTGGACATTTTTTGACACTTTTTGGACCCTAGTCTAAGCGCATTTATTACCCTATTCGACATGCATTAATGACAATAAATGCATCAAAGTACAAGGAGGTTTTGTGGTACTTACTGGCTCTCCTGCCTCTGCTGGCCTCTGAAATCGGCGAACGCAATCGAATCTATGAATGAAAGCCATCGCTGCTGACTGCTCCTGCTCTATTTTCACCATATACATGACATAAATGCACATTTATTATATTACCTAGCATGCATTAATGACAAAATTAAATGCGTCAAAGTACGAGGAGGTTTTGTGGTACTCACTGGCTCTCCTACCTCTACTGGCCTCTAGAATCGGCGAACGCGGTCAAATCTATGAACCAAAGCCATCGCTGCTACTGCTGCTGCTCTATTTTCGCTCTGCACTCTGCTCTCGTGGATGTGTAGATGACAATGAGGATGTATTTCCCCCGTGGTCTATCTTATAGCCTGCCCTAGCCCTCGCATTCATTTCCCGAGTCAGTCTTCATTATCCCGTGACTTTGTCACTTTATCCGGTCAATCCATTCTATCTTGTCTTCCTTATCGAGAGATTGTCTGCAATCTTTCCAGACATTTTCATCCAAGCTCTCGAGGGGGCATATCATTCCCATTCTAGGGCAACTCTGTATCAGTTCATCTTATCTTCTTTGAAACAACGCGACAAGCCGCATTGTCTCAAAGAGGGGCAAAATGTAGACACCTAAAATTGTCATGTCTAATTAAATAAATATTTTATTTATTTAATTATCTAAGCCTAATTCTTCTATTAATTAAATAAATTTTTATTTATTTAATTAATTCATTTATCCTCTTCTAGCCTTATTTCTCATTTAAATAAATACATTTATTTATTTAAATTATCCTTTTTCCTAAGTTAAATAAATATCTTATTTATTTAATTATCCCACTTCTTCTATTAATTAAATAAATATTTATTTATTTAATTAATTCATTATCTTTTTCTACCTATGACACATGTCATTCATCTCTTAATTCATACACTACCTACCCATTTCATTATTTTATTATTTCTTTTACCTACCCTCTAATCATAGCCGACCTCCTTTTACACCTCTCAATCTTATCCCTCCATTTCATATAGTGTCTTCTATATAAGGAGATGCTTCCTTCATTATCAAACCCTAATCGTTCTATGCATTCTAATCAATCATCCTAATCATTCATGCTAATCATCTTTTATGCAATTGACTACACTACGATCCTACTTGCAACCACATTCCGTTCTTTGTTGAGCTCTTGTGCATATAAAATCTGAGAGCAAATATATCAAGCAAGATCAATGGAGATAGGAAGAATGGAGATCAAAACCCTATTGGACATGTGATGGTATAATATTTGTGATTTCATGTGATTTGCATTGTCTTAGGTAATCTTCATATGTTATGGTGGATCTTTGTTGATTGTTAGGCTAGGGTTTTGTGGTTGGATTCATTTAGCCTTTCAATATTGTTATTATTAATATCCATTTTCACCATATACAATTTTCTAAGCAATGGTTTATTCCATCACCAACCCTTACTTCATAAAGCATATTATTAAAGACTTTATGAAGGAATTGATTAAAATTCTATAAAAATGAGTCATCACACAAAGTGAAAAGGTTTTAAAGATGGAGCTATCACTAAAAAAATAGTACATGACATTTCCAACTTTTAGATCTCTCTCCAAAAACAACAAAAAAAAAGAGTACAAAGGTAGGAACTTAGAACAAAACATAAAGTTAACTACCCTACTTCAAAATATGAATAATACAAATATTCAACAAAGATTATATTAAAAAATTTGTTGCCGTAGCTCAATAAACCTATAATAAGGTCATAAAAAGTCAAAAACCACAAAAGGAGAAATCAAAAGCTACTACACCACTGTCATTTTTATTCCATGTCTAACAATTGTGAAGTGTCATAAATTGTAACCCATTTACAATTTCACACTCATATTGGTCCCTTGCTTTAATGTTCCTTCTTATGGGTCATTTTGAGCCTATTTGGGCCTTATCTCATCCAAATAATCATCATATGCTAATGGATTGACTTGATCCTATGCCCTAGGACCTTACACTATGCAACCACCTTTCTTTTGTCCCTTTTTGAGTGGACTATGGCACCTAGCACCCTATTCCCTCCAAAATGCCCAAGTTTGAACATGTGCGAGTATCAGTTCCCACCATTTGTGATCCAATCCCGATATTTTGATATGACCATTGGAAGCTGGCCTAAATCAAAAAATAACTATATAAGGAAATCATTTATCATTCACAAATCTATCTAGCAAGTTCATTTTAGTTCCTAATGATCAAGTGTTCCTATTCATTCAAGAGTACGTCTGAGTACAAGGAGCGGTGAGCTATACCTACCTAGCTTCAACTATGATTTCAAAATAGATTTTATTATGATTTGTCATGTTATTGCATCAACACTTGGAGGACTTATCTAAAGAGAATTGCATCACCATCATTATAAATCTTAAGGTATAATTTTGCCAATTCAAGAATTTCTTTTAAGGTTTTTAGTTCTTATCCCACTAGGGGTACATTTTCTATATTCATCATCATTGTTGCAATGGAGGTATAAAGACCAAAATGGGGTTTGACTTAAGAAAACTCTTATACAACACAACATTTTTTTCCCTTATATAGCACAACATTTTTTCCTCTTCTATGTGTAGGTTATAGATCCAACAACTGAAAGTTGTAGAATTGCAATGAGCAAACTGAGACACACAATCCTAGACTTTGAACAGGAAAAAACCCCTAGACTATGTTGATTAGCTCACTTGACCAACATATTTAGGTTGAATTTTGGAGGGAAAGATCTACAAAGGATCTTGATCCAAAATTTGAAGCCTCGGTTGATGAAGATACTACCAAATCTAAGATGCCTATCTACATAGACTGACACTTCCAGCTCCATATTTTAGTTACATGTTCCTCTCTGCATCTCATTTTTAGATTTGTACTTTTGTGTTAGCCTCTAGTTTTGTATCTTTTTGTTTATGTTTAATCTTGTCAATTTTGCATCATTTTACCTAGACATTGAATAATCATAACAAAACAACAAAAAGGGAACAATTTTTCAATTTTGTATCTCTTCTTTACAACTAAAGTTGAAACTTGTTGATTATTCCCCAATGAATGTTGGAAGTAGTGAATGAATAAGATCCTAGTTTGCATTCCTAGGATAAGGCTCCTATTTCCAACATTACAAGTTGAAGCATGAATGTGGTTTATCTTAACAATCAAAACAAGAAAATATGCGTTCTATAAAGAGGCCAAAGACACAAACAAAAGAAGTATAAAGAGAACAAACCAACAAGGGACTTAGCCAAGAAATAATAGAGAATGAAGTAAATCTTCAAAATAATTAATGAAGAACAAGAAGAAATGACAAAAAAAAGTTAAAGATTAGTGCCCCTCCTAGACTTGCATTTTTATTTATGAATTGATAGACTTATTTAGGCATACGGTTGATGCTTGGATGGTTACTTACTCAACTCTATTGCCTTCTTAGATAGTATTGATGATGCTAGTTACTCTATGTGGGCTTATGCTATTTGATATGACTTGTGATGTTTGGTGATTTATATGATTTATGGATTCATATGTGCTCTTTATTCATATGTGGAATATATGACTTATGATGTACGATGGTACTAACCCTATTTCATGATTATGGTATCTGATGCTTTGATGTTATATTGTGTGTATGTCTTTGTGAAGGGGACAATGCCTTATCACTCATTGCGAGCATGATAAGGTGTTGCAATTCTCTTTTTACTTGACTGTTTATTATGATGGTTATATGTCATATATGTATCGTATCTTGTTTGCAAGATTGCAGGTATCGGACATCGACTCCACCTAGCTTCACAGGTCTAAGCATGTCCTATCCCAAAGGCAAGTTGTTGGAGATAGCATGGGTTTCTTTCACTCGCCATAGGCTTAGTTGTTCACCGTGTCAGTTTACGCCACGACACAAGTCAGTGGTAGAGTTTTGTGTTGATGTTTCCCTTGTCGAGTCACTTGAGTATGTGAGCGTATGATTTCTATTTAAAATTAATTATGGAATAAATGTTATTAATTAAAGTTTGGATTAGTTTATATGATGGTATGATTATTGGTTATTTATTTGATTATTTTATTCAGTGTTAGAATTATATTTATTCGATTTATTATTGATATATTGTTTAATGGTTATTTGGTATTTAATTAATGATTTGTTTATTATTGATTTATTATTAATTTATGTTGATTTATTGATGAATAATTATAAATAAATTATTTATTGTTGCTTTAATTTATTTAATTGATAATTTATTAATTGAGTTTTGATTTAATTGATTATTAATGATTTGATTTTATATTTTATTTGAAGATCCCTATTTATATGGCTTTATTCATTTATTTCCTTTATTTGATTTTATTAGGTGATGGTTTACTATTTAATATGTTTTTACAATTATTATTTATCGGTAATCGAATATATTATAAAGTTTACCTACCCTTGTGTGTGACTGGTTGGTTTTAAACTGGCAGGTAATAATATTGGTAAAAAGTATATTTCTCGAAACTATACATGTTAGGTAAAATATATTGTTTCTTGGAATTTTTTTGATTGATCCGTTTTATACTATAGTTTTGAGTTTAATTTTTATTTAAATTGCATTCTCCGAATGTTGTCAAGTGAATAATCCGACAAATTTCTAGAAATTGGTTTTCAATTTGGATTTGGATTGAAGATTGGATTGAAGATTTGGATTGCTTGTGGATTGCTCTTCTTTAGATTTTCAACCTTATTGGATTGTGATTGCAGGTTGGTTTATCCTACCTTTGAATTTTGATGCAGTGTATTCTTCGTGACTGAGAAAATGCTTGTTAAATTTTATTTGAATTCGTTTTGAGAAATTGGATTTGGGAATTGAGGAATTGGTTGATTTGAAAAGGAATTTGGGAAAGGTAAATTGTAGTTTAATTATTTCAAGTTTTGAAAAAGCTTATTGTAAGTGTTTTCTTTGTATTCTCTATGTTCTCTGTGAATGTATATGATTTATTTTTCCCGAGTCTTGAAAGGGTCCTGAATTGGTTTTTGGAGTTATTCCTCTCCATAGGTTGCATTCTTGTATCTCCCTTGCTTCAGATTTAGATCTTGTGATTTTGGCTTTCCTATTGTTGTCGGGAGCTCTCTGCAACTCACTGTGATCACTCATTTTGAAGTACGAATCCTTTTGGACAACCTGGATTGTAAATTGAACCTTGTGAAACCTTTGCAGTGTCTCTTCAAAGTTATTACAGTGATTTTGTATCTCACTTGACTCCCTGCCTTCTAGGTGATATTCTGAGCGTTCTAGGAGGAAGCTTATTATACATTTTTTGGTCTGTGAGTCCGTGAGAGTTGCATTCTCATGATTTTGGATTCCCATTTGTATTTTCTCATCTTCCTGACCTTTTGAGTCAACTTCGTGTGCCGGATTGAACCCTTGTGCAGTTCTGAGCAAGTACCTATGCCTTATATGCTAATTTTGCTTTTTTTTTTGCATATCTTCCCAAAACTCTATAGGAACACCTAGGAACGTTAGGGAATGGACCAGGGACATTGGGTTGCACCCCAATGGTGCTGGGAAATGTACCCAGGGCGTTGAGAAATGCACCCAAAAAGCTAAAGTCCTAAAACTCAAAATGAAGGCCTAATTATCCAAAACACTGACAAATGCACCCAAAATGCTATATAATGGTCCAAAAATGCTATGGTACATACCAAAAATGCTACCATACATACCAGGGGCACTACTCTACAAACCAAAAGTGTTGAACTATTCCAGAGGTCCTAAAAAGTCAGTTTTGAGCCTTGTTTGGTGTCTTTTTCGGTTTTGTGATTTCTCCAGAGGTATGTGCAGATTGTGTTGACATTCTCAAAGTTGTCTTTGATGTGTTTTTATCATTCATGATGTCTCTTGTGTTCCAGTAAGAGGATTGCAACCATGATTGGATTTTCCTTTGTGTTAATTTCGTGAAGGCTCTCATCCATGTGTATGGCTTTATGTGCTCTATTATGGTTAGATTGTACTCAGTATGTTATGATTGTTTCTATATCATTTGTTGTGTAGGGGAAAAAGTGAGATTAAGTATGGAAACTCCAATCCAACTTTCATACACACTCATGGAATACGAAAGAACTTCTTATGAGAAAGAGAGAGTCATGGATTACCTCTTAGGTTTTCTATTCCTTTGTTGAAAATGAGAGAGAGGAATGATGCAAAATGCAATCTAACCTAGAAAGAAAGTAAGCAAGAAAATCCTAATCTGAGAATGGAGATCAAAGGACAACTGATACATTGCTGAAAAGTACAGATCGGAAGGCAAAATCAGAGGTGCACCTGTGTCTAAAATCTGAGCAGAAATGTTCGGGACCAAGGTGCCACGCCACTATCCTGATTCTGCAATTTTGGAGGTACAACTGAGAGGAAGGATTCTGAGATATGTAAGTTGTTGTTCTGCCAAGTCCTGCTAACAGAGGGCAGTACCAGGACGCCACACCCTTGTCCTGGGTAGGACCAGGGTGCCACGCCCCTATCCTTGATAGGTTTCTGCACTTTATGAGGTTTCTGGGTGGTGTAGATGCTTGTTAAAGACCTGTACTTGCTTCCAAATTCCTGTTTCTGTACCTGCATCTAAAAAGGAAGGTTTGGGGTGGCTATGTAGGGTTTTGCCATAGTCAAACCCCCGTGTTGGTAATTTTCATCTCCACGAATAGCCGATAATATACTGAAAATGTGTTTGCAAGAACCTTGTGTATATGCAAGATCCTAAGAATGAAAGTAAACAACCCAAAGCAACCCTAAAGAGTAAACCCTAATTGCTTATAATTGACAAAGTAAATGCTCTAAATCCATAATGCAAAGTGATCTAAAGCACGGATATGAATCAAAATGAAGTTTGTGCAAAGATCTGAAAACAACATGAAACCATACCCAACCCCAAGGGAGAGATACAAGTCAATTGTCAATCGGTGATCTCCTATTGTTCTTCTACATCTTCAAAAGCCCCCAATTGATAAAATGATGCTTGATGAATTTTTGATGGATGAATGATGAATGTTGTTGAAGACTTCAAAGATCTACTCTTTCGTTGCAAAGAAGGCTCTAATACTCCAAAAACCTGCCCTTAGATTCATAGAAGAAAACCCTTTCAAATGAAGAAAGAGAGCTCTTAAGTATGAAACTCTATATCTTAATTTCATGTTTAGGCCTAGGATTTTGAATTTCCCACTGATATTTTGGGGTTAAGCATTATCATATCATAGGATTGTGCTCCCGAAATTTCGGAAAAAAGTCGTAGACCATGTGCATTCCCGCCACGGTCCGACCAACTTTTCACCGAATTTTCAAGGCCATTAGATATGATGATATTAGAGCGCATCCCAAAGTTACAGTTGATTTCAAGATGTTTTGATATGCGAAATTGGGCCTAAATGGTCAAAATAAGACATAATTAGGGTTTATGATTAAATGATTCATTGGAGGAATAATATGAAAAGGGGCACACTTAGGGTAAAGGGCCCAACTTTGTAATGTGTAAAGTGATGAGACAAGACCTTAGATTTAATTTAATTAATTAATTAAATGCTTAAAGGAGAATGAGAAATGCAAGATGCAAAACACACTAAGGCGGGTGCTAACCTAAGTGTGAAATTGTACCACCCTAGCAAAGGTGTACAATTTATGACACTACATTTGTAAGCATCCATGATGTTGTTATGATGTTATTTGGATGTATGTGTTACCCTATGGCTATGGTTCATGGCTGGGAGAGTGGGCTCTTTCATGTGGAGGACCAAGGTCGTGAGCAATAGACCGCTAGTAGAGGGTCTAGACCGGTTGGAAGCACGTGAAGGGTTTTATGTTGTAATTGCAAGTGATAACACTAATAATTCAATTAGTGGGTTTGAGTAAATAGGATTCACATAATCAAGATAATGAAATTGAGGATTATGAGTTGTGCCCCAATGATTCCCAAGGAGGTGGTTTTGGGATCTAGATGCCTAGGGAGTTGTTTTAGGGATCTAGTATTGGGAAGACCATTGGAACGATAAACTAATCTCCCTTGTTTGGCTCCAAGGTTGAGACAGATTCCACATGAGGTTAGCGTGTGATGACACTTTACCCCACATGTGTCCATTATCCATATGCCTTGTTTTATTGATTTCACCTTTGGAGGGTTTATTGTTGATCTAGCCATGTGATGTCATTGAGCTTTGATTCTTGATGTTGTTATGTGGTTGTCATGTTGAGTCCTTTGGTTTTTAGGTGTCAACCTAGGTCTTGAGTGTGAGTTGGAACCCCATGTCATCTCCTAGCATGGGGGGTGGTTCCTATTTGGTTCCACATGGTCGGGTGGTTTGATGCCTTCTTCCATTGGGATGTTCTTCTTAGATGCAAGCATGCATGAATTGGATTCTTGGATTCTTCATTATGTGGATTTTCTCTTGGAGTTGATTTCTATGCTCTTGGAATAAGGAAACATTGTATCAAGATGATTTGTATATGTAAAGGAGATTATGTATATTTGTATTATGTATCTTCACGTATTTGTAGATAAAATTGAGATAGGATATGATGTGGTGGATTAGGAGAAGAGTTCATTGATCATTCTTGATGTATTGGATATTCATTCTATAATATTATATTATGAGTTCTATGTGAAAAAAGAAATGAGCTAGCATATATGTATTTGTGTTGCATTTGAATTCATAAAATGGATTTGTGATGTGTAATCCTACGAAATGAAAGGTGGCAAGAATAGTAATTGTTGTAATACTTCTTATCTAAGTAAATAGGAATTATCTAGGTAAAATGGTTAAATAGATCTATGATTCATTATGATAAAAGGAAGTAAGATTATGTACTTACGTAACATTATGATAAAAGGAAGTAAGATTATGTACTTACGTAACTTGTAATATTAAGCATTACGATGTGATGTAGCAATAGAGACTATGTGCTTGTTCAATGTACTCTTATGTGTTAGGTCTTGATGATGTAGAAACTTTGATCTTGTAATAAGATGATGTATTATTATTTGGTTCATGTCAAAGAAATGTTCGGTATGTTGGGATTGAGATACTATGTTGATTTAGGGGATTGAATGATTAAATTATGTTTATAGTATTAAGTATGATTCTTGAAATTGTTAGTAGCATGGTATCCTATTTGGAAGTGAATAAGTGCTTGCTATTATAATCTTGCATATGAATATGGTTAGCATTCTTGAAGAGTTGTGTAATGGTTGCGCTTAAGGAGATCTAGTTCCATATGTAGGAGAAGGATAAATGCATTTAGATTCATGATGTGTTAGGTGATTAATGAATCAAGATGGGTATTAGGAACATTTGGTTGGTATGTTAAAGTGAACCTAAGAAAATATAATGCGAAAGAGTATGCATGTGTTAACATTTATCCTGGTTGTATGAAAAGTAAGTGACTAGTTGATAAGATGTTCTAGATGGATAAGTGATATGTTAGAATTATGTCAAGTAGTGACATTGAGATGCCCTAGGGAATGGTTATGTTTGTAAGAGTTTACTTGGAGATGTGTTGATGATTTAATTGAATTATTTCGCTTGTGTAATATAGTTCTATGGATATGTTCCTATTGGTATGCGTGATCTTGTAAATAGATAATGTTGTAATTAATGTATGTTAATGATAACATAGAAGTAATGGATGTTTTAAACAAACAAAAAAAATTATCTCCATTTGCTAGTAGATTTTAGATTATTTCTCTAGAGTATTTTGGCGGGCATTACAAAAAGAGAAAAAATCACATATAATCACCATGAATCTAAAAATGATAGAATATCTAGCTAGATAAAAGAAATCAACTTCAACAATAACAATGTCGAAGTATAGTGATGCGCATTTCTACAAGACCTCAAATTATTTTCTTTTATTTTTTTCAATTTAGAAAATAGAATTAGGGGATAGATTTACCAAAAATGAAATTTGTGATCTAGTGAACCAAATGTTACACTAGAGGAAGTTATAGAGAATATTATCCAAGTAATATAATACAATCAATTGTAGTTATAAATAAACTGATCAACAATAATAACTCAACTTAAAGAGGCCTTATAATAGTTTATTAATCAAATAACTAATTTGAAGTAGGAAAAATAAATCTTAAGAGATAAATAATTGTGGATTATGAAATGGAAAATTTAAGCTTCTCTCAATAAAAGTAGAAAAGTAGCCAAAAGGACTTGGACTAGTAGGTGAAGAAACTAAAAGATACTTGTGACAACATCTCTATAGTTAACAAGAGCTACAAAGCAGCGAAGTTCCTGCCCAGGGATGCGAAGGCCTGAGTTCACAAAAAGGAGTTGGTTAATGCTTCAAACACTTGAAAACTATAAAATGGTTATGTTTTAATCAGTACATATGTCTGCATAATGTTTGTTGGAGGCAGTTTCATTTAGTTTTCTGAGAAGAATGTCAACGCTTTCCCACGACAAGTTCAAAATATTATTGCAAGTGTTTTTCTACCAAGGAAGGTTGTCCCAGTTCAAAAGAGAAGCGCAACAACTAACCTGAGGTCAATGTCTTTCATCTTTTATTGCTTTGAGAAGTAACCCAATCTATGTTTTAAGGAGACTGTTAAGGAAATACTCAAGATCGTTCTCCATGTGAATAATGTCATCTTGACAAAGAACAATAATGATTGATCACCGAATGAAAGAAGTTGTTAAAGTTACAATTTGAGATGACAAATATACGGTTACTTGTTTGCTTTATGGCTTCTCAAATTCGACAAGAGCAATACAGATTCATTGTCTCATAGTCAAAGAATGCTTGACAATTATTGACAGAATTCAAGATGGGGGATATAAAAGTTGGTAGAACAACATGTGGTCGTGTTATAAAGTTAACAAAAGACACATGGTAACATAAGTTTGCATTTTCACTCAAGTGAGGAGATGAATGCATTTTCCATAGCAACATAGATTCAGAACAAGCTGGAGATCTTCAAGTTATGTTTTCGTATTAAGGGATTTTTTAATATCATGGTCTTTGAAGAAGCATAATAGTTTTTCAGAATCAATAGCCAAGGCGGGGAAAAATATTGAAGAGAAGTCTAAAAATGGTAAGAGCATGCCTATCTAGGGTGAGTTGACCAACCAATAGCAACTAAACTAACATGCATTGCCAAGTATTCAATAATCAAACGAAGAAACTACTGGACCCAAAAAAGAGAGATTTATCTACTCATAACTTTTTGATTAGTGATTAAACAAACTAGATGTAAATGTTATTCAATTTTCAATTTAAGATGCAAGTTATATTCAAGGTTATCTTTTCTTTCAAGTATGTGTTTGTTTCTTAATATAATAAATCTGATTGTTGTCTGGAATGTTGCAGATGGAGAAAGAGCATTTATAAATTTCGATTATCTTCCTTCATTTTACCGATCGATATATATATACAAACATAGCCGATCAAGCAATACCTTGAGGGGTCATGTCTATTAGACATGACCGATCAAGATATTACTTGATCGTGCCTCTCCATACCGGTAATCGGTGTGTATGCATTTAATCATTGAACCCAATACGTAATCGGTGGGTAAGTATTTACTATCAAACCCGATACTAATCAATGTGTGATCATTTAACATTGAGACCAATATTAATCAGTGTGTTTAGCATTAGCAATACACCAGGTACCAATTGGTGTGTTAGACCCGATACCAATCGGTGTCCTGTGCATTATGTTTAGTAATGTTAATCGGTGTTAGTTAAGAACCCGATTGTTAATACAAGATTATATATATGAAACGCAGAATACGATCACAGCTAGATAGTGTATCATGTACATAATATATAATATCTGAATCATGATCATAATCTCATGTGTGTATAAGATAACTGGAGTCTTATCATAGTCTATCGATGAGATATTTGATTGAATGAGAGACTTCATTTATCTCTCATTCAATCATTTATTTTACCGAGGCTATCATGTATCAACACTAGAAGCATATAAGCTAGTTGAAGTTCTTATATACAATTAAATACAGTTTCAGTGATTTCTTTAAATTTTCTCCCTTTTCCTTCCTATAAGCTTAATCAAAGTAGTCCAAATTTTGGAGACAGATCAGTCGCAAGCAGTGGAAATTTGTGCAAAGCTAGAGACATTGTTAGCAAACATGGAAGTAGCAGGGTATGTGGCGGATACAAAATCATGAATGAACAGTCAAGTGAAGGACACCAAAATAGAGCATGGAGAATAGTGTTTTCATAAGCTTCAAAGTCATGATTATTAGATAAATGAGTGTGACAGTCATATGAACAAGTCAGAAAATAATGTTCAAGTCTTGAAAAATACCAATACATGAATCATGCCCAAAGTTGTTGAGAGCAATCGAGACAATCAATAGTACCAAGTACTTGAGGATATTGCTAGTAATAGAATGACAATGTTGTGACAGGGTTTCTTTGTTGTCAAAAGGATAAAGGTATAAGGTGGGATAGTCCACTGTAATATCTATGAAGGAGCAATCATGAAGCAGAGGTTAAAACAGTATAAGTACCAAAAGACAGCTTGGAGCAAACAAAACATTGGTACCTTGCAAAGTAAGAACAACCTTATTTCTAACTGATTTCAAAACATAACATAATCTTAATTAAAGTGAATACTAACATTCAAATAAACATCATACAAACTCCCCATATGCCACAAATAATGCTATTTTGATGTATTGGTAATAAGAATTGCCATTTCACCGTACATGTGTATTTTGAAATATTCTAATGCTAAAAATAGTCAGGGAAAATATACACACAAACAAATAACTCTTCTTCCTCAATTGAATTATCACACCTAATGTGCCTTGGAATGAGGAATAATGGATAAAAGGAATACTATATGAACTCATGGAAAACCTACTAATATAGTAAAGCCCTATTTGAGAAATTGTTTAGGAATAAACCCCCCAAAATTCTGTAATCAGATTTGAAAGTGCAAATAAACTGCCCAAAATTCTGTAATCAGGTCTGAAAGTGCAAATATAACCCCCAAAATTCTGTAATCAGATCTGAAAGTGCAAATAAAATCCCAAGTGCCATGATCAGTCTTCATTGTCTCCTATAACCTTGGCTAGAGATTTGAGAATGCTTCGAACAAGATTGTTGCACTCTAAGTAGAGATACTCTAACTTGCCAACAGTTTGGGAATATAATACCATAGTTGATAATCATCCAAACTTGGTATCTGCAGTTCTTAAAATTAAAATAATATTCCCGAATATCCTAAACATCATATCAAATATATTAAAAAGACATACAATAAATCCAAACCAACAAAATGGCATTTTGGACATTAAGACGAATAGAAAACCATTCATTTTGATGTTCATTTTCCTGGTACATGTGAGTGGCACAATCTCCTCTCCATTTCTCTAGTTGTTCAATTCCAATGATATAATTTGTCTATAAGAAGCAAATGGGTTCTTTCCTTGTCATATCTCTCAAAAGTCCAGTATGCAATGCTAGATGAATCATCACTCCAGATATGTATAACCATTTTTACAGAACTACAAAGATTGATTAACTCGTCACAGATTAATTTATTTATGAACTCAGAAAATGAATAGTTGTTTTAATAGATATACTACAAAATTTCCATTTTTACAGAACTACAGATATTGATAAACTTACTTGTCACGGATTATTTTATTTATGAATTCAGAAAATGTATAGTTGTTTGAATAGATACACCGCAGAATTTCCACGAGTTCCAACTACAACTCTGAGTTATACATAATTCTCTAGCAAAATAAGTATCTTTTCATATTCCAAGGAAAAGGGTCTAAATCCACCAATTTAATCCAGAAGTAATATCTATTATCAGCAGGGGAATAGAGAATCTAGATTATTGGGTTTGCAAGAACCATGCAATGCTAGATGAATCATCACTCCATCTATTTATAACCTTCTCTACAAAACTACAGAGATTGATGAACTCACTTGTCACAGATTATTTTATTTATGAACTCATCCATTGGGAAAGAAGCATACAAATTAGTGGAAAGGTAACATACCCATGCCCAATCTACTATATGTAAAGTTTTAATGTCTTGAGCCATCTAACATGTTTGTGGAAAATAAAGTGTTGTTTATCAAAAATAAAATGTCCATATAACTTCAACCTGTGTAGCTAAATTATCTACAGGTAGAAAACATATAGGTACTTGATCAAGTATGCATATGTTGATTCATTATGACGAAAGTCACTAATGAATTTGAAACAATTTTGGTTCTCAAAAACTAATTTGCAGAACTTCAAAAGGCAAGGAATGTAATCTGAAAAATGATGAAAACAGTAAATATGGGGAATGTCAAACAAAACCTTTGGAAGGGAATATCATAGTCAAAACCAAAAACCATTTCAAACTAATTTCACACAAAATAACATTGAAAAAAAAATTTGGTCTTTTGCCTGACCACATAGGTACCAAGCAGTTAAGCAAGGAAAAATCTATGCAGCATACAGCATGCACCTTTGATCATGATTATTAATTAATGAAAAATAAAAAATTCATTGTCTTCTAATTTTTAATTAAGTAACAAGTACGATCAAAGGCAGATTTTGTATGCTGGATAGACAAAAGTGTTAAACGAGCCCAACATTGAACAAAGTCCAACCAAAGTTATGACTTGATTTTGGCAAATTCAATACTCCCCTTCCCATCAAGTTTTCTAGAAAAATAATGCTGCAAATATGCTTGGCTAATGAATCTTCTGTATTGATAGGGATTCAACTCATCTATGAGCTCAGGAGTAGGACCCACTTCAGTTTCCTTACCTGGACTATAAAAAATCACAATGGAGATTTGATCTCTGTCTATGCTTGTGATCGCTCTGTGCTCAACGCTCTTATATATTCCATTGTTTGTCACCTAAATCAAAACACACAAACAAAACTTACATTTGATATCAATCTGGTGGCATCAAGCATTAATCCCAGTTTATTAAACAAAAAATTAGGTAATACATCATCAAGAATAAAGAGGGGAGAGTTTTGTTTAATACATGAAATCTCAAATTGAGGCAATCGTTCACAGGTTGGATGAAAAAGTTAAAAATTATACACCCATACAAATAATCTTCGAAACAAGTTAACATCCTTTAATAGGTCCTTCACATTGTTTTGGCCTAAAAACTTAAAATTTATCATCATTACTTGAGCATGTCCCCAATATATATGACAAGGGCACCGACGATGGGTTGAACAGGAATCCATTTCCCATCCTTACAGATCTATAGCCCTATCATTTCACCATCCTGCAACAACAGTGTCAAACAAGTTGCATCTGAATGAGGGCTTAAGCCAAAAACCAGATCTGGTCTTGGGCAGGGTGTGTAGTAATTCATTCACATTGTCTGTGACATTTTCTCAAACATGTTAATGAAATGGTCTGGTTTTAGCCCAACATGCTCTGATAAAACGGAAAAACTATATTTCCAAGCTTTTGATCTTCAACATATTGATCCATGGTTTCTCTGCAACAAATGGGCAGTGCAATTAGATTGAAAATGAAAATGATATAAGTCGGATAGGAACATGCTACCATACCATGGAATTATTTTTGAAATAGATTGAAAAAGGGAATTTAAGAATTATATACCCTTTACATATCTACAGACATCAAGAGACTCCACATAAGATAAATTCAATGGCATATTATCAACATGAGATCAACAAAATGATCAACCACATTGCTTGAGCTTAAGCTTTTATTCCTTCTATTGAAAGAGGGAAAAGTTGAGCATGAGACTAATGTAATGCCACATTTTCTTAATGAACCAAGAAGCCAAAAAATATAGAGTAATAGGTGGTGTGTGCCTATCCATCATATTATTTGCAAATCCTACTCTATATAACTTGTTTTTATGCATTCCAATCTAATGGGAGTATCCACAACCAACATATTCCTACTGTGCAAATTAACCAGTAAAAGTGTTAGCTGCCATCACTGGTAATCTAGATTAGTAGTAATTTGTTCAGTACTGTTACAGTTAATAAATCCTTGAGTTGTGATGCCTTATCTCAGTTAATAAATCCCTAATCCATGACATGATTGGTGGAGTCTATTTCTGTATACATTTGCTTTATATGCAGCAAATCGCTTGAATAAAAAGGACATTTTTTCATCTTTTTATTTTGTTCTCTTTTCCAGTTTGCATTTTGTTAGTGGGATGCAGGGTCATATTTTCAGTAGGGCACCAGAGCTAAGCTCCCAACTTCCCAAACAAGAGGGCTAAGCCATGGATGATAACTGCAACTCTTAAATAAAGGTTTTCTCAAGTGGGTAGATTTAGATTTTCTTTTTCAAATGGCTGGCAAAGGTGAAGAACTCAATATTTGGAAAAGTTCAATAGAGAAAATCTCTATTTGTGAAAGGTGAAGATGAACATGCAACACTTGCGAGTATACCTATGGACTAAATTAAAATCTGTTAGGGTAGATGAAGCAACCATTTAGGAGCAGAAAGAATGAAAATCATTAGCCACAATTTTGCTCAAGCTACAGGATGCACAATTGCAGCATGTAAGCAGAATGATTAATGTGGAGGAAATCCTTTCAACTATGAATGGCTGATCAAGAACTAGTGTCATCAAACATCAACAACTTCAAATCTCTAATGATTCGCTGAATCAGTTGGCTGCAATTTGTTATCCAATCTTAGAAGAGGTAGTGTTATGAGTCTTATGGGGTTATGGCCTCTCTAGGCACACAAGCTAATCACAAACTCCAAAAAATAACTGGCTTATTACTGCAGGAGAAGTTCAGAAGAAAAGACACAGGAGAGAAGTCCCATTGCCTTGTAATTTGGGAAGAAAATCCATCTTTTTCACTATTCGTGATTTTCTATTTTAAGTTATTTTTGTCGTGCCTCTTCCGACTTAAGTCACTTAGTGGGGTTGCGGTGTTATGCGGGGGCTGTGATATTCTCCTTTATATAGGAAAATAAAGATCTGTTTTAGGTAGATATGAAGGAGCTATGCAAAGGAGATGAGCTAATCAGTTTCTATTTTCTGTTAGGTGAAATATAGTGTAGAGTTTTGTTTGTTTTAATTTGTATGTTTTCTCAGACAGCATAGGACTATTTTTTTTTCTCTCTATATAAAGTTAACTCTTTTAGTTCTCTGTTAGAACTGACTTGAATTGCAGGCACAGAGGCATTCATTTGTATCAAACTTGGTATAACAGAAGAGGTTTTTAAATTTGAACTGAAATTAGTACTAATGTTCACACATATGAAGTAACTAAAAAGTATAATGAAATTGTGCATTAAGTCAAGAGAAGGTCTCTCAAACCTTTTACAGTTCAATCCTATGACATTTGATGGTCCATCAACATTGGATGCTAAGTTTTGAAAAATATGATATTGTAAGTTGAAATTTTCAAGTTACACAGGATCAATTAACTATTAATCACTGTAAATTTGAAATTTCCATTGCGCCAGTAGTTTGTAACTGTAAAGGTAAACCTAGTTTTTAGGTGACCCAAGTGAACATGTGATTCCCATTATTGGGTATAAATGACTTCACCCCAACTATAACCCTCTAAATGTGAGCATTGTTTAAGTTTGCCTATTAAACCATAGAGCATATGAATTTACGTTGATACAAAAATACATTTGGCATAAGTGCAGTTAAAATAGTTATCATATATAATTTGCAGTAATCTGATTATAACCATTCTGTGTAATATATTGTACATCATCTTAAAGAATTCACGACCAACTTAATTAAAAATCATTTGGGTACCTGAAGTCTACAGGTTTTGTTGGCCACAATAGTATTACTATTAATGCAAACCTCAACATTTACTAGAAATCTTGTAGGAACATGTATGAGTAGTTTGCTAAACAAAAAAGAGACTGCAAGATAAGTAGCGCGAAGCCACGTATCTGAACTAAGAAAGACATATAAAGGAAAACAAATTGAAGAAAGGTGAAAGTTTTCGAATCCTATAGTAATTATCCTAAGCGCTAGCAGTGACAAATTTAGAATCCACAATGAGAATAAACACACACATCTACATATGTAAGATTATACACAGCACATCCAACAAGACAAAATGGAAGGCGTCAGAATTGTTTGACAGAATGTCTGAAAGAAAGGCAGTTTTTTAATCTGTTGTGATGGCACATAATAGCAACCTCAAACGTTATGAGAAATCCACGACTGAAACTATGCAAGCTTATGGGGAAATCAGCAGAGACATCTATTCATAATAGCAATTTGGGCGACTTGCTTTTTGTAAATGTATTGTAATTTCCAATTTAATGGACAAGTTATATGCAGGATGGTGTATTTTAATTTTGATATTATGCCTATGACACTAATATTGCTATCTTTCTTTTACTGCAGGTAAGGAGGATGAACATGTATCGATTTCAATGTCATCTCCTTTGATTGGAATGATGTATAAATAGTAGGATGGCCACGATCAAGTGGCACCTTGATCGGACATGTCTTTTAGACATGTTCGACCAAGATGTCACTTGGTCGTGACCCTTACTAACATCAACATAACTAATCGGTGCTATAAACATACCCGATAATGAATCGGTATCATTTAATGATAACAGTGCTTATAAACATGCCCGATAATGAATCGGTATCATTGTTAATGGTAACAGTGCTTATAAACATATCCGATCATGAATCGGTATCATTTGTTAATTGTAACAGTGCTTATAAACATATCCGATCATGAATCAGTATCATTTGTTAATTGTTACAGATATAAAACATACCCGATAATGAATCGGTATCAAAGCATATAATAATGGATCAATATAAAGTAAACAATAACGGTTAGCATTATATGCTATAGGGTTAATACCCCGATAGCATATTAATGCCGATTCACGGGTTAATACCCCGATAGCATATTAATGCCGATTCATATATGAATTGACATTAATATGCTATCGGGTTAATAGCCCGATAGCATTTAGATTGACGCTTAACATAGTTAAGTAGGTCGTCAATCTAATCCATCATTATCCAATATCAATATCATAATTATGATCAATGTTATAGTCTGATAAACATAAAGCATGAATGAGTAAACTAATAACAGAGTAGATGAGATAAATGAGTTAGGAGAGTCTTATCTTGCAGAAGCTACTAATGCATTAACACTCCCTCTTAGCTTTTGGAAGATAGATAAAGTAACCTGCATCACATTTCTTTTCCATAATGTCAGTCTCCAAGAATATATATCATCTATACATATGATATGAAGTATCATCAGGGCATAGGATACAAATATAAAACATTACTCTAAGTATGTGACATAGAGTATCACCCAACCATGTGATATAAAGGATTCATCATTTTATTATAACAAGATATCACCTAGACACGTGATATTAGTATTGCCTAAACATGCAACACTGAGGTTATGAGGATGGTTGAATTCTCATCTTATCCATATTGTGATATGTGCACAAACATTTTATTCAAATGTTTTATCACAACACTATCATGGCACATCCATGACATACCAGAGATCCAACATGATAATTGGTTTGAGAATCATAAGATCATCACCTTATGATGTTTGCATACAAGTGTTCATAATCTGAGAGATCGTCACCTCTTAGATATGAACACAGGGGGTAAAACCCAGAATGTCTCAACATGACAAAAGAAGTTTACATTTTCAACATCTTATTTACAAAGGAGATTACCTTTCTATCATACCTAAACCCTTTCTGAAGTGATCAACCTTCACTTTGGAAAGTGGTTTGGTCAGAATATCTGCAGTCTGATCTCCCATACTAACATATTCTAATTTGATCACATTTTTGTCTACCATGTCTCGTACATAATGGTATGGGATCTCAATATGTTTGGATCTATCATGGAACATTAGATTCATTGAAAGTTTTATGCAACTTTGATTGTCGCAATGGATGATAGTAGGTTTCATCGGATTGCCAAACAATCCCACAAGCAACTTTCTAAGCCACACCGCTTCTCGGGCAGCCATGGAGGCTGCAATGTGTTTGGCCTCGGTGGAACTTTGCACTACAGAAGACTGTTTTCTGTTGATCCAGGATATCATGGCCTTGGCAGCTTCAACTATAGTCCTATTTTTCCTTTCCGCTACCCCATTTTGTTGGGGGTTATAAGGTATAGTAAGCTCCCTCTTAATCCCATTATCTCTACAAAATTCTTTAAATGAATTTGATGTGTATTCTTCCCCATTGTCGGTTCTTAGGGTTTTAACTTTGTTTCCTGAGTGGTTTTCAATTAGTGATTTAAATTCTTTAAACCTAGAGAGGATCTCTTCTGATTCTTTACTTTTCAGAAAGTAGATCCAAGTCTTCCTAGAGTAGTCATCAACAAATATTACATAATACAAGAACCCCCCTAGAGAGGATACGGACATAGGTCCGCATACATTAGAATGAACTAATTCTAGAATTTTGCTAGTTTTCCTAGTACTATTTTGGAATGCACCTTTGGCATTCTTACCTAGGGCACATCCTTTGCATGCCCCTGAATGATCTTGCTTTAACTTGGGTAGACCTGTGACAAGGTTTCCCATTGAAGATAAAGCCCTAAAATTCAGATGGCCTAATCTTCTATGCCAAACTTCATTTGCATTAGTGGCTTCACGGATTAGGGCTAGGTTGGGTTCCGTGCATAGCTCATACAAATAGCCCCGTCTCTGTCCAATGGTCTTTGCCTTCTTGATGGAGGAGTTCTTTGGCCAAGCCAATACTCTGTTGTCCATGAATGTCACTCTGTATCCGTTATCTTCCAGTGCCGATATAGAGACTAGATTTCTTTTGATGTCGGGGACATATAGTACTCCTTCAAGCCGCAAGGTTATGCCTGTCTTCAATTTGATGGTGCAGGTTCCTACTCCTCTGACTGGATGTGTGGAGTCATCTCCGATGGTTACGTCCTCATCACTCTCCTATGTCATGGAATCAAGTACTTCTCTAAACCCAGTGATGTGCCTGGAGGAACCATTGTCAATCACCCATGAGTTGATTTTGTTAGAAGCTTGACTTGTGAGTGCTGAGTAGAATACGTATTTCCCGGAGTCATCTTCTCCTTTAGTCTTTCCTGCTTTGACAAATGTAGCATGTTTCTTGGTTCTTTCTGGGCATTTTGCAACGAAGTGTCCGAACTGATCACATCTGTAACATTGAATGTGAGATAAGTCCTTTTTTGAAGTATTCTTGCCTTGACGACCTTTTCTCTTTCTAAATTGCCTTTTCTTGTTTTGCTTGGTGGAGTTGGTGTCTAGAACTTGCAGGTCTTCATCTATATTCTTGTGTTTCATTCCTATCTTGTTCAATCTTGATTCTTCTTGGAGACAGTCATCCCTTAATCTTTCAAACTTGGGATATTTGGACCTTGCACTGATGCCTTGGACGAATGTGCTCCATCCACTAGGCAACCCATCTAAAGCAATGAGTGTTAACTCTTTGCTTTGGATCTCGTAGTCCAGAGTTGCAAGTTCATCTTTTAAACTGATATCCGCATAAAGTAGGCGTTGATTGTCGCCCCTTTGTTCATGGTGATATGATTTATTTCTCGTTTTAATGCTAGAGTTCGACTTGCATTTGATATCTCAAATGTGCTTTCAAGAGCTTTGAACATTTTATAGGCTGTCTGATGTTTTCTTATGATGGGCATTATGTTGTTTCTCACCCCATCAACTATTATTTTTATTGCCTTTTCATTTCCCTCAATCCATGCTGTTTTGTCAGGTTCATTTTCGGGTTGAGCATTTTTAGTTTGAACAAATGAATCCACTTTGTTCTCCTTTAAGATCATTTGAATTCTGAATTTCTAGGCTGAAAAATCATCGCCACCTCCGAGTCTGTCTTCGAATCTGATAGCACTGGCCATTTGAAGAAATGTGATGTAGTATATAAACTTGTTCTTAAATTTGTTTCACGAAATTAAATAGCCTCAAGTTCAATCAACTTGGCTCTGATACCATGTAAATGTATTGTAATTTCCAATTTAATGGACAAGTTATATGCAGGATGGTGTATTTTAATTTTGATATTATGCCTATGACACTAATATTGCTATCTTTCTTTTACTGTAGGTAAGGAGGATGAACATGTATCGATTTCAATGTCATCTCCTTTGATTGGAATGATGTATAAATAGTAGGATGGCCACGATCAAGTGGCACCTTGATCGGACATGTTTTTTTAATGATAATGACATCATCAACATAACTAATCGGTGCTATAAACATACCCGATAATGAATCGGTATCATTTAATGATAACAGTGGTTATAAACATGCCCGATAATGAATCAGTATCATTGTTAATGGTAACAGTGCTTATAAACATATCCGATCATGAATCGGTATCATTTGTTAATTGTAACAGTGCTTATAAACATATCCGATCATGAATCGGTATCATTTGTTAATTGTTACAGATATAAAACATACCCGATAATGAATCGGTATCAAAGCATATAATAATGGATCAATATAAAGTAAACAATAACGGTTAGCATATATGCTATCGGGTTAATAGCCCGATAGCATTTAGATTGACGCTTAACATAGTTAAGTAGGTCGTCAATCTAATCCATCATTATCCAATATCAATATTATAATTATGATCAATGTTATAGTCTGATAAACATAAAGCATGAATGAGTAAACTAATAACAGAGTAGAGGAGATAAATGAGTTAGGAGAGTCTTATCTTGCAGAAGCTACTAATGCATTAACACTTTTCAATCAAACTGAGCAGAAAACAGAGGGCAAAACATTCACCCCTTAGTCTGATCTAGTTGATGTAAAAGGGTGCAACTTAAGATGCACAAATCACTGGATATGGGAGAGTCTGATCTAGTTGATGTAAAAGGGTGCAACTTAAGATGCACAAATGACTGGATATGAGAGCAGATTTCACTACATGCTTATTGGCATTCAAACGATCATGTAAAAGATATTTGAGCAAATCATGCAGATAAACACATATATGTGAGTTCTCAGAGGAAATAAATTTGTTGCAGATGAGTTGCTGCCCTACAAATTTTTTCTGGGTCTGTAACACGTATATCTTGATTTAAACCCCATTTTCAGTCATTCCGTAAAATTTGTTGGGGAAGCTTTGTTCTTCACATGTTGGGTTTTCTATTTTGTCAGCTGAGGCAATGTATAACTACACAATCGGCTTGTATGACAAACAAAATTAATCCTGGAAGCTAGATTCAATGAATAAAGGACAAATTATTCTAAGAACGTTGGCTCACTATTGTTAGCATTAGATGCAATTCATGGACGATCTGCTTCCCTTCCTATTGGGATGTGAAAGAAAATAAAATTAACCCTTTATCCAAATCATTTTGTCATTCTGATAAGTTTCAATAATTTTGCCAAAACAACCTTTGCAGCTAAATTTCAATTTAAATTCTGTCGTGTATGGTTTATTGCAAACCCTGAATCAAAATCACGGTTTACACATTAAACCCTAATATTCTAATTCCATTCTATCAGTTTGTATGTTAGATCCAAAACTTGTGATTTCTTAGCTTCGGTTCTAAATTTCAAAATCCCAAATTACAGTTAGAAATTCAATAACAAAAGCACAAAGTTACTTTTGAAAAAAAAACTATTAGAGCCTAAAGCTTTTCAAGGTTAATATTACAAGTACATGGCAACTTCAATACAGATGAAAAAAGTGGCAGGTTTGACAGCTCACTCATCAAGCAAATACGTCGGCTTTGTTCTATTCTTTCTACATGCGCTCGCAATTCCATTTCAAGTCCAGCAGGAAAAAAATGGTGAAGCATTGACAGGACACTAGGGCTTTCGAAATTTATCTTTGTTGACACGTTACATTGCTGGTGTCACATGTCTGCATGTGCACAATTATTTGACATGACCTATCAACTATTTTAGTGTGTATACCTTATAATAATTTGGGTTCTCTTACACCCGCTCTTGGTAGTAATATGTCAATGCATGTGAATAAAGCTCGGCTTAAGTCCACGTTTTCATCTCTTGTGAGTTCTAGCCTTGGAACCACCTGTGCAGACCGGACCTTGGAAAATTGGACAAAATGTTAGCCTTGAAATGTCTGCAATCTGCAATCCTGTAAGGTGCAGAGCAATATCTCGAGGGATGTGCGTTCTCTTGTATTGGGAATGCATAAATTTTCTCACAATCCTGCAACCATTATGCATAAATTTTCTCACAATCCTGCAACCATTAAAACAACCAATAATATTGTGCCAAAAAAATGAATTAATAATATTGTGCCAAAAAAATGAATTAATATAGAAACTTTCCTTAACAAACTAGCAGATGAAAATAAATCTCGAAAAGAACTAAATTTTGATTGGTTGTAAATATAAAGTTTAATCACTGATTACTTTTTGAGGCCTCGGCAATAGTTCCAGCAGGAAGGAACTAATAAATATTACATCACTTGAACATACCTTAACACTTCAACAAAAGAAATAGATATACCAAATGGAGTCCTAAAGTTATCATAGAATTAAGATTTTATGGATGATCTAGATGGACCACAATGGTTAGAAGTCACGAACCATAGATTGCAACATAGTGAAGTAAGTGAATAGAAAATGCAATGAATGACCCAAATGAAGGAACTAATAGTAGAAAAAAAAAATTGTTTTTTATTGACTTCTCTATAACAACAAATAATTGATATCCACGGCAATAAATTTAGCTATTATCGCTATTATAGAAAGATCATATGATGAAGTTTTAATTTGGGTACAATTAATCTATCAAATGGTTTTAAATTGGTATAGAATTTCAATCTATTCTGTTTCACTTTTAAATCAGCAATTCAACTATCATTTGAGCTACCTGAGTTCCACCTCTTGTTCAATCTGTTCTACCTTTCATTCTATCCTCTCCAAAAATCTATAAATTGAGCATTCAATCCCCATTCTCAACAATCACGAACTTTGAATCATTGTGTCAATTGCAGGTTTCCATACCACAAATAAGAGAAGAGCAATGAAAGTTATACAGTCATGGAATAGAGAGTTTTGATTAACATATTTTACATTCCTATTTCTTAATTGTATTATTTCATTGGTTTATATTTGAATTAAATATAGGCACCTAAAAACACAATAAATAATTATTCCTCTAATTGATTAAATAATTCTTTAATTCTTTAATTCTTTAATTAAGCTAATTAATCTTATTCTTCTAATTTCATATTTCTTCATCATCTTACTAATTATTTTATTTCTTATTCTTTCATCATTTAATTATTTAACTATTTTCTAATGTCAATTAAATATTTATTATTTAATTAATTCTAATTAATTCCCTAATTTAAATATTCTTTATTATTTAAATAAATAAATTCTCAATTTCTATCTCTAATCATCTAATCATTCAACCCTCTTCTAAATATTAATAAATATTTATTATTTAATTAATTGTGATTTAATCCTTTAATTTAAATAATCTTTATTATTTAATTAAATTTTATTTCTAAATAATTAAATTATTTCTTTAAATTATTTAATTAACTAATTAATTCTTCTAATTTAATTTCAAATTCTAACTAATCCTTCTAATTTCATTCAAATTCAAATTCTTCTAATTCATCAAATTCAAATACATTTGCATGATTTCAAAAATTAAATTGAAAATCAAAGTCAAGTTCTAAATATATTCAAATAACAAATTGAATTTAAAATAAATTCAATATTTGAATTAAAATCTCATATAAAGATTAAATTGAAAATCTAAGTTAAAGTGCAAGCACATGCTAAATTAATTAATTCAATCAATCAATTAATTAAATATTTATCTCTCCAATCTCTATTTTCATCTTTTAGTTAGCTTAAATAAATAAAGTTTTTCTTTGTCATCCTCTTTATTTCCTCCAATCATTATTTTTCTTCTTTCAGTTAGTTTTTTCTCAATCAGTTGACTCATTTAATCTATTCAATCTATTTTGTTTCACCTCAAATTCATTATTGCCAAATATCAATTAGAAACAAAGGGAAATCATGAATCCCTTAACTATCTAAGCAATTCAAACATAAACCAATGAAATAATACAATTAAGAAATAGGAATGTAAAATATGTTAATCAAAACTCCCTATTCCATGTAAAATATGTTAATCAAAACTCCCTATTCCATGATCGCATATGACTTCCATTGTGCTTCTCCTCTTTGTGGTATGGTGAATCTCAAATATCGTGCTGCAACCAACAAATGACACAAAGATTAAAAGTTCGTGATTGTTAAGAATATAGATTGAATGCTCAATTTATAGATTTTTGGAGAGGATTGAATGAAAGGTAGAAGAGATTGATCAAGAGGTGGAACTTAGGTGAGCTCAAATGAAAATTGATAGTTGAACTGTTGATTTAGAGGTGAAACATAATAGATTGAATAGATTAAATGAGTCAACTGATTGAGAAAAAGCTAATTGAAAGAAGAAAAATAATGATTGGAGGAAATAAAGAGGATGACAAAGAAAGCTTTATTTAGAAAAAGCTAACTAAAAAATGAAAATAGAAATTGGAGAGATAAAGATTTAATTAATTAATTGATTGAATTAATTAATTTAGCATGTGCTTGCACTTTAACTTAGATTTTCAATTTAATCTTTGTATGAGATTTTAATTCAAATATTGAATTTATTTTAAATTCAATTTGTTATTTGAATATATTTAAAACTGTACTTTGATTTTCAATTTAATTTTTGAAATCATGCACATGTATTTGAATTTGATGAATTAGAAGAATTTGAATTTGAATTAAATTAGAAGAATTAGTTAGAATTTGAAATTAAATTAGAAGAATTAATTAGTTAATTAAATAATTTAAAGAAATAATTTAATTATTTAGAAATAAAATTTAATTAAATAATAAATATTGTTTAAATTAAAAGATTAAATCATAATTGATTAAATAATAAATATTTAGTTAATATTTAGAAGAGTGTTGAATGATTAGATGAATAGGGATAGAAATTGAAAATTAATTTATTTAAATAATAAAGATTATTTAAATTAGGGAATTAATCATAATTAATTAAATAATAAATATTTAATTGACTTTAGAAAATAGTTAAATGATTAAATGATGAAAGAATAAGAAATAGAATAATTAGTAAGATGATGAGAAAATATGAAATTAGAAGAATAAGATTAATTAGATTAATTAAAGAATTAAAGAATTATTTAATCAATTAGAGGAATAATTAGTACATGATCAATGAGACATTTTTAGGTGTCTACATTTGCCCCTCTTCGAGACAAAGTCGGAACGACATTGTTTCGAAGAAAACAAAAAATTTTGCCCCAGTATGCCCTGGTGATACTTAGGGTGTAATACCCACTCGAGAGATTGTTTGTGCATTAAAGACATGAATGATCTCTCGAAAAAAGAAGAATGTGAGATGAAAGATAGAAGAATGGTTAGTTGATTAGAGATAGACATAAGTGATGTGAAGATGATATTGAGATAGAATATGAGAGAATGAACCTTATAATGAAATAGAATGATGTTAGATGATAGAAAATGATTTAGAAAGAGATGGTGAGGAAAGAATCGGCAAACTAACAATAAGCAAATGAGATGAAAATGAGAATGATTGATTCACGAACCTGTGTATTTATTTATTGCACAATATATATTCATCACTGAGCCTTATTATGTAACAATGAAGCTTAGCACATTAGGGTATAAGGAACCAAGATGTAAAGATATCTCATTGAAGAAACAAACACGTAGTAGACAAGGAGTGAACCCCTCCATTTTGGGAAATACACTAGGGGTCAAGGTATGTTTGGCATTCACAAGTTGAATGCTCTTATCACAGACACCCACTAGAGCAATTTCCCTAGAACTTCATCGGTTCATACCACCAACAACAAACAAAGAAAAAGATAATGCCCATCATGGCTCCTCTAGTCACTTGTGGACATCCTTGAGTAGCATAGGAACACAATCTGTCGCCAAATGATAAAAGATAAAGACTAACCCGGACAAAATTCAGCAGCTATATTGACCTTGTACCTTTGTTCTTAGTTGTTTGATGTGATGGTTGATAATGTCTGATCTCGTAAAGTTGTGGACCCCGTTTAAGACTGACCTGTTTGATTTTGAGTGTATCATCTTCTGTTTAAGACAAGATAATGATCACTTGATATGGATATGATACAATTGATAAGACAGTTTGATCAGTTGATTGCCGATGTTTGACTAGATAGTCGTATCCTTTGTTAACTTCGTGCAAAGCATTTGCTAGATATCTGCTAGGGTATTTGTTTCTAGTGAGACATTTTATTGCAAGTTTTTTGATTGATTTTCGATTATTTTTGGATTATGTGGATTGATATTTGAATGTTTTTGGATGATTTTTTCAAGACGTTTTGCAGATGTTTTTGGTACAATTTTGAAGGTTTTTGGATTTTTGAAGGATTTTCCAATGTTTGTGGATTTTTATATTTTTCAATGTTTTTGGATTTTATATTTTTTACATATTTTTTGGATTTTTGATTGATTTTTCACTGTTTTGGGATTTTTTTGTTTTTCACTGTTTTTGAATTTTATGTTTTTCAAAGTTTTTTGAATTTTTTGAAGGATTTTCCAATGTTTTGGATTTGATGAAATATGACTTGTCATCAATTGATAAATATAAGACTAACTTGGACAAAATCCAACAACCATATTGATCTATGCCATTGTTTTGACCATTTGATGATTGATAGGAATGTTTGGTTTGAGAGAGTGAATACCCCGTGTAAGACTGATCTATCTGGTTTCGAGTGTACCCTTCCTTGTATAAGACATGCTAATGTTTGATAGAGTTTGATGGATAAATTGATTAACAAGACATGTGATCAATTTGATTGTAGACTTTGAGAGTTTTTCTGTTGTTGATTTGATTTGATGGATGGTCTATGCTTTCTTGCTTTGATTTTTTTTATTTTTAAGGCTTTTTTCAGGACATTTTATGATTTTGTTTGGATTTTTTCAAGACTTTATATGATTTTTAGGATTTTTTCAGGACTTTTTATGATTTTTTAAGATTTTTTCAGTTATGCCCCTAGTGTGCAAACCTATATGACATGATGATCTGCATGTGGAGACAATGATTTTTTGACATGACCTATCTTAATGCAATATGCATGATGAAGATGCATTTCCTATTCGAACAATGTTGACTGTGTTGTTTAGCCTTTTGTAATACACCAATTGAAATGGAGGTGCAAAATATTTCATAGATAAACGGTTAATCGATCCTTAAGGTCCTTTGGAACATTCAACTCAACACACTTAGTGACTAGGATTGACAATTGGAGACGCGGAAAAATTCCCCATTGGTTCTTGAAACTTTGGTCTTATTTTGCCCATGTGTGTGCAGATGAGTTAAATCTCGCTCTTGTATTCACTAAAGATCCTTAGCATCCTATATGACTAGCTACGTGGATTATCCTAACTTCAAAAGCATCTCGAATAGAGCCTTGCTGCCAGCAAGCTTTTAGAGCTCCAACGAGGTTATAGACTGTAATTTCTCAAATATTGCTTCATTGCCAACATGCGTTCATAGCCCTGATGGAGTTACTCGTATGTTCCCATAGTCAAGCTTTTTGTCACACTTTGTATGCGTGATATTTCAGTTATATATCATTGCTCTTTTGCCTTGAGATGAATATTAGGCATAACTCTTTTTTTCTTTTTTGATTTTCTTGCCTTGACTTGTAAGTAATGAAACCTACTTGGGTGTGACTATTATAGCAATGCTAAAGTAGAATTTTAGATTTTTCACTAGTCATATGATCAACTAGGTTTCTAGAATGAATTAGAGATTTTTTTATTCTGTTTGAGATATAGCAATTGATAGATTTTGGGTGTACAAGTCTCAAATAGTGAAATCACTACCCAACCATAAGTAAAGCATCGTCATATGGTGATGTTGAAAATGAATGACCTTAGGATCTCAAAGACTTCATGTCCGAATATCTAAGAAAGGAAACAACCCTTGTTTCTTTGAATGCAAACAGATGATAAACTTGGACAATTGCCTTGTTTTATTGATGCTGCTATATGCAAATGTAGAAAATTTGCATATGCGATGCATTTGAAAGAGAAACTATATGTGATGCAATATTTTGAATAAAATGATATGCAATGCAAAAAGTAAAACCTATACTAACCCAACCCTTAGGTATAATATCATTTAAGGTGCATGTTGTTCATAGGGTCAGAGAGTGGATCTCCCTCCATGGTAGCCAAATTGTATTTTCCATTGCCTATAACCCTTGTTATGATAAAATGACCTAGCCAGTTAGGTTCAAACTTCCCTGGCTTTTCTTGTTCTACTAGGTTCCTTTGGTTCTCTTAAATGCAAACAGATGATAAACTTGGACAATTGCCTTGTTTTATTTATGCTGCTATAGGAAAATGCATAAACTTTATATGCCATGAAATCTATGAATATGATGTGCTTGGAAAAGAAACTATATGTGATGCGGTGGTTCGAATAAAATGAGATGCAATGCAGAAAGTAAAACCTAAACTAACCCAACCCTTAGGTATAATATCGTTTAAGGTGCATGTTGTTCATAGGATCAGAGAGTTTTGTGTAGGTAGTTCATTGGTCTTTGTTTGAAAAGTCGGATAAAGATGTCTTTTCCAATAGGATATAAGGACTCAGCTAAGTGTAGACATTTAGCATCTCCAATGTTGATTTTTTTAGTTTTGTGGATATTATGTATAACCTCTCCTTCTGCTATATTTACCTCTTTAGTTTCTTCTATAAGCAATTCTAAATTTTATCTTTCGATAGGGAGGTTACCTAACTCGCTCTTGCCATTATGGTTATTTTGATCTGTATCTTTTGTTACAGAGGTACTTGCCTCTCCAAATTATGTTGTCTTATCTAGGTCTAAAACAAATCCTGACTTGTGATCACCTTGTGGAAATCCCTCTCTGACTCCGAGGAATTATACAATGGCTTCATCGTTTTCAAACCAATCTAGAGTTGGTTTTCCTTCTCGCCCCCAATCAATCAAGTGTGAGTGTACAAGGGGTAAGTCATTACTCCCTTCTATCATAGATTCTGATAACATGAAGACTTGATTATTTGAGTGACTTGGTGTATTTTCATCTCTTATAAGCATTATTTGATATCTTAGCATGTCACTTGTTCGTGGGCTAGAATCATGGAGTGATAGGAATTCGTAATCATGAGAGTGTGTCTCACTTTCAATGTATGTTTCAACTTCTGAGGTATTATCACTTCTTTCCTCTTGTTCTTGCCTCTGATTTTGTTGTAGATTGGCTGGTCTCCTTGGCATAGTAGTTGCCCTTCTTAAGCTTGGTATAAGTCATTGCAGTCTTTCTTCGTCTGATTCATTAGGTTGAGCTTGATTCGTTTCTTATGGCAGAAGTATTGATAATAACCAGGGATTAGGTTCATTTGCTAGTGGTAAACCTGTGTCTATTGCAACATTTGCTTGTGTAGTTGTTTTAGGAACTGTATTGTTGTGTGACTCACTGCTAGGCTCTTACAGGAGTTGTCTCATGTCTTCACCATCAGATTCCGCACTAGGCGATGTTGGTACTTGGTTGCTTGTTTGAGATGAAGAGGGAAGTACTCGCGTGGACAACTGTCTGTGAGATATGTAGTTTGATAGTGTTCTTGGTCTATTTAGTATATCTAGTGTGCGTTGTCTTCCCTCTGTGATTTGCGGTACATGCTTATACCCTAACCCTTGATTCCCTGGATTGTCATTAGGAATAATGGGTTCTAATTTTCCTTATTTATGTAATCCCAAGCCTGTGGTACCATCATATCTTTTTGGAGCATTTTGAACCCATTGCCATACTGATCTAGGGGTATCCTGGGTATTGTCATGTGATCCTCTTCCCTATATATCCAATGGTTGATATCTTCATTCAGGGATTCTTCTTGTAAGTCACCCCATCTAATGAAAGAGCATGAGTCTGTTTATCTGACAATTTCTTTTCCTTTGTCTTGTTTTTGTACTACATTTTGAGGCATTTGAAATAGAATACTCTCCACAATCTCCACAACTAATATCTTTTCTATGTAAAGAAGATGTTGTAGGCATATTCTTTTGTGTTTCTGTGATTGTCAATGCATCCATTTGTGTAGTGAGAGGTGTTGCTTGATTAATTGGTACCTGATTATCCACACTTTCTTTCAAGTAATTATAGTGTTGGAATGGATTTGGATCACTTTTTATGGTGATTCCAATACCGTTATACGGGAATTTGACACACTGATGAAATATCGATGGTACTGCTTGCATGGTGTGAATCCATGGGTGGCCCAATAACATGTTATATCCCAGTTCTCTATCCAAAACTTGAAAGGTGACCTCTATTGTTATAGGTCCTATTTGTACTGGTAGCATTAGTATACCTTTTGAGGGACATTCTTCATCATCATATGCCTTGATATTTATCATCTTTGATGGATCAATGTGAAGTTCAGAATATCCCAATGCCTTAACTAGTTTTAAAGTACAAATGTTGAGACGGGCTCCTCCATCTATGAGTACTCTTATGATTCTTCTTTTATGTATGTAAGCTTCTAGATGTAGCAAGTCATTAGACCTGTCGACTATGTAGAATGGATATCCAACCTGGTACTTGTGACTAAGCCCATAGAAGGCATAAGGATCTATACTGATTTCTGGGATCTAAACAAAGCTTGTCTTAAGGATGATTTCCCATTACCCAATTTTGATATGATAGTCGACTTAACAGTTGGGAATGAAATGCTATCATTAATGGATGGTTTCTTAGGATACAACCAGATTAAAATTGCACTAGAAGATCAACATAAAATGACATTTACCTATCCATGGGGGACATACTGCTGGAATGTGATGTTGTTTGGTCTTAAAAACGTAGGAGCAACATACCAAAGAGCCATGACAATGCTATTTCATGACATGATCCACAACATAATGGAAGATTATGTGGATGGCCTATTGGCTAAATCACAGACAAGAGAAGGTCACCTTATGGTCCTTGCACATATATTTGATCGGTTAGAGCAGTACAATGTCAAGCTAAACCCAAAGAAGTGTGTGTTTGGTGTAACAATAGGTAAATTGTTAGGGTTTATCGTGTCTAACAAAGGAATTGAAGTAGACCCTGCCAAGGTCAAAGCAATCATAAATATGCAACCTCCGTCGACACTTAAGCAATTAAGAGGGTTACACAGAAGACTACAATACATAAGGAGATTCATAGTACAACTGGCAGATAATGTCATCTATTCCAGCATTTACTTAGGAAAGGAGTTACTTCTAAATGGATAGAACAATGTCAAAAAGCTTTCCAAGCTCTAAAAGAATATCTTCTAAACACACCAGTGTCCCACCTATTCCAGGAAAACCTTTGTTACTATATATATATATATATATATTAGCGACAAACTTAGCTCTAGGAGCTTTGTTGGCACAACATGGTGAACAAGGAAAAGAAAGAGCTATCTACTATATAAGTAGAACCTTGATCGGTTATGAGCTTAATTACACTCCTATAGAACGAGCATGTCTAGCAGTAATCTTCGCATCTCAAAAGCTGAGACATTACATGTTGAGTCACAAAGTACAACTCATTGCATGCTTTGATCCACTCAAATATCTGTTAAGTAGAGTAACATTGACTGGGAGATTGGCTAAGTGGGTCATGATTCTGAGTGAGTTTGATATAGAGTACGTAGACAAAAAATCCATCAAAGGACAAATTATAGCAGATTAGCTAGCAGAGGCTCCTTTACAGGATAGTCACCCTTTTCTCATAGACTTTCCAGATGAATCAATATTTATATTGACAACATCTATAATGTGGAAATTATACTTTGATGGGTCATATACAAGTCATGGATATGGAGCTAGGATTCTTTTCATCACCCCTCGGGGTGATTCTATCCCTAAGTCATTTAGGATAAATTTTCCATGTACGAACAATATAGTCAAGTATGAAGCTCTTCTCATAGGACTTTGTACAACTGTGCAGTGGAGAATAACAAAATTATAGGTCTATGGAGACTCGCAACTGATTGTAAACCAAGTCAATGATGACTACAACACGAAAGATGAAAAACTCTTGCCTTATAAGCAAATGGTAGAAGATTACAAAGAGCATTTCAGAAAAATCACTTTTGAACAGATTCCAAGGATACAAAACAACGCAGCTGACACCATGGCTATAGTAGGGTCTCTTCTAAATATGCCTAATAATGAAACTCAATTTGAGTTTATTATAGAACAATTGATGATACCGACATATGAGATTCCCCCAACAGAATATGTATGTACAATTGTGGTCTAGAATCCCCGTGGTACAATGAGATATACGCATATTTGCATACTCAGTACATGTCCCCGGATTTGTCTAGAAATCAAAAGAAGACTCTTATTCGTCAGGCATCCAGACACACTATTATTGTTGATACATTGTACAGAAAGGGCTTTAATGGAACTCTTCTCCAATGTCTTAACGAAAATGAAGCACAACTTTCTCTAAAGGAAGGCCATGATGGAATTTGTGGGGCGCATCAAAGTGGTCCACCATTGTCAAATAAATTGCTAAGAATTGGATATTACTGGCCAGCTATGAAAAAAGACGCCTATAAATATGTACAAAAATGTAAACAATGTCAAATTCATGGAGACCTCATTGATGCACCGACACAAGATCTTCAACCTATTACATCACCATGGCCATTTTCACAATGGGGATTAGATCTTGTTGGTAAAATCAATCCTACTTCTTCCAACGGGCACAAATTCATCTTAATAACTACTGAGTACTTTACTAAATGGGTCGAGGCAATTCCTCTTACATACACAACTGGAAAGAAAATAGTAAAATTCATGCTTAATTACATTATCTGTAGATATAGGATTCCAATGTGCATAGTGACAGACAATGGACGCCCATTCAAAAATCGAGAAGTGGAAGAACTATGTGACAAATTTAAAATACAATAGAGATTTGCAACACCATATTATCCGCAAAGCAATGGGCGAGTAGAGACAACAAACAAGACAATATTGAAGATCCTTAAGAAAGTTGTCACTGACACAGGATGGGACTGGCATCTCCAATTAAATCCCGCTCTTTGGGCTTATAGAACAAGAGTACACACCTCTATAGGAGCGACACCATATTCCTTGGTCTATGGTACAGAAGCAATACTCCCTATTGAAATAGAACTACCGTCTCTAAGAGTCTCCTTAAAAAAAATCAAATCAAAGGAAGACAATCGAGTGGCAAGATTACAAGAGCTAGAAACACTGGACGAAAAGAGACAAACTGCTTTCAATCATCTGCAAGGTTATCAAAATAGACTAAGATGGAGTTATAATAAACGAGTCAACCCAAGAACTTTTGAAGTGGGAGATTTAGTTCTCAAAGAGAACCAAAGGAACCTAGCAGAACGAGAAAAGCCAGGGAAGTTTGAACCTAAATGGCTAGGTCCTTTTATCATAACAAGGGTTATAGGCAATGGAGCATACAATTTGGATACCATGGAGGGAGATCCATTCTCTGGCCCTATGAACAACATGCACCTTAAACAATATTATACCTAAGGGATGGGTTAGTATAGGTTTTACTTTCCACATTGCATATCATCTTATTCAAATTACTGGATCGCATATAGTTTCTTTTTCAAATGCGTCGCATTTGCAAATTTTCTACATTTGCATATAGCAGCATCAATAAAACAAGGCAACTGTCCAATTTTATCATCTGTTTGCATTCAAAGAAACAAGAGTCATCTCCTTTCTTAGATATTTGGACATGAAGTCTTTGAGATCCTAAGGTCATTCATTTTAAACATCACCCTGTGACGACGCTTTAATTATGGTTGGGTAGTGATTTCACTATTTGAGACTTGTACACCCAAAATCTATCAATTGCTATATCTCAAACAAAATAACAAAATCTCTAATTCATTCTAGACACCTAGTTGATCATAATCAAAACAGAGCAATGGAAGTTATACGCAGTCATGGAATAGGGAGTTTTGATTGATTTACTTTATAATTCCTATTTCTTGTTATTGTGTTATTTCATTATCTGTTTGTTAGAATTTATTGATTAGGATAGGGATTAATGATTTCCCTTTGTTTCTAATTGATATTTGGCAATGATGAATTTGAGCATAGCACACTTAACACTAGATGGTCAGCCTCGTCCCCCTCATGGCTCAAACTTAACTTTGATGGTTCTGCTCGCAGTGGAGTTGCGGCTGGAGGTGGAATTATAAGAGATATCTTGGGCAACCTAATTCTGGCCTATGCGGGGAATTTTGGCTTTGCCTCGAGTAACATGGCTGAAGCCCCGATGCTCTTCTGGGGGCTTAAATTGGCTCTTGATATTAATGCTAAAAGACTGGTCATTGAAGGAGATTCTAATATGATTATTGAGGCGACTAAAGGTGCTTCAGGGATTAGCTAGATGATGAGTAACATACTAAAGGACATATGGTCTATGATAGTTTGGCTTGAGGAATTTCAAATTCAACACATTTATAGAGAGGGAAATTCGGTGGCAGACTCTCTAGTTGCGGCGGGCCTTGAGATGAAAGGAATGAGGTGCTAGAGAAACCTAGATTCTCTTTCCGACAGACAGAAATCCCTCATAGGGAGAGACCAAAATTTCACTACTAACCAATGATTTGCTATGTCCTTTTTGATGGGTGGAATTTTGGCCCTTTGGCGATGTCATGAGGAAGGAGGGAAATTTAAATTTGAATTGGGCGGGCTATGCCAAGGTGGCATTCAGTGGTCCCCATTTTCTCCACCGCACTAGTCCGGCGATGACATGTCTGGCCACTGATAATTTTGTTATTGAAGGATTGCAGATTCAACTTTTAATCATTAACTTGATAGACCATAGCAAGTACAACACTTATTGCTATAACTGGAACTTAGGATTTCCCCATAATAAAGATCTTTGCAAGTTGGCAGATGAGTTAAGAGGTGTCCTTTCGCATTGGGAAACACCCTAAAATATAATTATTGCAGCTCTCACCCCACTTTGGTTAAATTTTTGTTGATCATTCTTATCTTTCACTCTCATTTTTCCCTCTGCATAACCATTACCAGTTCCGCATTGCTTACCAACTTCACTCTGGAGGAAGCTGTTATGGGGGGAGGATTTAGTTCGGGTTGAGATGGACATCATTGATGACTACTTCCACAATGACCCATGTGTTTGGATGTATTCCAAGGAAGGGGGAATTATCCCGTTCATGGAAGCCATGACTAGGTTTGACGAAAACCTCTCCATGCAGTTTGTCAGTAGCTGGAATGACATGAGAGTTGTTATGGGGGATATTTCGTTTGAAATTAATGAAGACGTCATTTCTTAGGCTACAGGTCTTTCAACTGAGGGAAGGAAGTGGAAGAAAACTACTAGGGTCACGGACGAGACCAGTATGAACAGATCTACAAGAAGGGTGAGGAACTAGTCAAGATGTGTGGGGGTTTCAACAGAGAATGCCTACCTTATCCATGGGACCAGGTGTGTAAAATTATTATGAAATATTTTACCCTTGAGGGAAGATATGGAGTTTTCTATTATTACCACTTCCCATTGCTCAATCATTTTCGCAACCATGACACTATCTCCTTTCCGTTCTTTTTACTTCATGCCCTAGAATCCATTGTTAAAGAGGTTCATCATTGCATGAGTCAGGACAACAATTTCATCATCCTCCATCATGGTTTAATGTTTCAGCTCTACAATTTCCATAGGGTCTTGTGTCCGCCTAAACCCATCTCTACTCAACCCGCTTCCCTCCCTCCATGGCCCCCCTGTCGGTACTAAAAAAGGTAATAAAAAGACCTCGAAAAAGCCTATTTCGCCTTGTCAATCCCCTACCATGCTCCTCTCATTTCCCCCAAAATTGGGGAGAAAAATAAAAGCAATCCTTCAGCTACTAAAGCTACCTCCAAGAAACCCAAGAAAGAACCTAAGATCCTGTTAATTGAGTTTGACGTGGAGGACGGTGTGACCCCGTGGAGGTCCAACAGATTTGCTGGTAAACCCCGTATGAAACAAATTGTTGTGAGGAAGAACTATGCCAATGAGGGTGAGGAAGATTTTGAGAAGGAAGAAAGTGAGAAGGTTGAGGATGATATGGAGGCCATGAAGGGCTCAGAGTCTTCCAAGCTGGATACCAGTGCCCTTGACTCTGAGACCGTTAAGGATGATAATAAGAACACCTCCCCTTCTTTTGCCACTTCCCCCCCGCATAATCAGATCTCTGAGGAGGATGGGAGAAAGTCTGAGGGTGGTCAGACTATTGTTGAAGGTGGAAAGAAGGAGGAGGTGGTGCATTGTGTGGGATGTAATGCTATCTCTGAGGACTTGAATGGCGTGAAGAAGAAGTAGGACTATCTGGATTCCCATGTCAACAAAATTGCAAAATTTGCCATTAAATTCATGCACTCGTCGGCCACTTCATTGTGCCTAATGCACCAAGAAAAAGTGAAACAGGGTGGGCTGGAAGGTGACACCACGAAGGAACTGTTTGAATTCTTGGCTGAAGATTGGACTGGGCTTCTACTCTCCCAGCACATGGGAGCTAGAAAAAATGATTAATGGTGGATTCTTTCTTTTTTTGTTATAGTTGTAGTTTCTGGATCGACTAGATCCCTGTTAAGTTTAATTTCTTTATCAGCCATATGAGGCTTGTCAAGACTCTTTCTACTTTCTTTAGTTTTTATAGTTTGAACATTATGCTTATCTCTAAGGATAGATGGTTTAAAGTTAGTTTCTTTTAGTTTCTTTTTGATTATCTATTGTTTAAGTTGCTATATGGATGAGATTGTTATCAATCTTGGGTTATTCTATAATAGTTGGTTTTTGTTTTTGATGATTAAGCTAGGGATTGGTTGACTGTCGTTTGGTAGTTGTGTGTGTGCTGGTTGCTCTCTCTGAGGCTTTCTATGTATTCCGGGTCAGCCCCCTTGTTTTGGATGCTTTATTATAAAAAACAAGGCTCTCCATAAATCTACTAATCTAAACAATAATAGGAAGCCAAATATAGGGATTCCACAAACACGAAATTGCACAGTATCGTGCATTCACGACAATACTTCTAGCCAATGAAAATAAAGTATTCTCCACATTCCTAAAGTTAAACCATATAATATAATTAATGTAGGGAAATATCTATCCCAAGACTATAGTTCAAACTATATAAAATGATATTTTTGTCAAAACATCTGCACACAGTCATTTTCTACAAACATGGAGAAAACACAAAACCAGAAAATAAATTCTCAAGGAAAGACCTCCAACCTAGATTAGAAGTGATGGAAGAAGGTTGAAGAAGTGCCTGTAGTACCCCTCCTCGATCAGACTCTTTTTGGACATATGTTTGTCTTCAGTTGATTATTCTGTGGATACATTATTGTATATTGATTCAGACTTTATGCGATGTTATTTCAGGCTTTAATTGGATATGCAATGTATGCTTTCTTGCAGTATTTCAGTACTTACTATTAATGCTATTTTTATGGATTATTGTCATGGACTGACACTTTTACCTTACATATGTGATGTGTTATTTATATGTTGTGTGTTTGCAAGTGTATGGGATGCGAGGGGATGATTTTCCTTCACTCACTCTAGTGAGACAAGGAGCGTCATGATTCTCCTTCATCAGTGTGCATGTCGTGTCTAATTATATATTCATCTATATGCATGTGTGGTTCATTGATGCGGGACATTGCAGGTACAAGTATTGGGTAGGTACGAGGTATTGACTCCACCTAGTTTCACAGGTTTGAGCATACCTTATTTGTCCTATGGGAGTGGAGGGGATAGTGGTTTGACCCTAACTTGACCTACAGTCACACTCATGTGAGTATTGTTAGTCGGTCGTCTTTCCTGTTTGACCGGTATGCGAGTCATAGTTGTAAACACCTAAAACTGTCCTGTCTAATTAAATAAATATTTTTATTTATTTAATTATTTAAACCTAATTCTTCTATTAATTAAATAAATCTTTATTTATTTAATTAATTCATTTATCCTCTTCTAGCCTTATTTCTCATTTAAATAAATACATTTATTTAATTAAATTATCCTTTTTCCTAAATGAAATAAATACTTTTATTTATTTAATTGATCCCACTTCCTCTATTAATTAAACAAATCTTTATTTATTTAATTAATTCATTATCCTTTTCTACTTATGACACATGTCATTCATCTCTTAATTCTTACACTACCTACCCTCTCATTATCTTCTTATTTTCTCTAACTACCCTCTAATCCTAGCCGACCATTTATCTTTTACACCTCTCAATCTTATCCCTCCATTTCTTATAGTGTCTTATATATAAGGAGATGCTTCCTTCATTATCAACCCTCTCCCAAGCATTCTAGCATTCGAACTTTCATATGCGATCAAACCTACTTGCAACCATATTTTCGTTCTTTGTTGAGCTCTTGTGCACACATAAAATCTGAGAGCAAATATATCAAGCAAGATCAATGGAGATAGGAAGAATGGAGAACCAAACCCTAGTGGACATGTGATGGCATAATCTTTGTGATTTCATTGATTTGCATTTGTCTTAGGTAATCTTCATATGTTATGGTGGATCTTTGTTGTTGTTAGGCTAGGGTTTCGTGGTTGAATTCATTTAGTCTTTCAATGTTGTTGTTTCCATTTTTACCATAAACATTTTGGCATGCCCAATTGGACTCTTTTCCATTTTCCATTTAATATCTTAGTTGTAGATTTTGTGTTTTTGAAGTTGCAGATCTAACATTTTCTGACAATATTTCGACATTTTCGCCTCTGCGCATATTGGAATCACATTTTTTATTTTCTGTTGCGTCTGTGACCTCTGTAATCGTGTCTGTGTTCGATATTATTTGACTTTTTTGGCAAATTGCAGGGTCGCGTGTGTGAATCTTTCAGTTGCGTCTGTGTTCTGGAACCGCGCCTGTGTTGCCTAGGCGCGTCTGCGAGGGTTTTAGGCACGTCTGTGATCTTTAACCACATCTGCATTAGATTTAATCGCGTTTGTGTTTCTAATTTCACATTTTTCGGTTTTTGTTCTAGTTTTAAGGCTTTATTTCATCATTTTGGATTTCAGGTCTGGTTTATTCGGGCTAACATCTTGTGATCTAGCTAACAAATTGGTGCAGCTTGTCCTTGAAACAACACGTCTTGTTGAAGGCCCATTTTTTATAAAGTCTTTTGGATCTAAAATTTACCTAACTTGTATGCTTGCAAGAGGGGTATTATTGCAAAACTACTAACAAATCTTTGTTGCAGAATTTTTGGCAAGGGTTTTTTTTTTTTATTGTGTGCCTTGTTTTCATAGATTAGCAAACACTTCAATTGGTGCACTAAAATTGAACCAGTGTCTTTTGTGTCTTGAGCAATAGGCTCTTTTTGTTTAATCTCTAGAGGGCATGTCTCCCCGTGTGGCCATTAGGACTACTAGTGAGGAGAGAACGACCCAAGTGGTAGTGAGGAAAACCCACCTCTTCCGAACCACTATAAATAAATGTATCCATGGTGAAATCCATGGGTAATGTGTGCTGATTAGTTCATACCGACACTATGTCTCCCCATAAATCTGTTTGATCAAATTTATTTGATCAATAGTAGGGTGTAACCCTTACTGGCTGGGAGCCTTTTGTATTTACAGAGCTGAAAGTGCCGCATGTATGGCCACACAAGAGGATGCCCTTACTAGCATCTTTTTGTTTTAGAAAGCCAAAATCCTTCTAGTTGTTGGGGCAAGAGGTCTAACCTCTGGAGCAACCCACACACATACATTTCTTAGTAGAGATACAAAGTTTGCCATAAGGAGTTTTGTGGGGACTGATGCTTGGCAGCCCTGGAGAAGTGAGTGCCAAGGGTGGAGCTAGTGGGTTCAAGCATCTAAGTATCCGCTCTGAATAGCGTAGCCTTGGGGGAAATCCCATGTGGGATCAAAAACTATTGTCCTGGCCAACCATAAGAATTATGCTTGTCTTCTTTTAAACATTCAAGATCAAACATCAAAACATTGTGTCTTTTATGTCTTCAAGTGTATACAAAACATTTTTACATCAAACAACACACTTTCTTTTGAGTCATTTTGAGTCCAGACACTTGCAAACATTGAGTCCTCATCAACATTGTGTCCTCTTGTCATGAAAACAGTCAACAATTCAGATTTGGTCACAACAACAACTTTACACATTGGAAAAGTTGCACTTAGTTTTTGGAAACGTGTCTGTGAAGTGTTCAAAAATGTATGTCATTTAACCGCGTCTGTGTAGGACAGAAACACGTATGTGCCATCTTAAGCAAAATTGTATTCACAAAATCTCAGAAACACGTCTGTGCAAAGTTCAAAAATGTCTGTGTTGGGAAACCGCGTCTGTGAAGCATACATGCATGTTTGTGTTCAGTATTGGAAAAAACTCACACTCCAGCAAACAGGTGCAGTCAGTTTCAGCATTCTTAAGCTTCCTAGGTTATTTCTCCAGGTTTTCATCTAGCATTCAACCTATCTTTGGGTCTCACAAAGTCCATCATTGCTTTACACCTTGCATTACATTCACATTTGTCTAAACTTGAGTCAAAAGGTCACTTGCTTGTCCTCATCTTACTTTGTCAACACACTACATACAACAACATTTTTCTAAGTGGTCCCTCATTAAGGTCTATCACCTTTGGGTCTCATTTGGTCTTACTTAGATTCAAGGTCAACTTACCTCATCAAGAGAAACTATCATCTCTTTGGAAGCCACACCTACTCTACTACATACACACTTGGTCTTACACTTTGGACATTGCAAGCATACCTTAGATTCATTTACATTCCATCCAACTCTTTGTCTTCCATATCTCTTTCCATTTTCATCTAGTCTCCCACATCTTGGTCAAGACCTAGTTCATCGTTGAAACCCATTCCCAAAAATCTAGGAGAGAACCTAAAGAGGCTCAAGAGTCCGCAAACATGAGTGCCTATGAGTATGAAATTGATACTTTCTTCAATTCTGATCATACCACATTACCTGACATGGACCCTAATAGAAACACTCAAAATGTGGAGAACATGGATAGCACAAACAACAATGACACACACAATGATGATATGGACAATGTTTCCATACATTCAATAGAAGTGGAAGACTCTATTATGGATCCCCATTTTAATAGATTGGTTAAGGAAATCATGAGATGAGATAGACAATATTTTCTACAAGTGATGGCACAAAGTGGAGCTAGGATACCTCATGATTTTGACATGTCTCAAATAATGGAAAATCGACCTATGCAAAAACCTCAACTCAACATGGATCAAAGGAGGCCTACTAGTGGAGGTAATAGGGGACCACATTTTGTGCCTGAGTCACCATCATATTTGTTTCAAAAACCTGAGGTCCCAAATACACATGGTCAAGCTTATGATACTCATCTACGCAGACCTTTATGGAAGTCTTACAGAAAAATACACTCAATCGCATACCAATGCTAAGGACCAACCTCCAAAACAATTGGATATCTAGAGGCATGCTCAAAATTTGGACACAAGAAAACCCCATGTAAAATTTGTGGGCACTACACAAGAACAAACTCATGACATGCCTGTAGAGTATGGTATACATGGACAAAGAAGATATTCCATTCCTCATTATGACTCTATACCAAGTGGTCCCTATACGCAACATCATTATACACCTCCTCCATACGAACATGTGTATGATCAATACCATCTGTACATGCAGTATGCTCCTCCTCCACCTGGTGGCTCAAGCATGGGATATGGTCCAAGAAGTCGGTCTCCACCTAAGAACAATATGGAACAACAAATAAAGGACTTACAAAAGAAAATGGAAGACATAAATACACCAAAGCCAACTTACACAATGAGAGACATATGTCCCTATCCATTTGACAAAAGCATTCCAATGCCTCCTTTTCCTACACATTTTGTGACACCTAAGTTTGATAAGTATAGAGGAAAAGGAAACCCTAAGGCACATATAAGACAATTTTTCATGGCTTGCATCCAGGTAGCAACATAAAAGACATACTTGATGAGATTGCTCCCACCGAGCTTAGGTAATCAAGCTATGGAATGGTTCTCCCAACTTCCACCTAAAATTAAGTCATGGGGTGATCTAGTAGAAGCTTTCATACAACATTTCTCATATAACATAGAGACAGATATATCAGTTACCACTTTGTGCAACACCAAGCAAAAGGATGGGGAGTCATTTTCATCATTCTTACAAAGATGGAGGAATTTAGTTAGCAGGTGCTCATGTGAAATTCCACAAAAATAAATGGTAGAGATGTTCACCCAGAATGTCAACAAAGACATTGGTTATGACTTAAGAAAAGCTTGTTTGTCCACTTTTAAGGATGTCATTGAGAAAGGCTTAGCAATAGAGAAGGTCTTAATTGAACAAGGAGTAATTAAGATATTCAAAGAAAACAAAGAGGACTTTAAAGGAAAAGACAAGCCACGATTTTGGAACAAAAACAAAAACATAGTAAATGATGGCATTGTCGATGCCAACACAGTAAGACCCAGAATCATTCTTTCTTGATCGAGTTCTACAAACAACCAAGTGAATACTCAAACAACTTCCAAAACATGAAGGAAATATACCCCATTGGGAGAACCACTTGAATCAACTTTTAAGAAGCTAGTGGCAAACAAGATAATAAAATAGGAAATTGTCATCGCTTGAAGAATATTATACAAGATCTTATTGATAGAGGTGACATTGAGATCGAAGGACATTCATCCAACCAAGAACATGAGATGTTTAAGGAACCATTCCCTAAACATGACAAGGGAAAAGCCAAAGCCACATATGAGTAGGCCAACTATACCAGAGAATCCTATAACTATGATTCAACTGCTAATCACATTTCGATGAACACTTATGTCTCTACCATTATCATAAAGGACAAAACGCCTGAAAATTCTGCCCAAAGACCCAAAGTTGTCCTAAAAGGCATTGGACCTTCTTCTAAATCTACCTCCAATTGTAATGTCACAACCCATCGAGGTAAGGTCACTTTGCAAGGTGCTCCAGCTAAAACCACCGCTTCCTCATCAACCAAACCTGAGTATGATCTGGTAGAATAGTTAGGGAGGACGCCAACGCTCATATCCATTCTTGAGCTTTTACGCATATCCCCCGCACATAAAGCCATTCTTGACAAAACTTTGAGAGATACTTTTGTCCCCACTGATCAGAACGTGGACCAGTTTCAAGCCATGGTGGGATACCTTTCCATTCCACATTCTCTTACATTCACCGAAGTTGACGATGCCTCTATAAGACAACCACATAATGCACCTTTACATATTGAAGCCTTCCTACATAAACATTGAATAAAATGAGTCCTGATAGATGGAGGAGTTGGTCTTAATATATGTACTTTGAACACAATAATTCAATTGGGATATTCAGATAAAGTTGTGAATGCTATAAATAAAATTACCATCAAGGCATATGATGATGAAGAGCGTTCATCCAAAGGCACACTAACCTTACCTCTCAGAGTAGGGCCAATTACAAAGGATGTGGTTTGTCAAGTCCTAGACCTGGATCTCACATACAACATATTGCTAGGATGTCCATGGATTCATGAGATGAGAGCAGTCCCATCTACATACCATCAATACATTAAGTTTCCTCATAATGGAGTTGAAGTAAAAGTTAATGGTGATCCTAATCCATTTATATACTGCAATAACTTGAAACCAAAAGCAGAGACAATAATTCCAATTAATAGAGAGGCTATCCCATCTTCTGAATATATTGACCCCGAATCATTAAAACCTTTAACATCAAAGCAAGGTGAGCTTAAAGGGAAATATTAGGACAAAGGCATGCGTGAATATGTTGGCATTATGTGAACTGATATGAGGACATAATGACATTGTATGTTGTCATTAATGTCAATATGTTGCAGAGGTGTGAACTGGCATTTGTGCCAAAGTGAGTGTGCTTGTTCAAAGGTGAACCGGCATATGGCTATGGGAACCGGCACATGGGTTCGTAGTCTCAACTTTAGGGTTTCTGGTTGAAGTGCTTCAAGCCTGTGTGGCCTAACCGGTGACTTTGTGCGATGAGTTAGCATGATAACAAAGAACAAGATTGTGTTGCCACATAAGCCTTGTGCACATGAAGGATCATGCATGAAGAAGATCTTGCCTATCTACCTCAGGAATATGAGAAGACTGTAAAACGACGATAACGTGTGATGGGTTATCAACCGCCATGGAAACGGCGGAAAATGAATGATGGAGATTAATGCAGTGTGCTCAACGGTCAGGATTGAACTGTTTGAATTCCTTAACCTATTAGTTTTAGGGTTTATGCCTCTGACCTAACTTTTTTCTATAAGGTCAATGTTGTGACTCTTTCTAGGGTTGTTGGCAAAAGTTGTGTGTGAGTATCCAAGAGAAAGGATACGTGTTTCTTGCCAGACCAAAAGGAGAGAAGTGATACCTATAGAGTGTAAGTGCAGAAGGAGAAGAGGAGCTTAAGCAGATCTGCATTGGCACTGAGTGTTGTTACCAGATCATAGTAATACCTGTTGATCTCTAACCACCTCAATAGTTGGAAAATCCCTTAATAGGGTAGCCTTAACCGGCTTGCTGTAAATCCTTTAACAGGGTAACTCTAAGCTATTGAGTTTGAAGTCCTTTAGCTATTGAGTTCTTGAAATCCTCTAACAAGGTAACCTTTAACAGGGTTTAACCCTTAATCGGGTATTGTAGCCATCCCTTAACCGGGTGATCTCTAACAGGATCGGTTCCTAGTAGAACCTTTTGTAATGTCTTTAACCGGACAAGGCTCCTAACAGAGTGGACTTCCAAAGAGTTCAAAAATAGCTTGTGGGTATTCATCCCCACCGTGGTTTTTTCCAGTTGAGTTTCCACGTGAAAATATGTGTGTCATGTGTGATGTTTTTATCTTGTGATGCTTTGCTATTGTTTGTCAAGCATATGATGGTTGTGTTTTATGCCCGTTAATAAAACATGTTGAACTAGCTGCTATTATGATCTGATGATAGATTACCTATTTATGCATAAGAGTGAACTGGTAGTGTAGTCTCAAGTTGAGTGAAAGGCTAAGTGAGTAACCGGTTAATGCTTGCCTCAGACATTCTTAGCTTTACCGGTTGCACTCTGTTTCAAACCGGTGTCACTGTCTGCTAGTCTTCTGAAGTGTTTGTTGTCAAACCGGTTTAAGAGAAATTGTTTTGTATGTATTGATTCACCCCCCCCTCTCAGTACCAGTTTATAGTACTATTTGCGCATCATTGAGTTATCAGAATACACTCTAAATCAAACCATATGCTTACGACAAGTTATGAGTTCACCAAAAGAATATGGACAACCACATCCTTCTAAATGGGTATCTATCATTACACTAAAATGGGTTCCTACTATATTCGAAAAGGGGTGAAATGGAAGAAGAAGACCTATAGAAAATGCTTTACAAAGACCCTGAAGATGTTACACAAGATTACATCAAGATACCATGTGAAAAATATGGCAAAGGATTCAAGATGTTACAAAAGTTTGGGTATGATGGTAAAAGTCCTCTTGGCTTAAGAAAAGAAGGTATCATTCAAATTTTGCAACCAAAATTGACATTTAAAAATCAGTGCTCGAAAGGGATTGGTTTCATATCTTCTAGGGTAAACACTCGAAAGGCAGAAGAAGCATTACAAATCAGGGTTTCTAAAGATCAAAAAGAGAGCTGCTATTCCACAGACTCTAATGAATGGGAATGGGGTTCAGACAAATCCTCCAGTGACTATGAACTTACCAAGACATTCAAAGAACTAGGTGAACCCACAAAAGAAGAGTAATTTCATAAAAAAATCAGAGTTGGTCAAGAAACAACCCCTGAGGATCCCAAACAGTCTTTGTCTTTAGGTTCTAGGTCGAAATCACAATGGATGAGGACACCAGTTTCAGAAGGCGCTTTTAGTGACGACAATTTGGACTCATTCATGATCGAGACAGATGAGGAGAGTGCCAATGATGACCTCAACAATTACCTTGGCATACCTGAATATAACTGTATCTACACCCTAACACCCACTGACTTCAAAAACATTGAGGGCCTTCCCCTTGTTCACCACCAACTTATTGACTGGGACCATGAAGGACTTGTACGATTCGACACATTCCAAAATGATGAAGCCTTTATTGACTATTTAGGCATACGAGATGATCTTCCACTGGGGGAGCATAAGGCGGGATACACTATAGAACTCAACAACGTGGCATATTTCAGTGAGGGTGTTGGGCCTTCTAGTTGCAAAAATATAAAAATAAAAACAAATCATGGGTTTTACGGTGAAAACCACATTGTGGCACTGTCTGACCCCAAAAAAGTAAAAAGGAAGGACGTATCTGAGGGTGAAAACCTCTCTAAGGTTCCCAAAGATGGAATGCTCGACATTCTCTCAGTATCATATGAAGAATAATCATCTATGTTAGTACAAGAGACCATCAAAACAAACATTGGTACAGAAGAAATTCCACATAACATATTCCTCGCACAATCTCTGACAGGGAGAGAAAGACCAAAGTTCATAAGTTTCTTCATAGAGTGACAAATAAATTTTTCATGGTCCTAAGCCGATATGTCAGGATTGGATCCAGATTTGGTAATGCATCATTTGACAGTTAAACCAGGGGCAAAGCCAGTGAAACATAAACTAAGAAAAATGCATCCCCAAGTGGCATTATTAGTCAAAGAAGAGCTTGAAAACTTGTTAGATGTTGGATTCATACAACCAATTGATTATCCTAAAAGGATCTCCAACCTAGTACCAGTCAGTAAGTCAGATCACAACATCAGAATATGCAAAAAAATTCAGAGACATTAATAAAGCTTGTCCTAAAGATGATTTTCCATTGCCAAACATCAACCTGATCGTAGACCTCACAACAGGTCATGCAATGTTATCTTTGATGAACGGGTTCTCTGGCTACAATAAAATAAAAATCGCATCTGAGGATCAGCACAAAACAACGTTTACTTGTCCCTGGGGAACTTTTTGCTGGAATGTCATGCCCTTTGGGCTAAAGAATGCATGTGCTACATACCAACGAGCCATGACTACTATCTTTCATGATCTCATGCTCGTAACTGTAGAAGATTATGTTGATGACCTCTTGGGAAAATCAATAGATAGAGATACACATTTGGACATCCTTTCAGTCATTTTCGATCAGTTGGAAAAATACAAAGTGAGACTAAAATACCAAGAAATGTGTCTTTGGAGTAAGCTCCGAGAAGCTCCTGGGATTCATTGTTTCAAAAAGAGGAATTGAAGTCGATCCTGCAAAAGTCAAAGTAATCTTAGAAATGCCACCACCAAGAAATATGAGTCAACTTCGATCGTTACAAGGAAGACTCCAGTCCATACGAAGATTCATAACACAACTTGTAGATAAATGACATCCTTTTCAACACTTGCTACACAAAAAAGAGGAATTGAAGCCGATCCTGCAAAAGTCAAATCGATCTTAGAAATGCCACCACCAAGAAATATCAGTCAACTTAGATTGTTACAAGGAAGACTCCAATCCATATGAAGATTCATAGCACAACTTGTAGATAAATGTCATCATTTTCAACACTTGCTACACAAAAACATCAAATTCAAATGGGATGATAATTGTCAATAGGCTTTTCAGATACTCAAATATTATCTGCTGAACCCACCAGTCTTGATGCCACCAGTCCTAGAACAACCCCTGTTACTCTACATATCAGCTACATCAATAGCACTGGGGGCACTCTTAGCACATCAGGATGCTGAGGGCAAAGAAAAGGAAGTCTATTACATCAGTCATACTTTGGCTGGTTATGAGCTAAACTACACACCAATTGAGTGTGCGTGTCTCGCTGTGGTTTTTGCTTCAGAGAAATTATGACATTATATGCTAACTCATAAAACTAAGCTAGTTGCAAGGACCGATCCATTGAAGTACCTTCTTAATAAGGTGATTCTTACTGGCCGACTAGCCAAATGGGTGATGCTATTGAGTGAATTCGACATTGAATATGTGGACAAAAAAGCAATAAAGGGACAAGCTATCACAGATTAGTTAGCAGATGGACCTATGATAGATGATGCTCCTCTAACTTCAGAGTTTCTAGATGAATCCATCTTGATGGTATCACACACAAAGCCTTGGCAACTATACTTTGACGACTCATACACACAACATGGTGTAGGATTTGGCATCCTCTTTATCACACCTCAAGGGGATTCCATTCCAAAATTATACCGATTGCCATTTCCTTGCACTAATAACATAGCAGAATACGAGGCATTAACAAATGGATTACGGATTGCGATTCGGTGTAAGATCTAGGAACTTCATGTTTTTGGGGACTCTCAACTTGTAATTCGTCAAGCAACCAATTACTACCAAACAAAGGATGAAAAACTAATGCCTTACATGAAAATGGTAGATGACTTCAAGCAACATTTCATGAATTTAACCTTTGAGCGGATACCAAGAGAGCATAATCGAGCTGCAAATGCCATGGCTACTATTGCCTCGCTAATCAATCTATTGCTAAATGAAACCCGCTATGAGTTCTTGGTGGATAACCTTTTGGTTCCCTCGTATGAGATCACTCCTACTGAGATGATATGTATCATTGGTCCTGATTCACAGTTATATGGATCCATTTTCACATACCTTTGTAACAACACGCTTTCCCCTGACTTATCCAACAACCAACGTCGCACTTTCATTCGCCAATCTTCCTGATATGTCATTTTAGCTGATATCCTATACCGTTGAGGTATAGATGACACTGATAACTCAATGATGAACGGATAGTACCAAACCGGTACTGAGAGGGGGGGTGAATCAGTACAGACAAAAACACATTCCTAAAACTGGTTTGTCAGCAAACAAACAGTAACATCGGTCTTAAACAAAGTACAACCGGCAAAACCCAGAATAACCGAGACAAGCATAATTGGTTGACACTTATCTTTTCATACAATCTAATACTTCATTTCCATTTCACCCTAGTGCATGAATAGGTAATCTATCATAAAAAAATATATAAATAGCTAGATCAACATGATTTACCTTTAGACACAAATCACTTAAACCATCACATGAATAACACCACACATGACCCTTTGGTGAAATGGTGGGGCTTCTTGCCTGTAGTGCCTACAACCTAGGTTCAAACCCTGTGGGTTCATCTCTACCATGTTGACAATGGAGCATGTTTGTCCATGGGGAGAACCTTAGAGAAATGGTAGGGCTTCTTGCCTATAGAGCCTACATCCTTGGTTCAAACCATACAATTTTAAGGGGATGACCCTTTGGTGAAATGGTGGGGCTTCTTGCCTATAGTGCCTACAACCTAGGTGCAAACCTCGCAGGTTCATCTCTACCATGTTTACAATGGAGCATGTTTGTCCATGGGAGAACCTTGGAGAAATGGCGGGGCTTCTTGCCTGTAGAGCCTACATCCTTGGTTCAAACCATACAATTTTTAAAGGGCATGACCCTTTGGTGAAATGGTGGGGCTTCTTGCCTATAGTGCCTACAACCTAGGTTCAAACCCTGCGGGTTTTTCTCTACCGTGTTGACAATGGAGCATGTTTGTCCATGGGGAGAACCATGGAGAAATGGTGGGGCTTCTTGCCTGTAGAGCCTACATCCTTGGTTCAAACCATACAATTTTAGGGGATGACCCTTTGGTGAAATGGTGGGGCTTCTTGCCTATAGTGCCTACAACCTAGGTTCAAACCCCGCGGGTTCGTCTCTACCATGTTGGCAATGGAGCATGTTTGTACATGGGGAGAACCTTGGAGAAATGGTGGGGCTTCTTGCCTATAGAGCCTACATCCTTGGTTCAAACCATACAATTTTTAGGGGATGACCCTTTGGTGAAATGGTGGGGCTTCTTGCCTGTAGTGCCTACAACCTAGGTTCAAACCCCATGGGTTTGTCTCTACCGTGTTGACAATGGAGCATGTTTTTCCATGGGGAGAACCTTGGAGAAATGGTGGGGCTTCTTGCCTATAGAGCCTACATCCTTGGTTCAAACCATACAATTTTAGTTGAATTTTTTTTTAATGAAACTAGTCCTTAAAAACAAATTTCCCTCTAATCGGGAAATGGAGGGAACATCGAATGCAGTTGGAAATTTGAAATCGGGAAATGGAGGGAACAATGAGGCTGGATCCTCTGGTTCTAAATCCACAACAGCTCAAGGATAAGCAATGGATGATGAGGATGGAAGACAGGATGGGGACCCATGGCTACAAGACCCTCCTCCTGACTGCAAAAAGATGAAAGACTCCCAAGAATCGAGCCCTGAGGCGGTGAAAGTTGACTCATAAAACAACAAGGAGGGACAAGTATCCAAACCCTGGAGTAGTCTTTTTGCAAGGAAAGCATCTGGAAAACCAACTGGTAAATCGTCTTTCCCCTTTGTGAAAGATATATCAGATATTAAAACGGGTAAACTTGTTATTGAGATTCCTGATTTAGTTATCGATCATAGTATTTCTTTAATGGCTTTTTCTTTGGTGGGGAAGTTTGTTGGACCTCGACCTAATATTGAGGATGTTAGGTCTTTTGTTAAGAGAAAATGGAGAATTAAAGGTCAGGTTGATGTCTCTGCCCTATCCAGAGGTTTTTTTATATTCTCTTTCTCTTGTGAGGAAGATATGGAAGCTGCATTAAGTGGTGGCCCCTGGATGTTTGGTAAATCTTCTTTATCTATTAGAAAATGGTCTCCTAACATGGAACTCAATGACTCTTTCTTTGAATCTACTCTGGTTTGGGTAAGGCTGCCAGGTTTGCCATTGAAATACTGGGTGGAGGATGTTTTCTCAGGAATCGCTAACTCCTTTGGGGAGCTTGCTGTGATAGATCCAATAACAGCAACTCGCAAGAGATTGGTTTATGCGCGAATCTATGTCAACATTTCGCAGAATATGGACCTTCCTAGCACTATTGATATAAGCTCCAAACTTGGATTATGGGAACAATCAATAGAGTTTGAATCACTCCCCTTTGTGTGATTTTCTTGCAAAAAAGTTGGTCATTGGGCTAAGACCTGCCCCAGCAACCCTAAAAAACCTGTGATGACAAACATCCACAAACAGGTTTGGAAAGAAAAGAATAGTAACAAAGAAGGTAATAAGTTAGAAGGAAAAAGTGGAAGCTCTGTCAATATATTAGAACCATCAGAAGGAGATAGAAATGACCTTCCTAAGAATCCCCCTATGAAGGAGAACAAAAAGAATGAAATTAGGGAGTTTGAGATCAAAACAACCAATACCTTTGAGGCCCTACAGACATAGGAGAAGGAAAATGAAATCAATGAAGAGACACTTGAAGAGGGCGAGATTGAGAATATCACTGATTCTCATCATGAGGTCTCTCAAGATTCTATATCCAAAATAGATGAACATAGCCTAGATGAATTTGAAGAACATGCAATTAAATTTGGAAGGAGTAACAAGTTTGGATCGCCTCAGGTAAATTTAAATGCTTTGTTCCAGAATATTGGAGTTGATACGCCTACATCATCCCAAAAAAGAGGAGAACTATGGAGTAATATGCAAGATGCACCTAGTAAGGAACAAGAAGAAAACATAACAGGAAATGGAAAGAAAATAAAAACCAAGAAGGTAGGAGGCCTTAATGGGGTGAAAAAAAGAACCAGGTCCAAGGCTGATTTCAGTGCTTCAAAATCCCCATCGGGATGTAAAACTATGAAATGGCATAGGGACCAGGAGAGCAAGCAAAACATAGCTGATGGAAGGTAGTGAACTATAAAGGAATCCTTCCCTCAGGCTTCAAAATGAAGGTAATATCTTGGAATATCAAAGGCCTAAATGGTCTCAATAAATAGGATATATTACAAAACCTCACTCGAGATCAAAATCCGGATATTATCCTGGTACAGGAAACCAAAACGAGTAAAGAGAAAGTGGAGAAATTAAACTTCTTTAAAAACGGAGGAGTTTGTGGCTGTAGCTCGAATGGAGCATCCGGAGGGGTTGCAATTTTCTGGAACAAGAAAACCATCTCTGGAGAAATGATTGATGAAGATGGCAATATTTTATCCCTGAAAGATAAAAGCATCTATGATGGAAAGGAATGTGTCATTATTAATATCTATGCCCCTAACTCCAAATCTGCTAGAAGCAAATTCTGGGATAAAATCCAGCAAAAAAGAAATTATTTCCCTTCGAACAACTAGGTTGTGATGGGAGATTTCAATACTCCTCTGCAAGACATTGATAAATATGGGGGTACTCAAGCTCAACCAGACATCAGATCTGACTTGATGGGCTTTATTAATCACAATGGTCTCATTGATATGGATCTCAATGGGGCATCCTACACTTGGTCTAACCGAAGGGATGGTGAAGATCTCATTCAGGTAAGACTTGATAGATCCCTTGTAACTAATGATTGGATTCTTTCTCATTTATGCTCCCTTTCTATTATTAATAGAATTGGTTTAGACCATTATCCCATCTCTTTTGTTGCTGAGAATTTTAAGAATAATCAGAGTTTCCCTTTTCGGTTCGAAAAGATGTGGATTTCCCACCCTAATCTTGAAAAATCTATTGCCAACTGGTGGAATATTGATGTAAATGGTACTGCCATGTATAAAGTGGCCAAAAAACTTAAAAATATCAAAGTCAACATTAAGATATGGAATAAGAAGGTCTTTGGTGATATTTTTGAGGCAAAGAAAAAGCTAAAGGAGGATTTGGTTCAGATCCAAAATTCTATACAGAAAGATGGCTATAAAAAATACTCCAAAGCCATGGAAGATGATGTTTTAGTCAAACTTCACAACATTATTTCTAGGGAAGAAATCTATTGGAGGTAGAGATCCAGGGTGATCTGGCTAGAGGCTGGGGACAGAAACACTAAATTTTTCCACATGACATCTTTAAAACATAAAGCTGCGAATAGAATTTCAAGACTTATTGTCGAGGACAAAACTCTTCTAAATAAGGATGAAATCAAGGATGAAGCTGTCAGCTTCTTCAATCAGCTCCTCACTAGTAACAAGGACATTGATCATACCCATCAACACAATTTGGTTAATATCATTCCCAAGATCATTAATCCTTTTCAGAATAAGGCCCTATCTGTTATCCCGTCTGTTGGAGAAATTAAAAAAGTTGTCTTTTCATTTCAAGGGGATAAAGCTCTGGGTCCTAATGGCTTCCCTATGTTTTTCTTCTAGGAATTTTGGCATATTGTGGAAGAAGACATGGTTAATGCGGTCAAAGAATTTTTTGGATCTAGAAGAATTCATAAGGAACTCAATTCCACGTTTATTGCCCTAATCCCTAAAGTTGCTGGGGTGGATTCTATGGGAAAATTTAGGCCAATAAGCCTATGTAACTCTTTCTATAAGATCATATCCAAAGTTTTGACCACTATAATTTTGGTTGTTCTCCCCTTCATCATCTCTGAGGAGCAAAAAGGTTTTGTTCCTGGCAGGCAGATATTGGACTCTATCATTCTTGTGCATGAGAACATTCATTCACTCAATGTTGCTAAAAAAGAAGGTTTCCTGATAAAATTGGATCTGGCGAAGGCTTATGATAGAGTGGATTGGCATGTTCTTTTTATAATCATGGAGGCTTTTGGATTTGATGAAAAGATAATAAAAATTATCAGAGGGCTGATCACCACTCCTATGTTTTCTATTCTGATTAATGGATCTTCTACAAAATTCTTCAAATCATTAAGGTTGCTTAGACAAGGAGATCCCATATCTCCTATTCTTTTCACCATTTTGGCTGAGAGCATGAGTAGATTGATTTACAAATTGAAATTGAATAAACCCATCAAAGGCCTTCAACCTTCCTCTGCTAAAGTTTTTTGCTCTTAATTCCTATGCTTTGGCTACTGGTTAGCAAGTCAATTGGGATAAATCGACTATTTATTTCATGAATACTCTGATCATAAGACAACAGAAGATTGCTAAAATTATTGGGTGCAAGGTGGAAATGCTCCCTTCCACCTATATGGGTCTTCCCTTGGGTTTAAATCCCCCAGATTCCTTTTGGAACATGCTTATTGATAAATTCAACAAAAAACTAGCTGGGTGGAAAGGTTCTATGTTATCTCAGGCTGGGAAATTGCAGCTCCTTCAAGCTACACTCCAGAACCTCCCTGTTTATGCCCTCAACTTATTTGGCATCCCGGCTAAATTTGTTGAAGCATTGGAAAGAATCTAGAAGAGATTTTTATGGTCAGGAGTTGAAGAAAAAAAGAGGATATCCTTGGTTGCTTGGGAGAAAGTTTGTAGACCAAAAAACAAAGGAGGGTTGGGGATTAAAGCTCTAAAAACTTTCAATAAAGCTCTTCTAGCAAAACAATTATGGAGAGCTTATGATACCAAGAAAGATTGGAATCAAATATGGTTTGATAAATATATTCAGAATCAGCCAATCCAAGGGGTCCTTAATTCTAAAGACATTCCTGTTAGATCCTTTATTTGGAACAGTATTATCAAATCCATAAAAGTGGCCAAAGCTGGAGCTGGATGGGTCCTAGGAAAAGGCGACAGAATAAGGTTTTGGGAGGACCCTTGGATGAAGAATGAGGCTCTTTATGATCAAGAGAATAGTCAAGTTATTGAGGAATGTAAAAAAAGGAGGTTTGGGCTTATGGTGTGTGACTACTGGAAGGAGGACAAATGGGTGAGGCTTGATGTTATTCACTCTGGTTTTGCCTTACTCCAGAAGGAGCTGCTATTCTTTTCCCCTAACAAAGACTATGATGATGTTTTTCTATGGAAAAGTAATCCTAGAGGTGAATTTATGGTTGCCTCTGCCTACAAATACACTTTTTCTCAGACCAGTAATCCCATTTGGAGTAAAGTTTGGAACAACATTTTGATCCCTAAAGTCAATATTTTCTTTTGGCTTGCTTCTCATAATAGCACCCTTACTCTTGACAAACTTGGTCCGAAGAGGTTTCAAATTCCCTAATAGATGCGAGCTATGCCAGAAAGAGGAAGAATCCGTTGATCATCTCTTTTTTCATTGTTCCTTTTCCTGGGAAATTTGGTGTAAGATGTCGGAGAAATGGAAAGTTAATTGGGTTATGAATAAGAGTATCAAGGATATTATTTGGCAATGGAACTTCCCCACCAAATGCCAGCTTATCAGGAACCTTTGGTCTTTGACCCTCCCCATGATTTGCTAGGGAATTTGGAAAGAAAGAAATAATAGAATATTTAGGGAAGCTAAGTGTAACTCTCAGGTGGCTTTTGAAAAAATCTGCAGGGCTATAAAAGAGAACATCAATATTCCTCACAAGAATAATAAGCAATGGTTTGTTACTAATGTGAATGATATGGAAAAATAAATACTCACTGAATGGAATCTAATACATAAAGTCTATAGATCTGACAATAAGAATAGGAGAGATAATATTGTTTGGTGCTTTCCTGATCATGATTGGATAAAGGTGAATTTCGATGGGGTGGCTAAGGGCAACCCTGGGAAGTCTGGTGGTGGAGGAGTAATTAGAAATGCTCAAGGAGTCTGCATTGCTACTTTTGCCTCTCCTTTTGGGGTCCACAATAATCATGTGGCCAAAGCTTTGGCCATGTTAAAAAGCCTCCAGCTTGCTCAGGGATTCAAATTCAAAAAAATCTAGCTCGAAGGGGACTCCTTAAACATCATCCAAGCCCTCAAAGGTACAAGCTCTGTCTCTTGGAATGTTACCAACTTAGTTAAAAGTGCTAAATATTTGTTAAATAACTATGTTAGTATAAGCATAACTCATACTCTAAGAGAAGACAATAAGGTTGCAGATCTCTTAGCAAATGAAGGGGTCAATTTAGAGAATGATGTTAAATATATTGGAGAAACTCATTGTAAAAGGGAGGTTAAAGAGCAATTATATTTTGATCGTATCAATGGGTCAAGTTAATATCATGATTATATTTTGGGGAACGAATTCCAAAGACAGATTTTGGGGGCGGATTAACTGCTAGTTAATGAGTGCTTTTTGGCATCATTTCCATGATCATATGCGTGAGGAATATTATAATCATAATTGTTGGGTTTGTGCGGCCATAAACACAAGTTTCAAAACAACAAAAGAGTCTCTGCAATGTAACTCTAGAATTTACAAGCATTTGGGGTTTCATCTGCGGATTGTGAATTATAGCTGCTGGTACTTCTACCTGGAGCTCAAAATGGGTGGTAATTTAAATAGGAACGAGCCCCCAGGATGCGAAAATTGGAAGAGTGAACGAAAAGTCTGGAGAAGACTTCACAGATATGGCTTTACTGACTATATGGAAAAGCTTCACGGAAGTAGAAATTCTGTTTCTCACGGTTTTGCCAGAGGCTGGAGTAACAACAAAGTCACCCTGTTCGGGGAGATATGGCAAATTGATGAGAACCTAGTCGCTGAGGTCATGGGTCTTCAGAAGGAGGGTACCAAATTCTATAGAGATTAGAAGTATGCAGCTGAAGCATTCAAAATCTTTCCAAAATCGGAGGATGAGAAGGGCAAGCTTGTGAAGAAAGACAACATTTCCTATTACATTCCCCAGCAGGTAAAGCCCTTTTGGCAAAACGTTTTAAGGGTTTTAATGGAGTATTTAACTGTTGACGGTAGATTTACAAAAATCTATAACTATCACTTTGCTATTTTGAACCACTTCCATCATGGGGCCAAAATATCCCTGCCTTTTTATTTAGCGTCCTCTCTGAATGAGAGTCTTGCTGACCACGCTAAAAAGCCTAACTCTTACCCTATAGCCCATCAGGGGCTTATATTGCTCATTTATGAACATCTGAAGGACAAGGCTAGGATGACCAAAGATGACCCTCTAATCACGAATGCTCATATCTCTGAGAGTGGCAAAGATTCGGATTCAGATGAGGATCAACCTAATGCCTCTACCCACAAAAAAAGGAAAGCTGACACAGATAAGGCGGAAACGGAGGAGCACTATGATGTGGAGGAGGAAAAGGGTAAGGATTTTGAAAATGATATGGAGTATGAAAAGGATGAGAACATTGGTGAAGAAGATGAAGGGGGTAACTCTGAAAACCCTCACTCTAACCCTATGGGCTTGGGCAGTAGGAATGTTGCTCTGAATTCTAAGGAGGATGACAATCCTAACTCTGTGGGCACTGAATAGGGTAGGGATTCTATGAACACCATCTTGAATACCACCCATAACTATACTTTGGAGTCCTTCAACTTCCAGAAATGGGTTGTCAACAACATTACTAGCATGCAAAGTAAACAAAGGGAGCTGGAAAACAAGATTAATAAGTTGATTAAGGACTTTGGGAAAAAGAATGATGAGACAGAAACTAATGAAGCTGAAGAGGAAATCGAGATGGAGGATTGGCTGGAAAAAGATTTGATCAAAGGGGATTTGAAACACCTGGAGGATGTTATAAGAACTTTGAAAGAATAGGCTGAAGAGGATAAAGACAACATCAACACCCGGGTTGCTCGTACTGAGAAGGCTCTAAAAAACTTCATGAACCATAGTCTCCAGGTCCTCAAAGTCTCATCACAAAACATGATTGCTTTGGTGGATCATCTAGAAAGGAAAAATCAGGATAAGAATCTGGTTATCATTGATGATATTCTAACTTCCAGCACCACCCACCAGACTCCCAGGCACAGAACAAGGCAGAACACTACTGGGATGGAGATTAATACGAAAGATAGCTAACTGAGAGAGGAAAGCAACGACTTGAGGGAAGCGGCCAAGGCAATGATTCTCTTGGTTCAAAATGTTGAGGAATCTATTAAAGTTTTCAAGTAATTTGTAATACTGGGTTTGGAGCCAACTTCTTGCTGGCTTCTTGCTGTCTTTTTCTTAGCTGTTGGTTTTTGTGCTGGTTTTTTGCAGCTGTTTTTTTTCGTCTCTTTCTTGCTCATCTTTCAAATTGTAATTGGGTTTCAGGTCCCTTAAAACCTATTTTTACTTAATCAAAAACACCACACACGACACACAAATTTTTCACGTGGAAACCCAACTGGGAAAAACCACAGTGGGGATGAATACCCACAAGTTGTTTTTGAACTCTTTAGAAGTTTGCTCTATTAGGAGCCTTGTCTGGTTAAACATTGATACAATAGGTTCTATTAGGAACCGATCCTATTAGGGATCACCTGGTTAAGGGATGGCTAGAATACCCGGTTAAGGGTTAAACCCTGTTAAAGGTTACCTTGTTAGAAGATTTCAAGAACTCAATGGTTTTGAGTCACCCTGTCAAAGGATTTACAGTAAGCCAGTTAAAGCTACCCTGTTAAGGGATTTCCCAACTATTGAAGTGGTTAGAGATCAACAGGCATTACAATGATCTGGTAACAACACTCGATGCTAATGCAGATCCGCTTTAGCTCCTCTTCACCTTCTGCACTTACACTCTGCAGGTATCACTTCTCTCCTCTGGTCTGGCAAGAATCATGTATCTCTTCACTCGGATACACACACACAACTTTTACCAACAACCTCAGAAAGAAACACAACAACAACCTTATAGGAAATAGATAGGTCGGTAGCATAAACCCTAAACCCTAAACCTGTTAGGTTAAGCAATTCAAACGATTCAATCTTGACCGTTGAGCACATTGCATTAAATACAACAATCTTGAACCAATCTCAAGATGTTCTCCATCATTCATTTTCTACTACTTTCATGGTGGCTGATAATCCATCACACATTTTCACCATTTACAGACTTCGCACATTCTCGAGGTAGAAAGGAACAATCTCCTTCATGCAAGATCCTTCACGTGCACAAGGCTGACGTGGCAACATGATTTGTTTTTTGTTACAATGCTAACTCATCACACAAAGTCACTGGTTGAGTCACATAGGCTTGAAGCACTTCAACCGGAAACCCTGAAGTTGAGACCACCAATCGGTAGTCATACAAAGCTTCCATGTACCGGCTCCCATATCAACATGCTGGTTCACCTTGAACAAACACACTGCTTCACTTTGGCACATATACCGGTTCACAATGTTATATCGGTTCTTGGTAACATACCGGTTCTCTCTTCTTCAACATATTGACATCAATGACAACATATAATGTCATCATGTCCTCATACCAGTTCACATAATGCCAACAATCTCCCCCTTTGGCATTGATGGCAATATACAAAGATATCTCTCCGCTTCACATCTTCTCCCCCAATTTCTGTAGATATCTTCTCCGCTTCACTTCTTCTCCCCCTTTGACAAAAATGCCAAAGTGGAGGCACAAGCTTCCCTGTTCCATTATGATGCTCCCCCTGAGGAGTAGCATCCTTCAACACATCAATCCTGAAGAAAAATTTGACTATGCAATACTTGACTGATGTGGAGCATATACCTTTAGTTTACCTCCCGAAGGGGCAACACCCTTAATTCACCTCTTAAGTACATAAATGTAGCCTTTGGGAGAGGCTTGGTGAATATGTCTGCTAACTGCTCCTTACTCGAAACATGTTCTTGTGCAATCTCTTTGTTCTGAACCTTTTCCCTCAAGAAATGATACTTAAGCTCAAAGTGCTTTGTTCTAGAATGTAAAACCGGATTCTTGGAGATGTTAATTGCACTAGTATTGTTACAAAATATACTTACCAGTTCAGATACAAGAAATTTGAAGCCATTTAATACATGCTTCATCCAAATTGTCTGAGTGCAGTTCATAAAAGTTGCAACATGCTCTGCTTCCACTGTAGACTGAGAGATACAACTCTGCTTCTTACTCATCCATGAGACCAATCTACCATCGAGAAAGAATGCACTACTGGTTGTGCTCTTCCAGTCATCCACATTACCTGCCCAATCAACATCTGTGAATACTTTCAAGTTGAAATCCTTGCTATATGGATACCACAATCCATAATCAATAGTTCCCTTCAGATACCTAAGAATCCGCTTGACTGCAACCAAGTGTGATTCTCTTGGAATTTTCTGGAACCTTGCAGTAATGCCAACTGCATGTGCAATATCTGGTCTACTATGCACTACATAATGCAACTTACCAATTATTGATCGGTATTCCTTCTCATTAACCAATACTGAGTCATCCTCTTTTGATAGTTTACAACCAGTCACCATTGGTGTACCAACCAGTTTGCTATCTTCCATGCCAAAGGTCTTCAGCACCTCTTTGACATACTTGGACTGAGTGATAAATATTCCATCTTTCATCTGTTGAATCTATAGTCCAATGAAGAACTTAATCTCCCCTATGAGTGACATCTCAAACTCTTTCTTCATCTCATCTGCAAATTCATGACTCATCTTGTCATCTCCACCAAAGATAATGTCATCAACAAATACCTCACAGATGAGGATCTGATCTCCTTCAAATTTCAAGTAGATATTGCTATCTTCGCTTGTTCTCTCAAATCCAATCTTCACAAGATGGAAGTGCAGGCATTCATACTATGCTCTAGGTGCCTGCTTTAGACCATATAAGGCTTTCTGTAGCCTACACACCATGATAGGGCAAACCCATCAGGTTGCTCTATATACACCTCCTCTTCAAGTACACCATTTAGGAATGCAGATTTTACATCCATCTGATATACTTTGAATCCTTTAAATGCTGCATATGCAAGAAGCATACAAACTCATTCCAATCTGGCTATAGGAGCAAAGGTTTCTCCATAGTCTTCTCCTTCTTCTTGGGCATATCCTTTACACACCAGTCTGGCTTTGTTTCTAATCAATGTGCCATCCTCATTCAACTTATTTCTGAAAACCCATTTGGTACCAATGACATTTTTATGCTTCGGTCTGGGTACCAAAGACCATGTACCATTTCTCTCTATCTGGTCAAGTTCCTCTTCCATTGCCTTGATCTAGTCTTCATCTTTATGTGCCTCTTTGAATGATTTATGCTCAAATTCAGAGATCATACATGAGTTTTCTCTGACCTTTCTTCTTGTAAGGATTCCTGCATCCTTATCTCCTATGATCGGCTTAGGATCATGATTTAGCTTGACATACTGAGGAATGGTCTTAACAAATTCCTCTTTCTTTTCTTCTTCATCCTCATCTCCATCAATATCAGCATCTACATCTATCGATGTAGGAACACTGTTACTGGTACTTGGTTGACTGGCAACCGGTTCATTTACCGCTTGCTCACTATCGGTTTCCTCAGTTTTCTCAGAGGTTTCATGAACTCTCACATTGATTCTTTCCATAATTCTCTGAGTCCTATTATTGAAACACTTGAGAGCTTTGCTCTTGGTGGAATACCCTAGGATATTCCCTCATCCCATTTCACATCAAATTTGCTTTGGTGTTCACTCCTCTTGATGTAACATTTGCTACCAAACACTCTAAAGTAGCTAACCACAGGTGTCTTACCGGTCCAATACTCATAAGGAATTTTAATCTTACCTTTCTTGATGAGTACCCGGTTCATTGTGTAGACTGCAGTGCTCACCGCTTCTCTCCAAAAGGTGTGAGCAACCTTTCCTTGAATCAACATTGTTCTAGCTGCTTCAACCATAGTCCGATTATTTCTCTCTGCTAAGCCATTCTATTGTGGAGTCCGTCGGGTAGACAGTTGCCTATTGATGCCATGTTTTTCACAGTACTTGTTGAATTCACCAGAAGTGAATTCCCCTCCTTGATCAGTTCTAAGGCACTTGATCCTTTTACCACTTTCCTTCTCCATTAATGCTCTGAAAGCTTTGAACTTTCCAAAAGCTTCAGACTTATGTTTCAAGAATGTGACCCACATCATTCTTGAGCAGTCATCAATGAGAATCATGAAGTACCTATCACCCTGCACACTCCTAGTTTTCATAGGACCACACAAATCAGTATGCACAAGATAAGTAAATTGTCAGCAGTGAAAGGTTTACCTTTAAAGGTTGAGGAAGACATTTTCCCCAGTTGACACTCTTTGCACAAGGTATTTTCTGGTTTGCTCAGCACCAGCAACCCTCTAACTGCCTTGATCTTATTGGCCTTCACAATATTATCAAAGTTTATATGGCAGTCTCCTATGCCATATCCATCTGTCATCTAACTTGGCCATAAGACATGTACTGATATTTGCATTCAACTGAAATAGGTTACCTTTGGTCTGCATGCCGTTGGCCACCAATTCACCATTCTTTCCTTTGATTCTACACACTCCATTCTTGAATTCCAGAGTGAAACCACTATCATTTAGTTGGGCAACACTTAGAAGGTTGTGTCTGAGACCATCAACCCAATACACATTGTCAGCACTACTCTTTCCATTCAGAGAGATGGACCCTCTGCCTTTGACCATACATGGTGCATCATTACCAAAGCGAACCACACCACCATCATACTCTTCCAAGCATAGAAACTTTCTCTGGTCACCAGTCATATGGTGAGAACAACCACTGTCAATAATCCACTCATTGGAATTATCAAAGTAGGAGACAAGAGCCTTCTTGTCTAACACATCTTCCTTGTCAACAATAAACACAATATCTTCATTTTCTTCATCTTTTGATTCCTCATTTGTGACACCTTCATCAACTGCCACAAAACAGTTTCTCCGGTTTCCTCCTTTGAATTTCTTGAACCTTTCCGGTTTGTCTTTGTTATCACCATTAGGACAGTTTACAACAATATGTCCTATCCGGTTACAAGAAAAGTATTTCAAAGGGAGCTTACCTCTATATTTACCGGTTCCTTTAGGAATTTTCTTGGCAAGAAGAGCTTCAAATTCTATTAGAATCTCCTCATCATCCATTTCTCTGCCCTGTCATGGTTCACCACTAGTGCTAGCTTCTTTTCCTTTTCTGGAGGGTACTGCAGAAACTTTAAAAGATGATTCAGTCTTTTGAACACTACCATCGAAACTATTTAGCTCATAGGCTATCAACTTTGCAATGATGGAGTCTAGGGATACCTTAGTCTTGTCTATTGATCTTAGCTCCTGAATAGCAGCAACCCTTATTGCATAGACCGGCAATAGGGATCTCAGGACTTTTCTTACCACAGTGGAATCTTCTATTTTACCACCTACACTCTTGATATCTCCAACAACGGTTTTGATTCTTATTCCATACTGTTGAATGGTCTCACCTTCAACCATCTGCATGTCTTCAAACTTCCCTCTAAGGCTTTCTTCCTTAGCTTGTTTTACATGCTCATCACCGCCATAGATGTTTTCAAGAGTATCCCATACTTCTTTGGGATTTACTTTATCTTGGACATCGATAAACTCAATGTCAGATAAACTACTAATTAGGGCTTCCATGACTTGCCCATTCTCCTGCATCTCTCTCTTTTGGTCATCGGCGAGAGTACCGGTAGGGGCAACGTAAGAATTCTCAACATAGCTCCAGTGTTGAGCATCCATGATTCTGATGTATATCTTCATTCTATCTTTTTATATATTGAAATTATCTCTGTTGAACTTTGGACCTTCCATCTTCATCATTAGACCGGGATCGTTTCCTCAAGCGGTTAAGCTTATAACACAGAGGACCTGGAGGACGCTCTGATACCAATTGATAACTCAATGATGAACGGATAGTACCAAACTGGAACTGAGAGGGGGGGTGAATTAGTATAGACAAAAACACATTGCTAAAACCGGTTTGTCAGCAGACACTGTGCTTTGGCAGACAAACAGTAACACCGGTCTTAAACAGAGTACAACTGGCAAAACCCAGTGTATACACCTAAAAAAGGTCTGAAGATAGTTAATTAAATACACAGTTATTTGATTAATTCCTCTTCTCAATTAATTGAATTCACAAGCAATTTAATTAATTTGTATATTTATCTACTAAGTAAATAAATCTAAATGATTTATTTATATAGTTCATTTCATATCCCCCTTTGATTAATTAATTCTAAATTAATTAATGTCTCCCCATAATAATCAATTCTTCTAATCCCTAATTAAGATTAACAAACTCAAGTTTGTTGAGATTAATTACCATTTTCCAATTATTTGAATTTCTAAATTCAAATGAGCACATGGCTCCTAACTTTAACCACCTAACCTAACCATCCCCTAACTTAACCCATTCAATCTAATCTTAGGTCTAACTAACCCTATCCTATCTTGCACATCTTAACCTCCCATGGTGTGGATATTCTTTCCTTGAGACACATGGCACTTTTGCCACATGTCTCCTCCCTTGGACACTTTCCCTCTCATGAGCAAGGCTCCTTGACACTTGTCACCACAGAGATGACAAGTCTCCCTTCCTCCAACCTCTTCTCCAACTTCCTCAATCTTGGCCCTTGATATCTTCAAATCAGATCTGAACCGTCAATTCTTGCCACCTCAACTTTGGCCTTGGAATTCCTATAAATATCCCCCATTTTGGAGTAATAAGGATCCCATATCTTATCAATTTAGACATTGTTACTATAGGCATACCCATCCCATCTCATATCAATTTAAGCATCATTACTATAGGCAATTTGCATTTTCAATTAGCTAGTAATTAGATTTTGGATTAATCATAGCATGTTAATCTAGTTTCTTAAATCATGCATTTCATATCATCTCCATAGTCAATCATGATCAAATAGCTACTCAACTCTTGAGTTGTCACTTTGGAGGTCATTTCTCCACTGAGAGCCCATCAATCCAACACCTTCAAGGTCCTCAAGAATAGAGGAAAATGGGACATTTCAAGGAAGGCTTATGGTTTGCATTTCTAATCTAGTTTTCAATTACATTTTATTGTCTCATTATATGTGTATGCCTCCTATATGCCACATTTTTAGCATCACATTAATTGGTGCCCACCGTGGGACCTAGCCCCTTTGATCTTTAACAAGTTTGCTTGCAAGAAATTTCATTAACAGGTTGATTATCTCTTTCAGAGTGCAGATTAGCTCTCTTGGGCTCCTGAATCACATTCTTGGTCTCTCTTGTGGCATTCCGGCACCTCAAATGATGTTTTTGGGAGACTTTTCAACTCTATTTTTATGTTTTTCTATACTTTAGCGTTTTCAGTCTGTACTTTAGCATTTTTGGTATGTATGGTGGCGTTTTTGTCACATTTGTCAGCATTTTTAGTCTGTTTAACAGTGTTTCTGGTGTGTAGAACAACATTTCTAGTGTGCAGGATAGCGTTTCTAGTGTGCAGAGCAGCGTTCTTGGCACATATGATGCCGTTCTTGGTCAATTTGATGGAGTTTTCAGTTTTTTATTGGTTTTGCAAATATTGTATGTTGCATTCCTCATTTCTGCTTCTGGACTGTCATTTTCTCGAACCTAATTTGCAGATTGTTGGTTTTGCAGGTACTTATTTCACTGTGAAAGACAGGAGTCATAAACTATTTCGCCACCAAAGAATGCAATATAAACTACTAACTTTGTTTGCAACCGCGGGATTTTGCACTTATATTTGTTAAATTAGGCACATAGACTAATTACAATGGAAATGAACAAACATGTCTTATGTGTTTTGATGATAGGCGAGTATGCTCTCACCTTTCTTAGGTGATCAGAAAACCAGACTCATCCTTTGCTTTCAATAGTACATTTCTTTAGCAGGCTTGCCCTCCCGAGGAGTTATTAACACTTAGCCCTTAAGGCCGGTGAGAGGGGAACGACCTAAATGGGAACGACTAACGCCAAGTACTCCAACTCACTATAAAATAAATGTGTTTTTGATGAAAATCAAAGCAACAACAGTGCTCGAGAATGGCTCTCATCCGTACCTTCGGGTATATCAAACCTTGGTTTTCAAGGCTGGGAGACCTCTTAATTGAGTTTATACCCCGACGCGCCGAACGGATCCCTTACTAGTTCCAAGTAAATTAGAAGCTACCTGGTTTACCTCCAAACATTATTAAATTCTTAGTGCATGGAGGGGGAAGAATCTCTCCTTAAGATACTCACCATATGTCCCTCTTGATCGTATGCGCAAACTCCCCTTTTGAGACCTTATTGCTAGGCTCATAACGGGACTCCACTAGCTCTCGCAAAGGCAAAAACACGGGTGCCCTTTAGGGGGTGACAAGGTTGTGTGAGCTAACAAGGTACCAAGTTGTGGTCGAAGAACTAATAATGAAGCCAATCTCCTTAGGATAGACTGATTGATGTGTTTTCAAATTGTTCAAAACCCATGAAAACTTGGGCTTTCTTTAAAGCTTCTTGAACATACACTTTATGTGTCCTTTGGGACAAAAATACAATCCGAATTTTGTGTTTGTAAGTCAAGTCGAGTTATCATCCATTCAAATACAACAAACATTGAAAAATCAAACTTCAAATGGTCACGTTCACAAGTTTCACAACAGATTAGCTCTTTCAGTCAAAACAGTCACACCTACGGTCCAAATAGTCGCATTCACAGTCCAAACCTTAGCTCTTTTGGTCCAAACATCAGCTTTATCAATCCAAATAGTCACATTCATAGTCCAAACCTTAGCTCTTTTGGTCCAAACATCAGCTTTATCAGTCCAAATAGTTGCATTCATAGACCAAACCTTAGCTATTTTGATCCAAACATTAGCTTTATCAGTCCAAACAATTGCATTCACAGTCGAAACATTAGCTCTTTTGGGTCCAAACATTAGCATTGTCAATTCAAACAGTCGCATCTACAGTTCAAACAGTCGCACCTACAATCCAAACAGTCGCATTTCCAGTCCAGACATCAGCTCTCTTGGTGTGAATGTTAAATTTCTCATATTTCAACATTAACTTTCCAAGGTTGAGCACATTAGAGTTTCTGGTCAGTTTAGCAGCGTTTCTGGTAAGTTTGCCAGCGTTTCTGGTAAGTATGCCAGCGTTTCTGGTCAGTTTAGCAACATTTTTGGTCAGTACAGTAGAGTTCCTGATCTAAATAGTAGCTCTCTTGGTCTAAAGGTCAGCTCCCTTGGTCAAATCAACAACTCTTGTGAGTTGCATGTCAAATTGCTCATGTTGCAGCATCAGATCTCCTAGGTGGTACTTGCTAGGTCTACATATCCATTTTCCGAGTCTGAAAATCACAAAGTTGGGTCAAAATTGAAATATCTTAAGTTTAAACACTTAATTTACTAAGTCTACAAATTATCATTTGAACTTTTTAGTCATTGTATTGCAAAACAACATTTCTGGTCTATCCGTCAATGTTTTTGGTTTGTCTGTCAGCATTTCTGGTCTGTCTGGTAGCGTTTCTGGTTTATCTGTCAGCATTTTTGGTCTGTCTGTCAGCATTTTTGGTATGTCTGTTAGTGTTTCTGGTCTGTCTCTCACCATTTTTGGTCAGTATAGCAGCGTTTCTGGTCAGTTTGTTAGTGCTTTTGGTCCATATAGCAACGTTTCTGGTCCGTATAGTAGTGTTTTTGGTTATTTTGTCAGCGTTTTTGGTAAACTGCATCAAAATCAGAAAACAAAAATAACCCATTTCTCAGACAGTTAAACATAGAGACTAGGTCATCTTCTTGGGTCATTCAATCAGGTTATCTTCTATAAAACAGATTCAAGAGCTAGACACGCTAAAGGTCTCAAGTATTCATTTCCAACAAGTTTAAAGATCTAACACCTTAAAGTGCAACATCATATTTTCTTAGATAAACTGATCACTCAAACATAGTTTCTCATCAAGATCTATCATCCTTTAATCATGAAACTACAATGATTGATCAAAATAACCTTGTTTTCTATCATAGGATATATCATTCCTATTGGACTTGGTTCTTATCAAATCATCACCATTGCACTCGAAAACTAAAGATCAAAAAACTTGCAAACATTTAAAACACTTAAACCATCTTGTCGTGTCATATCGCGCTATCACATTTACATTGACAGTTGATGCCTTATCAAAAACAACTTTTAGACAATCAAACCTTTGAAACAGAAACAAAAACATTTGCAATAGCTGAAAATCATATCAACATGACATACCAAAGCAAAACACAAGAAGAAAACATAACAAACCAACATTTCAGAACAATCAAACAAGTCCAAAATCAAAATCCAACCATGTTAAAACCTCACAAGGATTCAAATACATCTCAAAATAAAGGTGGTTCTTTTATGCAACTCTTAAAGATATCCCTAAAGGATTTGGCTGAGAAAGATCAAAATCGTGCACCTATGTCTAGCAACAGCTCATCCTGATGGGCTGGGGCTTGGAATAGACTAGCCTAGCCTATGCTCTTTGATCCTCTCCTTGGATCACCAGGTGTTCCAACCACACCCTAGGGTCTCTAGGACTTCCCTTGCTTGTGGAATCCCCTGACCTTGCCCAATCCACCCACCAACAACATGTGATTCTTCTCCTAAACTCTCACCTACTCACAAGCTTAAAAAACCCTTACTTAAGCTAATCAGGGTTTAACTCTTCCCACACCTTCTTAGGTCCTAGCAAGGAAAGGACAGGTCTTTAACATGTTTCTCCAACCACTCATGTGCCCCCAAGAGGTTTTGAAAATCCATCTTGTTACCGATTTCACAATTTTGTTTTTTCCCTACAAAATAGGGCTACAAGGAATGAGCCCCTAATAGGCCTCCATTTTGGACTTTTAGGGCTTCCTCTTGCAAACAATGCCAAAACCTGTGAAACTCCCCAAAGGGACTACTATTCATTTAGCAAAGGCTCAAGGATTTTCCTGGTTTTGGGACCCCAAGTGTCCGTACACTGCCCTAGGTGAATTTAAGGGTTTTTGAGGGTTTTTAAGGGTTTTTAGGCCTGCCAGGGTCACAGTGATGGTTTTTTGTCTTCACCACCTTTCCTGGATTGGTGGAAGCTCCTCCTTCTCACCAATGATGCTCCACACACCCCTCTTCAACTCCTCCAAAGGGTGCCTCCTTCCTTGTCCTTCCTTTCTCTCACGGACCTCTGTAACCTTGACCCTTCCTAGCCGGGCACAAACCAGTCTCGCCTAGGAGTGGGTCTTTGAAGGGGTTGCCTGCATTTTCTAGGGCCCTTCTTCCTCTGAGACACTGTATAGGGTCTATACTCCTATACCCCATGGTTTCATGGTGTTTCCACAATGGGGATAGGAGTTATCGGCCCATTTTCACAAAACAGTCCAAAACTGGACAGTGAAAGAGTAACTCACAAAATATTTACAAAGCACACAAAACCTGCACAATAAACCTAACCTAAATGCTCAAAATGAAAGTATAAACACTATACAAGACTCTCAACATAGTTTAGTTTGTAGAACAATCCATTGTCAATCTTTTAATGCTCCATTTGTGCCGACTGGCAACAAAAACACAATCACAGTCAAGGTCTTTTTCCTTTGGTCGTACAATCTGACACCCAACCCTCATTTTAGGGTTTGCACCAATTTATAATGTCTTTGCCTTAGTTTGTGTGCTAGGGTTAGGGTTCCCAATGCCAAGCTAAGGTTATGACCAATTTGGTGGAAAAGTTGCATGACAACTTTGAAAAGTTGTCATGCAACTTTTTGCAACTTTTGAGCAACTTTTGCAATGTTGCTTTTCTTGACTTTTAGGCCTACATTAGGCTATTCTAGGGACACAACCATGCTAAAAGGACCCCAAACTCACCAATAGGCACACATACCCTCAACTCCAAGAGAAAACTCCACCTAGACTTGTGAACCTAGGACCTAAACTAGGACCTAAACAAAACCAATGAGCTCTTGGCTCTTATTACATTTACATGGCTCCTTAAAGAAGCAAAATCCCAACAAAAAAAAATGGTGGGATCCCTTAGAAGGGTGCTCCTACACCACATCCCTCCATAATAAAATTAACTCTTCAAAGGCATCTATTCCTACACCTCCTGAAAGCTTGCAAGAACCTTCCATAGCATCCTTACCAAACAATATACCCATCAAGCCTATTTCGGAGGATCCTATTCAAATCTCATCTCCTTCACATCCAAGCATTGATTCCTTGCAAATTGAAGTCCTCATTCATAGAATGCTTGTTAAACATGTCCGGATAGATGGAGGAGTTGACTTAAACATTTTCTCTTTGAGTCTTGTCCGTGCTTTGGGTTATTCAGAAGATGCAGTTGATCCCCTGAAAAAGATCAAAATTAAAGCATATGGTGAAGAAGAACATTACTCTAAAGGAATTTTGATGTTACCCATCAGCATGGGACCTTTGAAAAAAGAGACAACATGCCAAGTTCTAGACTTGGACCTGCCATACAACATACTCTTGGGGAGACAATGGATATAAAACATGCAAGCTATTCCATCAACATGCCATTAGTGCTTAAAATTTCCCTACAATGGGCAGGAAATCACAATATCAGTAGACTCAAATCCATTGCAGTGTTGTAATAATCTAAAATCAGCTCAAGAGGTCATGGTTTCACATAACAAAGAGGAAACATATTCCAACACACAATCCAAAGAACAATCATTTGCATCAATTTTGTCAAACATGGAAAAACAAATACAACTAAGAGATCAAGGAAACGGAGAATGTTCATTATCATGGAACAACAAACAAGAGCAACTTGAAGTTGAAAGGGAAGAAGAAGAAGATGTAGAAGTTGATATAGTTCACACGTATGCAGGACAAACGTTAGGAACTAGCCTATTTGAATCAAAATCAAATGCGACTGACATGGACTTAACCGAGGACAATCAGGAGCTACTTGCGCGAGGTCATTTTGACGAGAGTATTGTTCTAGACATGAAAATACATACTGAAATCCTTGACATATCTATCATGACCCCTAATATCTTTGACATAATCCAACATAAGGATCCTTTATCCTTAATTCATCCTGAACCTATGGACTGGGAAAATGAAGGACATACCACCATGGATACCTTTCCTAATGACCATGCCATATCTTTATATCTTAATGAAATCGAACCTACAACAACTCTCACCAGAAATTTCAGAAATGTATCTTCAAGTCAAATGGGTGTCAAATCTCCTAGTCGCAAAAGTGAAAATAAAGAAAACAATATCAAGTCTAATGCTAAAAACCATTTCTTGGCAACATTAGACTGAAAAAGAGTAAAAATAAAGGATGCATCTAATGGTGAAAACCTCCTCGAGGCACCGGAAGATGGGAGATTTGACACCTTATCTAAATTTTATCAAGAGAAGTCATATATCTTGATGAAACCAGTAGAGGCAGTTATCATTGGCACAACTGATCTACATCCAGCAACTTCTCTATCAGAACTAGAAAGGCAAAAATACTTGGAACTCTTCAAAAGGAGGCAAATCAAAAGATGGTCATATGCAAACATTCCAGGGTTGGATCCAGATCTTATAATACATCACCCGAATATCAGTCCAGGAGAAAGCATCAATAATGAAACACATCATGGATCAAGAGCAAGCATACTATTCATCACACCACAAGGTCATACAATTCCGAAAGAATACAAATTAAACTTCCCACGCACCAACAACACTGCAGAGTATGAGGCTTTGGTTATAGGTATCAAAATGGCTGTGGAATGGAACATTACACAACTTTAGGTCTTTAGAGGCTCTCAGCTCATCATCAATCAAATCAATGATGACTATCAAACAAAAGATGACAAACTCATGCCTTACAAAAAGATGGTGGATGACTTCAAGAAATATTTTGTTGAAATCACTTTTGAAAAAATTCCAAGAAATGATAACAAAGCAGCAGATGCCATGGCAACACTTGCTTCTCTATTATAAACACAAGAAAATCAAGAGCGTTATGAATTCCTGGTTGAAGAGTTGTTTCATCCCGCCTTTAATTGTCCTGATTCCCAAACCATCTGTCAAATTATTGGACATGATTCCTCTCGCTATGGCTGAACTTACACATACCTGAAAGATAACATCTTACCTCCTGACTTATCAAAAAATCAAAAGAGAAACTTTATTCGCCAATCCTCCCATTATACTCTTGTCGCGGATACCCTATTTAAACGAGGTCTAGATGGTACTCTTTTAAGATGTCTCGAACAAGAAGAATCTAAGAAGGCCTTAAAGGAAGTCCATAACGACATTTGTGGCACTCAGTCAAGTGGTCTTACCCTTTCAAAAAAACTCATACGCTTGGGCTATTATTGGCCGACTATGGAACAAGATTCTTTTTAGATAGCCAGAACGTGCAAACAATGTCATATCCATGGAAACTTGATCCATGCACCAGCACAAGAACTTCATGCTTTGGCAACATCTTGGCCTTTCTGCCAATGGGGCTTGATCTAGTAGGAAAGATAAATCCTTCTTCATCTAATGGTCATAAATTCATCCTTGTAGCTACAAAATATTTTACAAAATGGATTGAGACAGTACCTCTCACAAATATCACAGGAAAACAAATTGCTACATTCATCTTGAATTACATCATCTGTCGCTATGGAATACTAATGATCATTATCACTGATAATGGGCGACCATTCAAGAATCAGGATGTACAAGAGCTATGTGAGAAGTTCAAAATCCAACACAGATTCTCCACACCATATTATCCACAAGGAAATGGGCGGGCGGAAGCATCTAACAAAACTATTCTAAAAATCCTCAAAAAGACAGTGAACGATGCTGGGAAAGATTGGCATATTCAACTAAACCCTGCTCTCTGGGCCTACCGCACCAGTATCTGCACACCAATAGGTGCCACACCTTTCTCTCTTGTATATGGATTAGAAGCCATATTGCCAATCGAAGTAGAGATACCCTCTCTACGTGTATCACTAAAAGGACTTATCGCAGATGAAGAACAATGAGTATCTAGACTGCAAGAGTTAGAATTGATCCATGAAAGAAGACAAAATGCCTTTGATCATCTAAAGGTATATCAGCAAAGAATGTGCCGAAGTTATAATCACAAGGTCAAACTAAGAATCTTTCAAGCGGGAGAACTGGTACTAAAAGAAAATCCACGAAATCAGTCAGATTGAGAAAAGAAGGGAAAATTTAAACTAAACTGGTTAGGTCCATTTGTGGTCACAATAGTATTTGGGTCAGGGGCATATTAGCTATCAACACAAGATGAAGATCAGTTTGAGGAACCCATCAATAGAATGCATTTGAAGAAGTTTTATGTCTAAAAAAATCCAAAAACAGCAAAAAAGCAAAAAATCCAAAAACAGTGAAAAAGCAGAAAAATCCAAAAACAACGGAAAAAGCAGAAAATCCAAAAATAGTAAAAGCAAAAAATAATTAAAAAAATAAAATATGAGAAAAAGTGCAATAAAAACAGATGGTGAAAACCTGGCAAACAGGCATAATCTGTCGGCTAGCTCTGCCATCTATTGGTTCGCGCATTCTTCTGCTTGCATTCTTTTCCATCAGCGTTGTTCATATTCATCATAAAGCCTTTGTACATATGCAGGCATCCCAGGTGATTTCTTGTCATGGTTTGGATCATTGACTATATCATAATAAGGCTTGTTTATAGACTGGGGGCAAAATCCTGAACCTGGTTGGTGGCAAAAAGTTGCAATCATTTTGAGCTTAATCAAAGCAGGTAGAACAATAGTCAGACAACGCTTGTCAAACAAAAAACTCAGATACATCCAACATTGAACATAAGATCACATTGTCAACCATTAACTATCACATATCAATCTAAACATGACAAAACACATATCAATGGATGATATATTTTGACTCGTGCTTTTAACACTTTGACAATAATGGATCAACTATTTTATGTTGATTTTCGCTATCATGATTTCTAAGTAACTCTAGGATGTCTTTGAGTAGAGGAACGAGGAAGAAACATGATATTTTTCTTGTCTACTATCTGTAAATTAATCATTCATATGTGCAAAGTTATCAAGGAAATGATCATCAGAGTATCATTGAAGATATTTCGGACTTGTCGAAGATATTTCGGACTTGCATATAGAAATGGTTAATACTGCCTGTTTTACGCAAGCAACACTCTGGTCATCTTGGTTCAATTATACCTCAATGCTTGTGCTAACTTGCAATAGCAAAACCCAAGAAAGTAGTGTTCAGGTCATCATGGTTCAATTATACCATTGATATTTGCACCCACTTCCCACATTTCAAAGGCTCAATGATGAAACAAAGCAATAATTTCATGATCGGTCCGATCATTGCATTGCATTTCATTTTTGCATTAGCATTTAGCTTGCATTTCATTCTTGCATGGGATCACAAAATATCATCTTATCCAAGGCCAAATCTATCGCAAGAATCATCAATGTATCATCATAGGTGTATACACAATTAGAACGATGACTCATCTCTCCAAATATTGTCGAGCCAACGCAAATCTTATGCTACCCCCTCAAATATGAACCCACATCAACATCTAAATCTTCCTGCAATAGGATATCAACAAAATGTCAGTTCTTTATCTCATCTAATCCATTCTATCATGTCTTATACATGATGAATCCTTCCTGGAACCAGACGTTTTGATCAAGTCTTATACAAGATATATCGTTCCTAAAACCAGATGCTTTGATCATCTTTGTCTTATACAGGAGGTGTCATTCTTGAAACCAAACTAAATCTTGATCTTATCAATCTAATCAATCTTATCAATTCAATCAAGCTTTATCAATCATCACATCCAGAATCACATCATAGTGATCAAAGAACTCACACTTTCATCAATCAACATTGCAGAAGTCAAATCATTTCTAATCGGGAAAATTTCGCAAAGATCCAAAAACTCCAAAGGTCAATTATCTCAATTGATCTCCCGAGGGGGCATCATCATATCACAATTTAGCAATCAATGGCTGGGGCATCCCATCAAACCAATATCACATCAACATCATCACATTGAGATTATTCTTTGAATCAACACATCATCACACATCGCTTCAAAGAGGGGCAAAATGTATACACCTAAAAATGGTCTGAAGATAGTTAATTAAATACGCAGTTATTTGATTAATTCCTCTTCCCAATTAATTAAATTCACAAGCAATTTAATTAATTTCTATATTCATCTACTAAGTAAATAAATCTAAATGATTTATTTATATAGTTCATTTCATATCCCCCTTTGATTAATTAATTCTAAATTAATTAATGTCTTCCCATACTAATCAATTCTTCTAATCCCTAATTAAGTTTAACAAACTCAAGTTTGTTGAGATTAATTACCATTTTCCAATTATTTGAATTTCTAAATTCAAATGAGCACATGCCTCCTAGCTTTAACCACCAAACCTAACCATCCCCTAACTTAACCCATTCAATCTAATCTTGGGTCTAACTAACCCTATCCTATCTTGCACATCTTAACCTCCTTATCCTAACCTCCCATGGTGTGGATATTCTCTCCTTGAGACACATGGCACTTTTGCCACATGTCTCCTCCCTTGGACACTTGCCCTCTCATGAGCAAGGCTCCTTGACACTTGTCACCACAAAGATGACAAGTGTCCCTTCCTCCAACCTCTTCTCCAACTTCCTCAATCTTGGCCCTTGATATCTTCAAATCAGATCTGGACCGTCAATTCCTGCCACCTCAGCTTTGGCCTTGGAATTCCTATAAATATCCCCCATTTTGGAGCAATAAGGATCCCATATCTTATCAATTTAGACATTGTTACTATAGGCATATCCATCCCATCTCATATCAATTTAAGCATCATTACTATAGGCAATTTGCATTTTCAATTATCTAGTAATTAGATTTTGGATTAATCATAGCATGGTAATCTAGTTTTTTAAATCATGCATTTCATATCATCTCCATAGTCAATCATGATCAAATAGCTACTCAACTCTTGAGTTGTCACTTTGGAGGTCATTGCTCTGCTGAGAGCCCATCAATCCAACACCTTCAAGGTCCTCAAGAATAGAGGAAAATGGGACATTTCAAGGAAGGCTTATGGTTTGCATTTCTAATCTAGTTTTCAATTACATTTTATTGTCTCATTATATGTGTATGCCTCCTATATACCACATTTTTAGTATCACACCCAGAATAACTGAGACGAGCATAAACCGGTTGAAACTTATCTTTTCATATAATCTAATACTTCATTTCCATTTCACCCTAGTGCATGAACAGGTAATCTATCATCAAAAATATATAAATAGCTAGATCAACATGATTTACCTTCAAACACAAATCACTTAAACCATCACATGAATAACACTACACATGACATAAAGATTTTTCACATGGAAACCCAACTGAGAAAAACCACGGTGGGGATGAATACCCACAAGCTATTTTTGAACTCTTTAAAAGTCCACTCTGTTAGGAGCCTTGTCCGATTAAAGACTGATACAATAGGTTCTGTTAGGAACTGATCCTGTTAGGGATCACCCGGTTAAGGGAGGGCTAGAATACCCGGTTAAGGGTTAAACCCTGTTAAAGGTTACCTTGTGAGAGGATTTCAAGAATTCAATGGTTTTGAGTCACCCTGTCAAAGGATTTATAGTAAGCCGGTTAAAGCTACCCTATTAAGGGATTTCCCAACTGTTGAAGTAGTTAGAGATCAACAGGTATTACAATGATCTGGTAACAACACTCAATGCCAATGCAAATCCACTTTAGCTCCTCTTCACCTTCTACACTTATACTCTGGAGGTATCACTTCTCTCCTCTGGTTTGGCAAGAATCATGTATCTCTTCACTTGGATACACACACACACAACTTTTTCCAACAACCTCAGAAAGAAACACAACAATGACCTTATAGGAAATAGATAGGTCAGTAGCATAAACCCTAAACCCTAAACCTGTTAGGTTAAGGAATTCAAACGGTTCAATCCTGACCGTTGAGCACATTGCATTAAATGCAAAAGTCTTGAACTGATCTCAAGACGTTCTCCATCATTCGTTTTCCACCGCTTTCATGGCTGTTGATAACCCATCACGCATTTTCACCATTTATAGACTTCACACATTCCTGAGGTAGAAAGGAACAATCTCCTTCATGCAAGATCCTTCACGCGCACAAGGCTGACGTGGCAACACGATCTGTTCTTCGTTACAATGCTAACTCATCACACAAAGTCACCGGTTGAGTCACACAGGCTTGAAGCACTTCAACTGAAAATCCTGAAGTTGAGACTACTAACCGGTAGTCATACAAAGCTTCCATGTACTGGTTCCCATATCAACATGCCGGTTCACCTTGAACAAACACATCACTTCACTTTGACACATATAGCAGTTCACAATGTTATACCGGTTCTCACATATACCAGTTCTTGGTAAAATACCGGTTCTCTCTTCTTCAACATATTGACATTAATGACAACATATAGTGTCATCAAGTTCTCATACCGGTTCACATAATGCCAACATACACTCTTCTTAGATGTTTAGAAAGGGACAAATTTCAGATTGCATTACGCGAAGTTCATGAAGGAATATGTGGTCCACATTCTAGTGGTCCTACCTTATCCAAGAAACTCATCAAGATTGGATATTACTAGCCCAATATGGAAAAAGACTAATATTAGTTTGTCAAGAAATGTAAGCAATATCAAATTCATGGAGACCTTATTCATGCGCCAGCGCAAGAGCTTCAACCGATTGCAACTCCTTGGCCCCTTTGTCAGTGGGGACTTGATCTCATAGGCAAGATTCATCCACCTTCTTCTAATGGCCACAAATTCATTATCACTACCATCGAGTATTTTAAAAAATGGATTGAAGTCATGCCTCTTACACAAGTCATTGGAAAACAGATTGCTACATTCATTTTTAACTATATCATTTGTCGATACGGTATTCCTCTTTCCATCATCACTGATAACAGACGTCCCTTCAAAAACCAGGATGTTTGTGAACTTTGTGATCATTTCCATATTACCCATTGTTTCTCCCCTCCTATTATCCCCAAGGTAATGGTCAAGCTGAGGCATCTAATAAAACTATTCTTAAAATCCTCAAAAAGACAGTCAATGACGCTGGCCTAAATTGGCATATCCAACTTAATCCCACACTTTGGGCTTATCGTACAAGTGTTCACACACCTAAAAGAGCCACACCTTATTCACTTGACTATGGCGTTGAAGCTATCTTTCCTATTGAGGTCGAGCTACCATCTTTATGAGTCTCTTTGCAAAACATTATCAATGATGACGACTATAGGGTCTCTCGCTTACAAGAACTAGAACTATTGGATGAACGAAGACAAACTGCTTGTAATCATCTCATGGCTTATCAACAATGAATGAGTCACAGTTACAATCACAAGGTAAAGCCTCATACATTTGAGGTAGGTGACTTGGTTCTCAAAGAAAATCCTAAAAATCAGCAAGACAGAGAAAAGAAAGGAAAGTTCGAACCAAATTGTCTTTGTCCTTACATCATCACAACAGTTTATGGATCCGGTGCATATCAACTCTCAACCCCAGAGGGAGAGGCTTTGGAGGATCCTATCAACAACATGCATCTTCGCAGGTTTTACACATAGCTCTTCAGAATATCAAAAAAATTCAAAAATTTAAAAAAAAAATTTAAAAAAAAAAAAATCATAAAAAAAAAAAATCGTTACTTGGTGAAAAGCTAGCAAACAGGCGCCTTGTGACACAAAAAAAAAAAAATTGAAAAAAAGAAAAATTAAAGAGAAATAAATTCGTCCAATGGTGAAAACCGCTTCGGTGGCGTCTTGGGCAAGTACCATGGTGAAAACCGGGTCACCGACGCCATGTGTAGAGACATTTCTCCTCTCTCCTTCAGGATTCACTTTCATCCTTTCACTTTTGTACACACTCACAACCTATCCATCCATAATAAAATTACCCATTCCCATCATGGCTTGTTATTGATCTTCCTAAGATTGGTTAGCCATTCATAATAATCCCTCCTTTTCACAACCTTTCCATCCATAATAAATTAGCTCCTATCTCTGGCTAAGGCAAATCCTATGTCTAGTGATGGGTGTGGAACTAAGAGCATCACACATTCCAAGGAGTACAGTTTCTTCTAGTTTTCTTCAGTCTATCCGCGCAAAATCCACAATAAAGCAACACTTGCATCATGGATCCACAATAAAGTTTCCTCTTCTCCGTAATAAAGTATTAGTTTTATGGATTCAGTCAGTTTTAGATGAGACACAAACAACAACAACAATGGGCTTCAACAAATCAAATCTTTCAACAGACTCAGACAATATAATGGTTTAGTGCTATCTATCCTTTTGTGAATGGAAACATTGTGACCACAATCAAATAGACTTTTACAAGTGACAAGAGACACTAAAAAACTTGAGGACTATAGTTAATGTTGGTGTCAAGTCTTGGTTTTCTTTTGATTTTATCTTTTTGGTGACATGTCTTTTAGTTTTTTCGAGATGTCTCTGACTAGAGATTTTATCTCCAGGATGCCTTTGACTAGAAAGGCAAGGATGGGGTATCGTCACCTTTTTTTTTTCTTTGCTATCTATGGATTGTCTCTTAGTAATGCTATGACTTGTCCAAGGATATGAGGACACTGTGAGTCTAGTGTGAACTGGGGCATTCCTTGTTTGAGACTATCTGGTCTCCATGCAAACGGGTACAATGACTTTCTGGATCGAACCTATGTTTGGAATTTCATAATCTATTTGCCATAATAAAAGCTCAATGATGATAATATCACAAGAATCTCTTTCACTTCCATATATTTTATCTTTCATCCCCCTTTCTTGATCGACCTCCATAGTCCTTCTTGAGTCCGTGTAGCCTCCTATCACACGACTGAGTATAATGACACACCAAAAATATCTACATTTTATGTAGTTTGCACCTGCATCATCACATGTTAGCATATCTCATTTCATACATACATATAGATATCACAATTGCATCACATCCTGCACACAACACATGTTAGCACATTTTACATTCTCATCCTTGTAAATAGTTATTTGCATTATCATATTCATCTGCATTTCATACATTCATATTTGCATAACATTTAAAAACATAAAAGAACAAAAAAATATATTGCATTTCATCATGTACATATTTGCATCCATATCATAAGAATCACATATAAATATGCATCACATAGAAACATACATCACATAGGTACACATGCATATAGCTGCCACAAAGATGAATCATCTCATATATATATCAAAATCATAAGTGTCATGATACAATGATGTCAAAATAATATGGCTACAATCACCAGAAGGTGTCATCATACAAAATGGTACAAAAATTGATACATAGGGAGCCCTCTAAGGCTATGATGAACTCCCTCCCTTAGAGCCAACTAGTCTCGACGGAGTCTGAGCCCTGGAAGGACCCGCCCCAGGATCATATCTCCTGCCCCCTCTATTTGGTGGTGGTGGAGGACCCATGACCCCTCCAGTGGTCCTCATAGTCCGCGATGGTCTCCGGAAGCTCCTAGCCCACTGATATGGTAGCACCACTCCATAGTACAAGTCTCTCTAGTAGGCTATCTCCTCCCCTACCCACAGAACATAGGCGTATTCGGCCTCTGTGTCCTCTGTTGCCTCCCTCCTTGCCCTCAGTGTTGTCTTAACCTCTATATAGCACTGAATAGCCCGATCTCTCTCCCGCTCAGTGTCCCTTAATTGTCTCTTGGAGCCAGCCAAACCTCGTGTCGCCCTATCTGGATAGAGGAACCCACTGATCACTCCTACCAACACCTCTAGTAGAGCCAATCCTGTAGCTGTCATGGTATCCCAAGCCACATGTCCCGCCCTCATCTCCAGTCCTAGATCATGAAACACTCATCTCAGTGCATCCCTATCTTCCTCTTGATTATAAGAAACTAACTCCCCATCAATCGGTATCCTCAGTATCTTGTACACATCCTCCAAGGTGACTGCCATCTCACCCATCGACAAATGAAAAGTGCACGTCTTTGAGTGCCATCTCTTAGCTAATGCAATCAACAATCCCATGTTTTCTCAAAACTCAGCCATATACATAATATATCGTAAGCCCATAGCCTCCACTGCTGCTCTATCCTTGAATGTCAGCTCTACTCGCAAACTCTGAATCGAAGGGAATCTCTCCCGTGACTCCAGCATAGGTATGTCCTTATGCAGTCAAGCAAATCAACTGTGTCAATCCTAGTGGTACTCCCTATTCATCACAAAGTGTTGCTCTTCTATCTTAGTAGTACTCCCTGTTCATCACAAAGTGTTGCTTTGATCCTATCCTTTAGGGCACCTACTTGAGTGTATCCTCTTGAGTAGCTTATCCAATTGACAACGTATGTTCTATCACAAAATTATCAATTTCAGCCTAATCCAATTGGCAACGTATGTTCTATCACAAAATTGTCAATTTCTATGGTACTCCCTGTTCATCACAAAGTGCCTCACTCTATCTTATCCTAGGGTCTCTACTTGAGTGTATCCTCTTAAGTAGTTTGCTAATTGGCAACGTATGCTCTATCACAAAATTGTCAATCCTAGCCCTATCTGCTATCCTAGTCTTCCCTAGAGGACCTGCTTGAGTGTATCCTCTCAACAGCTTATCCAATCGACAACGTATGTTTATCACAAAACTGCCAATTCGACCTTGAAGACATAAACGCGGTTACATTCTACATAGATGTGCCTAACCCACCCAGACACACTTGGCGCCAACATAGACGCACCTTCCCATTATTTCCCCCCGCTTGACATTTTTCTAGACATACCTAAAGCACATTTATTGCACTACCTAGCATGCATTTATGATGGCAATTAATGCAACAAAGTACAAGGAGGTTATGTGGTACTTACTGGCTCTCCTACATCTGCTGGCCTCTAATATTGGCGGACCTGATCGAATATGTGCACCAATGCCATCGCTGTTGACTGCTGACTATTGACTGCTCTTTGCTCTCTCTGCACTATGATCTCTTAGGTGTGTGGATGACAATGAGGATGTTTTCCCTCATAGTCTATCTTATAGACTACCCTAGCCCTCATCTCTCGCGTCAGTCTTCTTTATCTCGTGACTCTGTCACTTTATCCTATCTGGTCAGTCCATTCTAGCCTTTCTTTCTTATCGAGAGAGCGATCTTTTCAAACATTTTCATCCAATCTCTCGAGGGTCATATCATTCCCATCTAAGGGCAAATTTGTATCAGTTCATCTTATCTTCTTTGAAACAACGCGACAAGCTGCATTGTCTCAAAGAGGGGCAAAATGTAGACACCTAAAATTGTCCTGTCTAATTAAATAAATATTTTTATTTAATTAATTATTTAAGCCTAATTATTTTATTAATTAAATAAATATTTATTTATTTAATTAATTCATTTATCCTCTTCTATCCTTATTTCTCATTTAAATAAATACATTTATTTATTTAAATTATCTTTTTTCCTAAATTAAATAAATACTTTTATTTATTTAATTGATCCCACTTCCTCTATTAATTAAATAAATCTTTATTTATTTAATTAATTCATTATCCTTTTCTACCTATGACACGTCATTCATCTCTTAATTCTTACACTACCTACCCTCTCATTATCTTCTTATTTTTTGTACCAATCCTCTAATCCTAGCCGACCATTTATCTTTTACACCTCTCAATCTTATCCCTCCATTTCCTATAGTGTCTTCTATATAAGGAGATGCTTCCTTCATTATCAACCCTCTCCCAAGCATTCTAGCATTCGAACTTTCATATGCGATCAAACCTACTTGCAACCACATTTCCATTCTTTGTTGAGCTCTTGTGCACACATAAAATCTGAGAGAAAATATATCAAACAAGATCAATGGAGATAGGAAGAATGGAGATCCAAACCCTAGTGGACATGTGATGGTATAATCTTTGTGATTTCATTGATTTGCATTTATCTTAGGTAATCTTCATATGTTATGGTGGATCTTTGTTGTTGTTAGGCTAGGGTTTCATGGTTGAATTCATTTAGTCTTTCAATGTTGTTTCCATTTTTACCATAAACAATAGTGTTTTAATATTTTCGCTTTGTGAGTCATCTTTTGATCATTCCTCATTTTGTGTGCTTTCGATTATTTAAATGGTTGTTAAATTGAGTGAATGATGCTATTTTTGTGTTGGCATAATTAGCTGTTTAATTATGCCTTGAGTATTTGATTCAAATTAAATAGATAAAGTTGCTAGAATTGAATGTTAAAAATGGCTTAATATATTGTGTTAAATAGTATTAATATATTGGATAAATAAGTAAGTATATTCCTTTCTATTTAAATTTCAAAATGTCATGTTGAGTTAAAATCTCTTAGAAAAGGGTAAAGGAAAAATAAATAATAAGGTTTTTCCTCTCTACCTTTCTTTTTGACTTTTGGTATTTAATTGTTGAAAGAAAAAGATTAATTCATGAGAATAAAGTAAATAAGATTTCCTTATTTGTTTATTAACTTTATTCTGATTGGGTGGGGAAAAACTCTTCAACCTAAAAGTTTAGGTTGAAATATTTTTGAATATATGCCCGTGAGTTCACGAGAAGGGGAGGATTCATTTTTGGAAGGCAAAATTTGAAAATTGTTTTGGAAGAAGGAACTGGGTTTGAGAATTTGGTTGCAGGGTTGAAGCTCTTCCACAAATTGCTTCCTGGATAGCTTCACAGGTTGGATAGCCTCTCCTTTTATTTTCATAAAAAAATTTAAATTTCTTCCTCTTCTTCCTGTGTGTTGTTTGAAATATTTATAAAATGGTTGTAGATTGATTTGGAGTAGTTGCTATAAGATTTAAGGAAATTTCAGTTTATTATTGATTTAGAATGCTTCTCCAATCTCCTTCTTTGGTTATTTCATGCTTTTAATTTATCTTGAAATCAATTCCTCCATTTGTCTTATGGATGGAGTTGATTTTTTGAGTATGTTTTAGTTTTGATTTATGAAATTTGGGGGGTTATGCTGGCAAAATTTTGTCACATTTGCCCTCTTTGTGTTTCCAAATAAATTTCTTCCTGGGTGTTTTAAAATTTAGAGGTTGAGTTAAAATTCCTCTTTCTCTGTTCTTTGCCTTGATTATTTTACCCAAAATTTTAATTGGGATGTGTCAATCTCTTTGGTTTTTAGCCAATTTGGCTTTATGGAAGAATTTTTTTAATAAATTTGAGTTTTTCTGTTTTCTGTTTTGTCACAGAGATTTTGGGGTTTTTTTTGTATTTTTACGAGTAGTATTTTTCTGGGTTGATTAAGTTTGAATTAGAAAAATTTTATTTAAAAAAAAATGTATTAAAGAAAGTTTTAAATAAAATATTTTTTTATTGCTATGGGTCACGTGGCACGGAGTCGGGCTCAACTCGGCCACGCACCCGAGCAGCGGCTGCTGCTACCACAAGCATGTGCTAGCAGCACGAAGTTGCTACCACATACTTGTGGTAGCAGGCTTCGCTGCCTTGCTACCACAAGCATGTGGTAGCAGTGCAGCGCTGCTACCACATGCTTGTGGTAGCAGGGCAGCTGCTGGCGGTGGGCGGTGGGCCCCATCGCCACACTATGTTTTGTTTTATTTTTATTTTTAAATTTATTTTTTACTTTTTCTTATTTATTAAAAATATTTTAAATAAAGTTTAAAATTATATCTTAATGCTTATTTGGTATTAAGTATTTTATTATTATTATTATTATTTTTTAATGAAAAAAATAAATTAGTTTAATTAATATTATTAATACGTATTTCTGTATTAAGTAATATTTCCAGTCTTTTGAGTGTTTGTAATTAAAATCAAAAATTTATTAATTATTAATCGATTATAACTATTATTATATATATATTTTTTGTTATATATAATAATTGTTATTAATTTATTAATAATATAATAAAGTGGTTTTATTTGTTTGAGAATAAATGAGTTTTTTTAATTGGGAATACTTGTCCATTATTTCGTTATTATTTTTACTATTTCATATTAAACGAATTAAATGGATTATTCTGATTAGTTAGATCTTTAGCCCTATCAATGCAATGATGACTTAATTTTCTCATAGTTTTACATGATGATGATTTGTTTAATTTGATCGATGAAAATTGCAAGTATATATGTTGTTGTTCTTTTACAAGATTGATTGTGTTGGGTCTTAGTGATTTTAGCTTTTCTTGCAAGGGGGTTTAATTGGTTGTTATTCCTCATTTGTGTCAGTCGTCTTGTTGTGACGTATTTTGGTATCTCTTAACCAAGTAATGTAGTATGACCTCGTTGTCGTAACCATGTAGTGCTTGATCCTTATGGTTAGCCAGGGGTTAGTATGTCTTTGTGTTTGACCACTTGTATTTGGATAGTGGTGTTATGGCTTTTTGTTTCACCATAGGGTCCTCGTAGAGTGACATGTTTGTTAGTGTCCTATGAGAGAGTGGCTTTCGAGTGGGGGCCGCACTCGAAGTGGTTGGCAGGATAACCCCTCGAAAGTCAGTTAATAAGTGATAATCTAATAATTGATTAGAGGGTGGGTAGTTGTAATATTAATTAAGATATTGTACCCCGCACATGGTTGAGAGCTCATATAATCTCAAGATGTAGTGGGAAGGCGTGGAATGGCAAACCTACCACCTTGTCTTCACGAAGGGTTGGTAGGGTCCGCATGAGACTTAGATGGAGCTGGGGGTTCGGGAAAGGTTACTAGGATAACCCAGGATGGGGGTTGGGACCTATGGAGGCCTACCTAGGGTAACCATCTTAAGCCATGCGATGACACTCTCTCTTTAGGGTCACTAGTGTATTGTGAGTTTGAGTCACATGGAGTATTGTGGAGTCATTTTGTTATGTCATCCTTTGTCTTGTTTCTGCTTGCTTGAGGGTCCTTTGCTATCTCCTAGCATGATGGGGTGATTCCATTTTGGGATCACATGATCGGGTGGTAGTGCCACTTCCCATCAGATATTCTTGTCTGTACCTTCATGCAAGGATTGGCTTCGTAGGTGTACCTGTGGTTCATGTTTCATGCTCTAGCTCATGTTGGAGTTTATTCTTATGAGACCTATGTGGTCAATTGTATCATTAAATTTATGTAACCTTGTAATTGATTTAGATGTTAACTTTAAATCTATATTGGAAGCCATGCATTTTTATGGTCAATGTAATCCTAAGAGTTGGATGTTATTTACCAGCTTTCATTATGATATGTGTAAATGCTTTATTTTAAAGGAAATTATATTGTTATCTTTCAATCTCTTAATGGTGTAATCTATTATTGCATATGATTAGTTATGTTAATTGAGTAATGTTGGATTAATTGGATTAATCGTAATTGTGTAATTTAACTTTTAGCTTTAATCTTCATTGGTAACCCTTTAGGAATTTTGGTGTAAGTCTTCCACTTGTGTTATTATTGTGCAATGTAGTAATTAATGCACTTAATGTGATTTATACTTTTAAAAAAACATTATTTCACCCTCAGTTGCCTAGATGTGTGGTTATTCCTTTGGAGTTCCTCGTGGGGCATTACAATGCCCAAAAAAATCCAACAAGCTCCCCAAAGCCAAAATCCAAGCTCAAAGTAAAATTTGTAGAAGAAATTTAAAATATTGTAACTCGACAACAAGCTCACGCTGCTGAATAAAAAGAACCAAGCCTAAACCCTAGCCTCAAAGTCAACCAATGGGAGTAGAGGGTAGGTAAGGAAAATATTAAAAACATATTTATAAATATATGTGGGATGTAAAAAGAGATATAACATAAGTTAATTTTATTATCTCCCACACAAATAACAATTAAATTATACAAATATTATAGGCTAAGATTAAATAAATCAAATGGGTAATTAAATAAATAACCCAAAGGCTATAAATTAAATAATCCAAATGGGGATTAATAAATAAATAATTCAAAAGATCACAGTGGATAAATAACCACGACAAATATTAAACACTAAATAAATAAATAAATAAACCATAAACAATAAATAAATACATAAATCACAAATATAAATTAAACAATAAATATTAATTAAATCATAAATCAACATTAAATAGATAAACATTAAATACCAAATAGTTAAATACTCAAAGGCCAATAATCCAATAAATTAAATTAAACATTATTAACTATAAAATCACATATAATACTTCAAATAAATCAACAATAACTAGCATACTCACAAAGCCACAACTCACTAACTGACATGGCAAATTATGCCAAGACGTTGACGACTCAAAGTGAACAACTTAGACCTAGAGTATGTGAGTATGTGAAGGGAACTCATGCCATCTCCAAACCACATATACTATTGGGATTAAAGACATGCTCAGACCTGTGAAGCCAGGTGGAGTCAATGTCTTGTACCTGCAAATCTTACAATCACAAAGTAATGATACAATATATATATATATATATATATATATATATATATATATATATATATATATATATATATATATATATATATATATATATATATATATATCATAACAGACAAGTGATAGGGAATCACAACGACACATCCCATTTACAATGAGTGATGTGACATTGTCCCTCTCATGAAGATAGACATATAATAATCAAACACATCGCATAATCAACTCATCATGTGTAATCATGAAATAGGGTTAGTATAATCATAATAGCATCAAATCCATGATCAATATAAACTATCAATAATCCATCAACATAGTAATGCATATAAAATCCATCAAATCACATTATCAATAATGATAATGTCATCATCCATTTAAATCATCAAAATAGGATATATCCAATAATGTCTAGCATCATAATGAGTAACTGAAACACATATATATTCTCAATCCAAAGCATCATAAGAAGTCTAGATAAGTCTATCATGCATGAAATAAAAGTCAAGTCATGTCAAGCAAAGGAGGGACACTACAAATACAAAAGGACACATCTACACATTAATGGAAGGTTATATAAGCATGTATCATCACTAAAAGGAAGTTACAAGAAGATATAGATTGGATTGATGTGATGAGAGATTAAGTATATAAAGGAAGAGTATAGAACAATTTTATAATAGAGGCTACCCAGGCATATGTGATGTGTATATTTATGCTTGCAATAATGTATGTTATATAAATAATATTTTATGAATATATAACACAACTATCTAAGTCCCTATGAATATATAGTTCAATTAAATATTTAAATGACATGGATATTTTATCTCCCACACCATTATGATTTCCTTTTTATTGTATCATGTTGGGGTTAATTTCTTTAAAGTAAATAATCTAGAACTTAGGCTAGTATCTTATTGTCTAAACCCTTGTATTTATAACATCTTAACCTTTTTGATTCACTAAGAATGTAGTATTATCTAATTTATTTATAATAAAGGCTTTTAATATGAAAAATAAAAATTAATACAATCCCTATATATTTAGGGGTGAAGAGATTGTTTCAATTGATATTGAGTCAATATATATTTATAGTGGGCATATAGGATGGATAGAAATAGTATCCAATGTGTGCTTTACCTTGACATTCTTATGCTCAAATATTTATATAATGTTATATAAAAATTATTATTGAATTTATTACAAGGAATTTGTATGACCTATTACTCTTTGTACCATGGGTATTCAAAATTTTAATACTTTTGTTATCTTAAATTTGATTCATAAAATGGAATTCCTACATACTTGTAGTGTAGTAAATTGTATCCCTTTATAATTTCACACTCTATTTGGGCCCTTGCATTAGTCTTCTCTCTCCTAGCTCATTTAAGACTATTTTTGCCTTATCCTACTTGAGTCATCATATCCTAATATCAAGACTAGATCCTTTGTCCTAGGTCCTGATACTCTACCACCACCTTCTCTAGTCCTTGTTTCAAAGGAATAGGGTGCCCAACACCCTATTATGTGTGGTCCAAGGTGCTTAGTGACCTAGTCCCTCCAAAAGGGGCCCAGATTTAAATGTGCGCAAGTGTCGACCCCCATCATTTGTGATCCAACCCTAATATTTTCTTTTGACTGTTAGATATTGGCCTAAATTAGGAAATACCTTGTGAATCCTATATAAAGTAATCATTTATCGTTCATAAAGTCTAAGAGAAGCTAATTTTATAATTCAAGTATGAGCAAGCATTAATAAGAAAGCATCTTTTTATCTAAATATAAGGAGTAGCAAGCTACAACAACCTACATTCAAGTATAATTTCATGATTGATTTTGTTATATCTTGTCATGTTACTACATCAACACTTGAAAGACTTGTCCAAACAACATTGCATAACCACCATTATCAACACTAAGGTAACATTATTTCATTTCAACATTTCAATTACGATTTAGCCTTTGTCCTTCTTAGGGACAAGCTCTCTTTTACACCATCATGGTTGTTGTGGAGGTGGGAATAGAAGCATTGGGTTTGATTTAAACAAGCATCTACACAACACATTCATTTTTACCTCTTTCCATGTGTGCAAGCATAGATTCAACTATAGACAGGGTTACAGGAGCACAAATAAGATAAAGACAAACAATCCTAGACTTCAATTAGCCAAAAAACCCTAAACTAGGGAACCCTGCACCCATGTTCGATGCTTTTTGATTGATTTTCTAAGAGATAGACCTATAGAACTTTCTAATATGAAATATATGAATTTCTTTTGACAAAGACACCCTCAAATTTGGGTACCTAGCACACCAATCTTGTATTTCCAAGCCCAAATTATAGCTACAAGTTCTTCTTTCTGTAAGTTATGATACTAAATGTAAAGTACAGATGCCAATAGCTAACAAGATGAGAGGGGGGGGGTGAATCATAAAAACTTAATCTTCCATGAAATCAACAGATTCAACCTCGGTAACTTATACTTCAGCAATATAACCAAAACTGCTAAACTTGCAAACTCATAAACACATAATCATCATAACACATATAACACCAGATTTAACGTGGAAACCCAAATAGGGAAAAACCACTATGGGATTTCAGACCCACTAAGAAATATACTCTTCTAGAGTATGCTCGGTTAAAAGAAAATCCTATTAAAGATTACAAACACATTGCTAGATGTGACCCGGTTAAGGGATTTCCCTCAGATCTGTTAGGATCTTCACTTTGTTAGAAGTGACCTTGTCAAAGGATTTCAAACACTCATTTAGAATGTTACCTTGCTAGAGGGTTTATAAATAAGATTGTTAGGTCCACTTAGTTAAGAGATTTTCTGTCACTTACATAATAACAGTAATAAAAATATATCTGCAACTTCACATCTAAAATGCTAAAGCAGATTCTTATTTGCTCAAAACAATCTTGTCATAGGACTTATCTTGCCCCTCTACTGGGCTCCCTACTCTATTATTCAAATAGGTCTTCAAGCTTTTGTGCTTGGTAATCACTATGTAGCATCTCTATGCTTACACTTGCTTGCATACATTGTTTATCAACAATTCCTTATTTATAAACAATTGCTAACCGCTTAATCTCCTTGATCACATTTCCCATGATCAATCTTAGCCATGGATCAGATCTTCAAACTTGACTAGGTTCAATGTATCCTTCGATATGAAAACATTTTACCTTGCCTAGGGACTTGCATTCCTTTCTTGGAACTTGCACAAGGTTATTGTGGTTCAATCTGAGTTGTAGATCTTCCTGTTGATCTTCCATTGCCATAGATCCTTAACAAACTTCATGCATGACATACCAATCATTTATACATCTCCAACTAATCATTGTCCTTCATTAAATAATGCTTTTATCCATCCAATGTGCTCTGACATAACTCGGTTGCAACTCGGTAAATACTAAACTTTACTCGTAGACATTCCGCCTTCATTAACCGATATCGATAACCTTAGGGTTTACCGACTAGGTTCCTTAGGGTTTACCGACTAGGTTCTTTGCTCGGTGACATAGTATAGTATTAACCTTACAATCAACAACATATGTAGGATATCAAAACAATCTAAACATCATGATCTAATCATTGTCTAACTCGGTAATAGTTGCCCATTGAATACCTTATTCCTCCTCTTTCTTATCACATTCTTTCTATGTCTTTTACCGACATCTTAATTCTCTTCAAATCTATCTTCTCAAGATATGGCAACATCATACTGAATCAGAAAATCAATTTCTTGACATCAATGACAAAATAATGTTATAAAGATAGTTATCATCCTTCTTTAGTTATATCAAATAATCTCCAACAACCTTCTCAATATCCTTAATGAAATGCTAACAATCTTTCTTTCTACTGAAATGCCAACAATCTCCCCCTTTGGCATTGATGGCAAAACCAACAATTAAATGGTAATACCAACAAGATATTCAAATTGATTTGGATTCAGATTGCTGTTAGACTTCTCCTGTTATCCTTGAGCTATTAAAATCTTCTGAAGTCTTCTCCCTTTTTCATTAGGCTTCTGAGCTGTTGTCTTGCATTTAGTCTTCTCCCTTTGCAGTAATCTTCTCCCCCTGTCATTAGTCTTCTATTATTTTCATCATTTAGGGCTTTACCATTCAGTCAACCATTTAGTCTTCTCCCCCTTTGACAACAATGCCAAAAGTAAAAGAACTAAATCATGATTTCTTACCCTGTGAAGTGATTTGCCTTGCTGTGTATCGTCTTAGTCTCAGTCAGAGCAACTTATCTCTATTCACTATTCCCTGCACACCTTTAGAAAACCTTATAAAGTGCGTAAATCAGCATCAATCCACACATGATATTCTGTAGATTCATCGAATTGATGCTTTCACTGAACTCTGTCAGTGAGTAGAAGATAGGGGCAGGACCCGTAACTTGCTTCTGAGATACTCAAAAGTGTCCCTTGGCAGTGGCTTTGTGAAGATGTCTACTAATTTCTCCTTTGAACTGATATATTCCAGCACAACTTTCTTCTCTTGAACTTCTTCTCTGAGATAATAATACTTTATAGAGATATGCTTTGTCTTAGAGTGCATTACTGGATTCTTTGAAATGTTAATGGCACTAGTATTATCATAGAATATAGTTACTGACTCGGTAACTTTCTCATTTATACCTTCCAACAGTTGTTTGATCCATGCTATATTGGTACAATTTAATGCTGCAATAACATATTCGATTTCTGCTATTGACTGTGAGATACATCCTTGTTTCTTACTAAGCCAACTTACTAGTCTTTCTCCCAAAAAGAAAGCTCCATCATTTGTGCTTTTCTTGTCATCTATGTTGCCTGCCCAATCAACATCAGTATAAAATTTTAAATCAAAATCATTCTTCTTTTCATATACTAAGCCATAATCTTTAGTGCCTCTCAGGTATCTGAAAATTCTCTTGATTGCTGTCATATGGGTTTCCTTGGGATCTGCAGAGAATCTTGCAACAATACCTACTGCATGTGCTATATCCGATCTACTATGCACAACATATTGCAACTTCCCAATCATAGATTGGTAAAGTGTCTCATCAATAGATGCAGATTCATCATTCTTTGATAGTTTACAGTTGGTAGTCATAGGAGTTCTTATTGGTTTAGAATCCTCCATTCCAAATTTCTTCAAGATTTCCTTTATGTACTTGGATTGAGTAATGAAAATCTCATCTTTCATTTGTAGTATCTGTAAACCTATAAAATATTTTATCTCACCGACTAATGACATCTCAAATTCTTTGCACATTTTATTTCCAAAATTCTTGCATAAGGAGTCATTACCACAAAAAATAATATCATCAACAAATATGGTTGAGATCAGTATTCCATTGTCCTCATCACTCTTCATGTACATATTGTTGTTTTCACTTGTCCTTATAAAACCAATCTTTATTAAGTAAGAGTGCAGTCTCTCATACCATATAAAGCTTTGTTTAATTTACATACATGATCTTTACTCCTGTCTTCAACAAATCCTTCGGGTTGTTCTATATAAACTTCTTCTTCTAGTATACCATTCAAAAATGCAGATTTAACATCCATTTGATATACCTTGAAATTTTTGAAAGCAGCATATGCCAACAATGTTCTTACTCCCTCAAGTCTAGCAACAAGCGCAAAAGTCTCACCATAATCTATTCCTTCTTCTTGAGCATAACCTTTGCAAACTAGTCTTGCTTTGTTTTGAATGACCTCACCTTTTTCATTTAGCTTGTTTCTGAAAAATCCACTTAGTATCGATTACATTTTTGCCCTTCAGTCTTGGGATCAATGTCCATGTGTCATTCTTCTTGATTTGATCAATCTCTTCTGTCATAGCATTTACCCAATCTTCATTGTTAAATGCCTCTTTTACTATTCTCAGTTCAAATTCAGATATCAGACATTTGTTTTGTCTCAGTTTGTTCCTTGTCATCACTAGATCATCCTTATCTCCTATAATCTGACTTGATGCATGATGTCTTCTGACATATTTGGCTAATATAGGCTCGGTAGGTTCTGTATGATCTTCTTCATCACTCGGTAACTGGATATTATCTTCATTTTCTTCAGCAGCTTTCTCGGTAGGACTTCTCGGTTGAACATAAACAAATTCTTCATAATCTTCTAGCTCTTGGAATTTCCTTCATCATTTCTTTCTGCAAATTCATCAATTTTCACATTTTCACTTTCTACTATTTTGTTAGATGATTTGATCAGACATTTAAATGCTTTACTTCTAGAAGAATAACCAAGAAATGTTCCTTCTTCACTTTTCTGATCAAACTTTCCATTTCTGTCATCTTTGTGAACATAGCATCTACTTCCAAAGATTTTAAAATAACTTACATTAGGTATCTTGTCATACCAGATCTCATATGGTGTCTTCATAGTTCCTTTCTTTAGTTGAACTCAGTTCAGGGTGTAAACTGTAGTGCTGATTGCTTCTCTCCAAAATGTTTGAGGTACACTCTTTTCTATCATCAGGGTTCTAGCACAATCCACAATTGATCTATTTCTTCTCTTGGCTATCCCATTTTGCTGAGGTGTTCTTGGTGTAGATACTTGCCTTTTTATACCATGATCATTGTAGAATAAGTTAAATTCATCATAAGTGAATTCTCCTCCTCTATCAGATCTAAGACATTTTAGTTGTCTTCCTATTTCATTTTCAACTCTTGCCTTGTACCATTTAAACATTTGAAAAGCTTCTGATTTTTCTTTTAAAAACATAACTGACATCATCCTTGAGTAATCATCCACAAATAATATGAAATATTTATCACCATAATAACTTTGAATTTTCATGGGACCACAAAGATCAGTGTGTACTAGATCTAAAATTCCTTTAGAAGTGTAGGACTTACTTGTAAAGCTTGATCTTGTCATCTTACCCATCTGGCATCCTCGACACATAACATTCTCAGGTTTTTCAAGACTTGGTAGACCTCTTACTCAGTGCTTCTTGCTTATTTTGATCAGATTATCAAAATTTACATGACAAAACCTTTTATGCCATAACCAGGTATCATCTATTTTTGCATAAAGACACTTGTTCCGAGTTGAATCAAGATGAAATGTATTACCTTTTGTTTGTGTCCTGGTAGCAGCTAACTTTCCATGCTTGTCATGAACTTTGACAACTCCTTTCTAAAATTCTATTCGGTATCCTGTATTGTTTAGCTATGCCACACTCAACAAATTGTATTTCAAACCTTCAACCCAGTATACATCATCACATTTAGCATTGTCAAGACATGTTATAGATCCTTTACCTTTCACCGGACATGGTGCATCATTACCAAATCTTACATAGCCTCCATCATAGTCTTCTAATTTAACAAACTTGTGTTTATCACCTGTCATGTGATGTGAGCATCCACTGTCTATGATCCAAGAATCATTATTATTTATGCGAGATATTAGGGCTTTTTCTTCATACCTTTCTTCATTTGATCCATCTTTAATAGCCACATAAACAACTTCCTCAGTATCAGTTTCATCAGATTTATCATCGTTGGATTCTTCATCAGCTACTAGGCATGTCTTTCTATCTCTCCTTCTGAAGTCTCGGTGTCCTCTGTATTGGTTGTCTTTCTGCTTGTTATCTCGGTATTCTCTCTTTTCACTAGATTCTTTGTCAAGGCAGTTAGAAGCCATATGTCCTATTTTATCACAATTGAAACATTTTAAAGGTAGCTTTCCTTTATACTTACCTTTTCCTCTCGGTAACCTTCTGGCTAATAATGCTTCAAACTCTTCTTGCTTCTTGACTTCCTCATACAATCTGTGTACTTCTTCCATGTTCTTACGAAATCTTTTACTTTCTCCACTGTGATTCCCTTCAGAGCACTTACTCATTCTATCATTGTAATCATCAGATTCACCAATATGAAAAGAACTGAATGCAGATTCTACTTTATTTACAGAAAACCCACTGTTATCAAAATTACTTAACTCAAATGCATGTAGCTTACCAATAGTAGCATCTAAAGAAACTGGCATGTTAGGTACAGACCTCAATTCATTGATTGCAGAGACTCGAATGGCATAAGAAGGTAGAATAGTTCTCAACAACTTACTTGTTACATCCTTTTCTTCAATAGTTCCTCCTTCTCCTTTAATTTGATTGACAATCTCCTTTAGCCTTGTACTATATTGGGTTATGTTCTCACCTTCATTCATTCTCATGGATTCAATTTGTCCTCTTACACTATCTACTTTTTCTCTTTGAACATGTTCATCACCGCCATACACAGATATAAGCTTGGTCAACATTGCTTTTGCATCATTGCAGCCTTCTAGATCATTAAACTCTGAGTCGGTCAATGCTGATGTTATTTCAATCATAGCTTGAATATGTTCTTGCTTTGCCTTTATCTCTTCCAAGGTCATCAGGCTAGTGCTTGGTGGTATGTAATCATTCTCCAAATAATATGTTGCATATTCTCCAATTCCTAATAAATGCAACTTCATCCTTTTCTGCCATGTGGAGAAACTTGACTTGTTCAGCTTTGGTGCATCCCTTTTATACATCTTTGGATCTTTGCCTCAAGTACCTTTAAACTTTTTCTTCTGGAGTCCAAAGCTCTGATACCAATTGTAAGTTTTGATACTAAATGTAAAGTACAGATACCAATAGCTAACAAGATGAGAGGGGGGGGGTGAATCATACAAACTTAATCTTCCATGAAATCAACAGATTCAACCTCGGTAACTTATACTTCAACAATATAACCAAAACTACTAAACATGCAAACTCATAAACACATAATCATCATAACACATATAACACCATATTTAACGTGGAAACCCAAATAGGGAAAAACCACTATGGGATTTCAGACCCACTAAGAAATATACTCTTCTAGAGTATGCTCAGTTAAAAGCAAATCCTGTTAAAGATTACAAACACATTGCTAGATGTGATCCGTTTAAGGGATTTCCCTTAGATCTGTTAGGATCTTCACTTTGTTAGAAGTGACCTTGTCAAAGGATTTCAAACACTCATTTAGAATGTTACCTTCCTAGAGGGTTTACAAATAAGACTGTTAGGTCCACTCGGTTAAGAGATTTTTGGCCACTTACATAATAACAGTAATAAAAATATATTTGCAACTTCACGTCTAAAATGCTAAAGCAGATTCTTATTTGCTCAAAACAATCTTGTCATAGGACTTATCTTGTCCCTCTACTGGGCTCCCTACTCTGTTATTCAAACAGGTCTTCAAGCTTCTATGCTCGGTAATCACTATGTAGCATCCTTGTGCTTACACTTGCCCGCATACATTGTTTATCAACAATTCCTTATTTATAAACAATTGCTAACCGCTTAATCTCCTTGATCACATTTCCCATGATTAATCTTAGCCATTAGATCTTCAAACTTGACTAGGTTAAATGTATCCTTCAATCTGAAAATGTTTTACCTTGCCTAGGGACTTGCATTCCTTTCTTGGAACTTGCACAAGGTTATTGCAGTTCAATCTGAGCTATAGATCTTCCTGCCGATCTTCCATTGCCATAGATCCTTAACAAACTTCATGCATGGCATACCAATCATTTATACATCTCCAGCTAATCATTGGCCTTCATTAAATAATGCTTTTATCCATCCAATGCGCTCTATCATAACTCAGTTGCAACTCGGTAAATACTAAACTTTACTCGATAGACATTCCGCCTTCATTAACCGATATCGATAACCTTAGGGTTTACCGACTAGGTTCCTTAGGGTTTACCGACTAGGTTCTTTGCTCGGTGACATAGTATAGTATTAACCTTACAATCAACAACATATGTAGGATATCAAAACAATCTAAACATCATGATCTCATCATTATCTAACTCGGTAATAGTTGCCCATTGAATATCTTATTCCTCCTCTTTCTTATCACATTCTTTCTGTTTCTTTTACCGACATCTTAATTCTCTTCAAATCTATCTTCTCAAGATATGGAAACATCATACTGAATTAGAAAATCAATTTCTTGACATCAATGACAAAATAATGTTATAAAGATAGTTATCATCCTTCTTCAGTTATATCAAATAATCTCCAACAACCTTCTTAATATCCTTAATGAAATGCTAACAATCTTTCTTTCTACTGAAATGCCAACACTTTCACTCCTATTTCCATATCTCTTCTACTATGTTGATTTATAGTTCTATTTCTTGTTGTTTATGTTGAAATTTATCAATTTCCTACCATTTAACCTAGTTCATTTACACACATTTTGCAATCTCAAAATCCATAGCAATTAAAAAGGAGTCATAAAACCACAAAGTGTTCAACTCTCCTATTAGTACTATAGTTGAACCTAGTTTGTGATTCTCAATGATATGCATCAATGGAGATTTCAGATCTTAATTTACATACCTAGGTTAGAATCTCATTTCCCACATATCAATACCATAGGGTCCGAATAAATTATTATTGTTATTTTATCTAGGTTTAATTAATTAATAGAAATAATAAAATATAATTAAACTCAAAGAAAAATGAGTTGAGATATAAACATACCTAGGTTAGAATCTCATTTCCCACACATCAATACCATAGGTGAATAAATTATTATTGTTATTTTATCTAGGTTTAATTAATTAATAGAAATAATAAAATATAATTAAACTCAAAGAAAAATGAGTTGAGATATAAACATGTAAATAATATGTGAGTGAAAGGAATACTAATTCCTCATCTTATTCTAAGTGTGACTATTGATTTTTCTCATGGATAAATTGTTGTGTTTTGACTGATAATATAGAACTTAGATTTGATATTATAATAATATACTCAAATATTGTAAATAGATTATTTTATAGGTTTTTAGTTCTAGGATGAATTTTTGTCCACTTCTAATATAGTCACTTCATATTGGTGGTGATTTAAACTCTACAATCATTTATCCCTCATCTACTGCCCATAATTTTCAATGGAAAAACATATGAAAAATATAACCAACAATTTTTTTTAATGAATACATCACAAAAACATTAGCATATTTACAAAATAGTCACCTCATGTGACTCTACTTGATATTAACTATTGACAAACAATCAAATATTTACTTTCATGGCTCTAATTTGAGTTGAAAAAAATCGCCTGTCATAAACAAATTATACCCAACCTTGATAAAAATTGTATTCATGTATACACCTTGTAATCTTTTATTAATCTTTCATGGTAAGCTTTATTTATAACCCCGTGTTCTTTTAAAACATGTACTTGTATTATGTTTTGAAAAGTACTTGTTATCAATCATAATGTTCTAAAAAATGAAGATGTATTTATAAAAAGAATAATTAGGTACCTATAATTTTGTATTTGTGCATATATGTGGTTCCATCTCGTGTTTCTCACAAAGAATAGTACATTTATTGTGGAGGCATTCTTTGAGGACAAGGCATATGAAAATCCAATTAATAATTATTAAAAGTTAGGATCTTAGGATACTAATCATCATAAATAATATATAAAATTAATAATATGATAATCACATAGCCATAAATTTACACATACATAAGATATACATGGGGAAAAACATTTTTGGTAAGAAACCACACAAAACATCATTTTATTAAAACACTTACAAAATACAGTCTATTAAAAATAGACCGAATATGGGGATACTTCTCCTTACTTCCACATGACCCATAATACCTTATGTGCAGAGAGATATAACTCACTAAAATATCCAAATTCACATTCTCTCAAATGAGAGAGAAACTCCTTAAATATAGGAGGAAGAGTCACTTCACTAGTCACAAAGGGTGGCTTCACTAGTCACGCCTTTTCAATAACCCCTATTCATAAATAATTAATAATCCGATAGTTATTAGATTATAATTATTTAAAATGGGATATTCTTAAAATCATATAATATTTAAGGTTTTATAGCCTTATATTCGAACAATATATAAATGTTATAAGGGTATTTGACCCCTAATAACATTATGTTCTAACAATTACAACAAGTGGAAGGATGCAAGGGAAATATTGGATATGTATAATGACGCAAGTCACAAACCTACAAATTTAGCGAGATATTATCAAATTAATTTCCTAAAGTTAAATAAGCCTCGATTTTTTGATGATGTATCCAAATAAAAAAACAAAGCTAACCTCATATCTATCTAAGTCATTTCATTTTTCTCCCCACCATTGGTTGTATCTCAATTAATGTGCATCACTTTATCTTATTATTACTTAACTAATGAAGTGCCAAATTCATAAAGTTAGCAAATGCTTGAGTGTGAGATGTGGCCTAATATTTTTCGATATTATTGGTCAAAAGAAAACTATGTGGGAATACATAATGAAGAACAAAAATAAATTATAATGACTTATGGATGGTGGGACTAATATATCTATTGGATGGTTAGAATGAGGTATACACCATAGTTTCACAATAAACTGTGTTCCATAGTTTCAGAGCTATGTATCGATTTTCTAGCATTGTAGATGAAATGTAAAAAGGTAGTCACATGCAACCTTGTGTTAGGTTGTTTAACTGCTACCCATTGATCAAGTGTTGATCAACTTGGGATTTTCAAGCAACTAGTTATTTAATGCATCCACTAGCATAAACAAAAGGTAAAAGAAAAGGTGTTTTATATAATACATATCGAATGTAGAAATATGATTGACTTAACCAAAAATACTTTAAATTATCTAAGTTAAACATTTTTCTCACTAATAATAGGATAAGACAATCCCTTCTTCAAAGTAAAGTGTTTTCAATAATGTTTTATTATAGTAAGAACAAAACCACACTAGAAATATTCTAATATGATTTATACTTATAAATGAAATATTTTAATGACCTAAAACATAAATTTGAGATGAAGAATAATTTTATATAGAAAAGTGCCCCCATTTAATGGGGTATAGTGTGTTGATAAGGCTACAAACCCAAGAGTTATTGTTTGATTGATCTCCCCAAACAAGAATAGGTTAAAATAAATTTTAATGGCACTTCACATGTTAACCTAGTCACCTAGTCCTTTTAAGAGAAAGATGTGTGATCGGGAAAGAGATGCTTTGGGTGAAGAGTTGCACTCTTCTAATTGTCTCTCCATTTCAATCACAACTTGTCAATCTATTATGTCACATTTACTACAAAAATTATACATGTGTCGCACCAATTATTCCATACTCAACTCTATAATACCATCTAAATAATAATTTTAAAGTGTATTTTACATGAGGGACACAACATGTTGCACACCAAATGAAGATGCTTTAATATGCATCCATATGATCACCAATTTTGCATTCCTTAAGTACAAACTCCTCATATTAAACATCATTAGTTGTATAAACACTTATTTCAATCACTTTCATGTATAGTTATTCCTATACTATCTTCATAAAAATAATTGACACCAACTTCAAAAATAAAAAGAGAAACAAAGGAAAGTAAAAGATCAAACAAGAAAGCAACTACTTGTTCACAATTTATATCACCAACATGTATATATTCAACATAATCAATTACCAAATCTAATTCATTTAATGAATTGATTTCATACACATCTTCTTTATTGATCATGTTATTACAAGATACAATAGGGGCACACTTCTCATCCATAGACTAGTTGTCATCATTGATCTCCTCACTTCAATCACCCAAAAATGACTGATCCAGCTAAAGTTTGGTATAAATAGTGTCATTATCCTATGTACTCTTGTCACACATTAAACCAACACCTTCTTCTACCTGCAAAAAACATAATCATTACTTGATATTGTACTTCCACATAACATCATCTTTGTACAATCATTGTCTTCAACAGTTTTCACAACACCAACAACCTCTATTCTCGGGGAATTTTTTTTTGCAACCATTGTTGAACACATTGGATGCTGAGAGGGGGGGAAATCAACATAAACTAAATTTTGGAACTCAATAATACAATTAACAACTTAAATCCATTTATCCATAACACGAATAATTAAATAATAGTAGCATAAGCACTCACACAGGTGCACCAATCTTTATATGTGGAAAACCCAAACAGGGAAAAACCATGATGTGAGTTAATCCACAAGATAATCCACTATATATGAAATGATTACAAAGATAGAGCTAACTACTCTGGACTTGTACACCAAGGCTAACTGCTCATGGGACAAGATACAAAAGAGACTTGCAAACCTGAAGCTAACTACACTCAGGGGAAGATACAAAATCACAATATCAAAAAAAGAATCATATAAATAGAGGCACATTGTTGGCATTTGGCATAACTGATGCAAAATGAGATGATGCAGGTGAGGCAGTTGAAGATGGATGACTACACCGGTAGAGGATAAAAGATTGTTTGTGATGAAGACATTGAGATTTTGTGATTAGATAACTTGATCAGTTATTTGTGTTGGCATTGATGGCAACTGATGTCAAATGATGATTACCGATGTTCCTAATGTTTTATTTTGTCATCTAATATATTTGGTTTACCAGAAGACAGGGTTTACCGGTAGAGAACTGAAGTCTGTGAAATAAGACTTTAATCGATAAAGAAGAGATGTTTTGATTGAATTGGATGATCGGCGATGATTGGTGTTTTGCGGTTTGAAATGTGAGTTTGTATCATGGAAAGGAGTATCTGACCAGAACCAGAACTTGTGATGACTACCGAAAGGAGTGTTTCAAATTTTTGATGAAGTTTTGCTAAGGTTTTAGTAGGGTTTAAGACCAGTGATGAAAGCATCAAACCGCTTATGATTTTTGTTATGGCAGTGATTGATGGTGAGTCTACATGAAGGTGGTAAAACGTCATAGGCCACGTGATATGTTTGATTGTTGTTTTGGTGCGATTCAAGGAAGAATTTCTTGGGAAACAATGAAATGCTTAGTGGAGTGTTTTGAGGTTTTGACTTTGGTACAGATCGGATTTTCGTGATGGGTTTCGATCAACCAAAATTTGATATTGCATTTTAATTTGATGTAATGATCTATATATTGATCTAAGATGATCTCTTAAGATTTGTATTGTAAATTCATGATGTAATTAGGGTTTAGTGGTCGACCTAGTTGAGATGGCTATTTAGGATGGCACAATTGATGTTTATTATGTTGGTGGTCTTAAGAGAATGTGTTGAGCCATACAAGAGAAGAGTGAGATCTGCTTGAGAGTTGCAGAGTGTGGAGCATAACTAGAACTGATCTAGCAAGCTGAGTGCAAGTAACATATCACTTTTTCACTATTGTTCCCTAATAGTTGCAGCAGGTTAAATCCCTTAATCGGGTAGGTCCTAACATGCCTTAAACATTTAAGTCCCCTAATAGGGTAGCTGTCAAAAGAGTGGTAATCCTCTCACGAGGTTGATCCTAACAGATCATCAAGCTCCTAACAGGGCTGCTAGTCAAATCTCTTAACCAGGTGACTCCTAATAGGGTTTGCTCCTAACGAGGCATATTGTAAGCTCCTAATAGGGCTACACTCCTAGTACGACATACTTCAAAAGAGTACAAATATTTGTGGGTTCCAACTCCCACCGTGGTTTTTCCCTATTTGGGTTTCCACGTCAAAAAATTATGGTGTTCATGTGATGTTCTTGTTTATGTTACATTTCATGCACTATTTCTGAGTACACCGGTTATGATGTTTTATCAAAGGTTTATCAAAGGTTACCGGTACTAATAAGAATTGGTAGAGAAAGTGTTTGATCTAATAGATGAGGATAATAAGTTGGTATATGATCAAATTTATATTACTACTTAAGTGGTGAAGGAATTAATAGATGTGGTAAAAGATTTGATTAATGTTTTAGCAAATCTGATAAAGAGGTTGTTAGATCTGATAAAAGAAGTTGAGATAATTGATAAATGATTTTAGATCTGATGTAAGTTTGTTTTTGGTTTAAAGTTTAAATTGGTGTTAATACTAATTCACCCCCCCCACCCCCCCTTAGTATTAACCGGATCCTCATAGGATTAACACATATCAGAATGCAAACTACAGTCATTGTTAAAGCACAAAACTTTTCTCTTACTGAATATTTGAACCACCAGACCTTCCATATCACGGTATCTATATCCACTGCAACAAAACAACTAACTGACTACCTTGCTTCACACCCTTATTGATCTTCACTACTTTACCATTCGCATATCAAACTCACTCCCATCTTTCTATACCAGCATCTCATATACCACTAGTTTGCATCTTATTCATTTCTCATCTTTCCTTCACACACACCTTCTCAGAAAATTATCATGTATGTATGTATGTATGTATGCACATACATACATATGTATGTATGTATATGTATGTATATGTATGTGTGTGTATGTGGGCATGTGTGTGTGTGTGCATATATATACATATGTATACACACATATATGTATACATATATACTATATATATATAAATATATGTGTATATATACATATATATGTTTGTATATATGTGTATATATGCATGTATGTATGTATGTATGTATACACACACACACACACACACACACATATATATCTGTGTGTGTGTGTGTGTACATATACATATACATATATGTATACACACATATGTATGTATGTAGGTATATGTATATATGTGTGCGTGTACATATGTGTGTATATATATATACAGATATATACATACATATATATGTGTGTGTGTGTGTATGTGTATATATATCTATGTATATATATATACATATACATATACATATACACATGTATATATGTATATATGTATATATATATATATGCATATGTATATGTATATGTATGTATATATATATGTATGTATATGTATATTTATGTATATATATGTATATATGCATACATATATATATACATGTACACACACACACACATATATATATATGTGTGTATGTGTGTGTATGTATATGTATATGTATATGTATATGTATATGTGTATGTGTATATGTATATGTATGTATATGTTTATATGTATATGTATGTGTGTGTATGTGTATGTGTATGTGTATGTGTATGTGTATGTGTATGTGTATGTGTATGTGTATGTGTATATGTATATGTATTTGTATATGTATATGTATGTATATGTATGCATGTATGTATGTATGTATGTATACTTATGTATATATCTTTATATATATACACATGTGTATACCTACATGTATATATACATATGTATGTATATATATGTATATATATGTATATATATGTCTATGTATGTCTATGTATGTATACTATATATTTGTCTATGTATGTATATGTGTGTGTATATATATACACATATATAGACATAGACACACACATACACACATACATACATATAGACACACACACACACATACATACATACATACATACATACATATATATCCTTGCCAAGTCAGTCTAAAGAAGGAATGAAACATATACACTTTTCTAACCAAGATATACAACTTGACCAAAAAGTAAAACACAAAACATAAATCAGACCAAGAACAACATCTAACGCGCACTACTGGACCAAAAAGAATACTTCTTGCGGAATCACAAGAATGCATATACGATATATCCAATTCTAATAATGCGGTTTAAAGCTTGCAACAAATATATCTTTGCTCAAAGAAAAGAGTCTGGACCAAGACAAATAATACCTAGACCATCCAAAACATGCTTCTAACAAAATTCATCGTTAAGAACATGTTGACACTATTCTAATGCAGCTTGGCAAAATGTAGAATTACCAATACACTCTTTGATCTAAGAACCATAACAACTCATCAACTTCTCAACACTGAATTTGATCCACCAAATGTCCAGACTAGAACATATCTAGACCACTTTGTTTGAAATCAATGACAATAAAGACACATATCTACAATAATCTTGATGAGGGTGAAACCCAAGAAATAGAAAAACACAGCGAAAGAGACACAAAAGATCTATATTATTATTATCTGAAAATTATTTGCAATACATGCAATTACATATAAGAGGAATAAAACCTCACAGGCTGCAACACATTACAACTTACAATATTTTATGGAAAACCCTTTCCCACAATCTCAGATTATCCAACCCAAAACTCAACTCCCTAAAACTAACTTAAGAAATGACCACAAGTTTCCTAAATAGCCTTCTCTAGCTTGGAGCCAAAATTACAAGTTAAAAAATAAAATTTGGCAGTCTAGCACCAAAACATACAATTTGAATTTCAAAAAATTGAGCCAAATTTGAAACTAGAAACTTTTTGAAAAATGGTTTAACTTATGGACCGATGATCGAATTGACACATCATTTGAAGCATTGGAAAGCTCTCTGAGTGAAGAATATGCTAAAAATTCGCTTTGTCGACTCCCGCCATTTTCTTAGCCATTCGAGGCAGTTTAATGTCTCAAATCTGACTTGGAAGAATTTTTTTCAATTTTTTGAGAAATTGAAACTTGAATAACTTTCAAACCGTAAATGATTTTAACCTAATTATTTCTCCAAAGTGCTTATCTTTCTATTCTTAAGCTTCCTGCAAAATTCAGGCTCCATCCGCCTTTAAATAAAAAATTTCAATTTTTGGCAGTCGGCTATTTTGTTCATCAAAACTGATTAACCCAAGTTCACTTACAATCCTTCTATGAAATGGCCAATTTCAGTCTATGAAACACATCAGGGCTTGGACAACATAACATAGGACCCTAATTGATCCTCCTGAACTTCAGGTTTTGCTAGACCTAGGGGGGACACCCTTTTGATGCATAAAATTAACTCATTACACACCTATGATAGCATCAACAGAAGCAGATAGATCTCACGAAAGGTTCAAACACAAGGAGGGTACTGCAGATAGGCTAAATCTGTATTGATAACTCAACAGGTTTGAACATGAGATAGGTGGAACATTTCCACACAACATAAAACATAAAAAGATATTCTGATTTGATTTTTTTTTAATGGTGTTCTGACAATCCTTTGATGTTACAAAAGACCAGTGCCTTATCCAGGCCACAAAGTCATGCAGAAAACTATAAGAGAGATCTCAATTACAAGTTATTTTCCATATTAAATTCTCATGTATTAATGCCTTGCATTAACACAATCCTCTGCTCTGTCACAAAACCATACTCATATATATCCAATATACACACTCAAAATCACTAATGCTAGATTTCAGGATTTAAATCCTTCCTTGAAGAATACCCAAAAGACAAACATTACACTCTCAGAGAAGATTGAAAGAAACAAATCCAAATTACCCTTGTTAAAATAAAATTGTATAAATTTGAATGGTATTTTGGAGACAATTTTGTGGGAACTCACACATGCCTTGCATATGTGTAAACCTACAAATTGAAATAAAACTTACAGTCAAGACAACACTGAAAATCCAGAAGAAAACACACAATTATTTGCAAAACTGAGAAAATGCCAGAACTGGAAACCAAGAAAATTTGGAGCCTTTCTCTCAGAATTTCGGAACCCTTACAATTGAGAAGAAATGAGAATAAGGAGAGGGAAAAATATCAAATTTGCATAACACATTGCCAAGTGTCCCTTTTTCATAACTGCAAGAATATATCCTCTTCTTCCCATGGAAACTGCTCTTGAAATATCCCATATTTGTTAAAACAAACTTCATAACTGCATTCCTCATCTCAAGAGCTTTCCGACGACATATAATACTTGATATTTTGGGCAAAAATGAGCCTCTGAGCGAATTAATCATTTGTACACCTCTGTCATTTAAATTTTTTGAATTTTTTATATAGTTGAAACTATATCATTTAATTTTGCTTTTTCAATCCATTTTTGCCCTGACGTCCTGCCATGTGGCAGCTTGTGATTTGCTGATGGGATCCACTGGGTGCCACCTGGAATGACACATCATCTTTCGACCACTTGTCCACCTCATCACCACCATTGGACTGCTTGTTCATCACCACGTCATCGCCACTGGACTGCTTGTTCATCACCACATCATTGCCACTAGATGGGACCTACAAGCTGGACCTCCACCTGGACCTACCACCTGTGCGACATGTCATCTTTCGCCATTTCGCAATGGCTAATGAACATTCATCTTTCCTTCGCGAATCCACGTGCACTGTCGGATCTCGCTGAACCTGCAGGCTCTTTAACACTTTGTTTTTTGCACATGCTTTTTGCTATTTCGCGAAGGGTATTCTTTGAGCATCTTCCCTTCGCGAATCAATGCGCACCATAGATCTTCAACGAACTTTCTCACCAATTAAGTAGCCCTTTCTCTGCAAAACTCGCCTGCTTCGGGATCCTTGCATGCGTGGAGTCCACTTGGTCACCTCGGGAAGCACGCTCGCCCGCGTGGGGTCCGCTTGGTCGCCTAGCTAACACCTTGTGTCAAAATCCCAAAGCTTTGACACTATGTTATGGTGGAGCCTTATATTTAAATACTAAAATTTCCCTGTGCATAGCCAATGTGGGACTAATACTTTTTGCCTGGGAGTGCAAATTTTGAAGCAATTTCTGAGTTTTAATGGCACTGCCCATACCCATCGACTCTTTCAAACTCCTTCCACCACACAGGACATTGGCAAGGGTCTGCAACTACACTTCACACCTGCCAATTTGTAATTTGCTTGAAAATTTCTGCATTTGCCCTTTTACTTCACGCAAGGGATGACTGGGCATTTAATTTTGCCAAAGAGTTTCTGCTTTTACCCTTGCCCATTGCATTGGCTGAAGATTTCAATGTTTCAAACACCATACCATTCAGGGGCTGATTTGCTAATAGGATTGCATAATTTTTTAAACTTTATTCATGCCCTCAGAATACTGTTGTTTACATTTGGTCTGAGACTTCATTTGCTGAAGTTTAAACGCTACCTTTACCTCCATTGTGTTGGGGGGTTGTGCTTGGGCTTCACACCTTCCATAATGCCATTGGTTAAAAGTTTCTAAAGCTGTTGATTGCATTTGCTATTGTTTTCAACGCTGCCCCTCTCCATTTCCACGCTCCAGCTACTACTTTCATTTGTTTGGAACTTTTCCAAGTCTTTACCAGCTGCCAATGCATTTGTATTAAGAGGTTTTAAATGCCTTACATCATGCTACCTGAGGATCCATGCTATAGCACAAAGGAGGAGTATGCTGCACCTTGCCAATATGCATTCTTTATTTTATTCTATTGCCTTCTGTTGCAATACCGCCATAAACTATTACTTTTTGATTCACTAATGCTGCATAATGACCATAAGGGAATTCAACATCTACCACTGATGGATCAAGAAGACCATTGGTTGCTCCCAATGGAAAGGACACATTACTGAGGCCAAGAATTTCCTTGAGATTGTCATAGCATGTATCCAAGTCATCATTAACCAATATATGATCAAATAGATTTGAGTTTATAGATTTCAATTTCTCCCTTGTTTGAGTTCTGACTCAGCAATTCTTAAACGCTTTTAGACATCTTTCTCCTTTATACTTAAATCATATAACATATGATTTAAAATAACAATTCAAACTTTGCCTGAAAAAATGCATGAAGTGGCAAGCTAGGTCGGGCCCCAAAGTGGGTCTGGCTAAAAAAAATTTCGTTTCCATACAACTGATCTTCGAAATGCTTCAGGAACCTTAAACATACCTCTGGAATCGATCGACACCATTTTCGGATCATCAAACTGAGTTTTGCAACTTTCAGGCACTTGCGCCACATTTTTGCATTTAATTGCGAAGACGTAATTTTCAAACCGGTCAAAACACCTTTCTGGACCTTGCCATTTGATAGGCGTGTACTCTGATATACAAGCATGAACTCTACCAAACAGTTTCTGAAGATGAATCCCAAGCGAAGAGATATTAATGGTAAAAAATGACCAACTGGCTTTATCGACATTGCGGACCTGATGAAGTCAATGCGCAGGCAACTCATGATGCCTTTCTTAAAAATATCAAACGACCTCTGTAGACCCTCAAATCTGAGACATAGGTACCTTGAAGTACATATCAAAACTTAGAATACTCATTTTGACTAAAAGGTTGACTGGGTGCAAATGGTGCACTCATGAAAATAGCTACATTAATTGATATAGCAATGAAAGTACAGATCACTGAAACAGATGGCTCAATAAACCCTTTTGAAAACCGATCAAACGGAGTGGCAGGAGTCTGAAATTTGAAACATAGCTTGCTTTCATACCAACAATATCCCAGAAAAAATATTCTGACATAAAACTTACTAAGGCAACTTTTACACTTATGCAAAAAAGGGCTCCGACTAGTAGCTGAAACAGGGACTTGTCAAACCATACAAACTGCAAACAGATTGAGCTTTCTAAACTGAGCAAATGAATTCATAAAGACTTGAAATTTTGCATGGAGGTACACTTTTATGCATAGAATTCAGTCCATTTTGAATTTTATCATGACAATCAACAGGGCAAAAGATATAAGCACTCAAAGTAGGCTACTTGGTAAAATATGCATTTGCACCTAAAATGGACTTTCAACTCACCCCTTGAAATGGGTACCTAATAAACTGATCCAAACTGAAATCTGAAAGTTGCAACACACTGCATAGGTCAAATGAAAGGTGTAGGACATGTTTCCCAAGCCTTACCTCCTGATGATTAACTGAGTCCATTTTACCCTCTCTCTAACTAGGCCATTCAAACTGACTCATTTTATGATCATTTGGAAATGCAAAGCAAAATGAAATGGGCCTCTCAAATTACTCAAATTTAATGAGTCCCAATAGGCTAGAAAAAGCGGCTGGTCAATTCTGAAAGTTGGAATCTCTTATTCGTCCAAATAGGTATCCAAAAATGCAAAAACATTAAAAGAAAAACAAACAAAAAGAGATTTTTTTTGTTTTTTGGGTAATGCAGGATTGCCCTTACACCACTGGATGCTCCTGCATCAAATCTCCCCCTTTGTCATTGATGGCAAACAACCAAAAGTGTTTACCAAATGAAATGTCTTCATTGAATAATCCAACAACTTCAAAAACAACTTAACAACAATAATAGCCAACAACTCCCCCCTAACAACAAATATCTCAAGTTAAACAGATGAAACATAAATGTTTTCCATAATATTTCTCCCCCTTTGTCATCAAGGACAAAGGCCATAAAACATCAAATCAATAAGCATAAAATTCATTCAAAGTCACTTGACCAGATATCCTTGAACTACTTCTTTAGTTTAATCATTGAGGCCTTCCAAGCATGAGTAGAAGCATCCAGAATTCCACATTGGCATTCACAATCAACACATTTACTTACAACCTCATCAAACAAAATTATGGTCTTATCTCTTTTCTCCATATTTTCAACATCAATCAACCACCTCAAATAAGAGGAAAGTTTCAATTCAACATCAATCAACCACCTCAAATAAGAGGAAAGTTTCAATTCAACATCAACTCTCAACTCTGCAAACATTATGATGAGCTCATCTCTCTTAATTTTCCTCAAGACTAACTAATTATGCAATTTGTGTGCCTTGTCCCTTTCCTTACCATAAACATCTATTAACACTATGTAATTTTTACCCATTTCAACTAGTTGAGACTCAATCCGATCAATTTCACCTATAAACTTTTGTGTGGCAATCAGCCACTTCAAGCAGTATTTGTACTATTTTTCAACTTCACCAATCGATTTCTTGAAATCCAGTAGATTAAGAATTAACCCATGATGTGCCTTCTTGCATTTAATAATATTATTTCCTACACATTTGCTTCGGTAAAGCCTTCATCAACATCTTCCTCAAACATTCTCTCCACAAGCACTTCAACAAGTTCCTTCGAAAGACAATCTGCAATATCACTAAATACTTTACAAAAGCCTTTTCAATTACATCATGCTCATACAACACATGATCATGATAAGAATCACCAACATGCTTCATACCATCAAACATCTCAATCATCTCCAATGCCTTTTCTTCTGTCAGCTCTTCATCATCAGACTTTTCTTCAACAACTTGTTGCTCCTCATCTCCCTGCTCATTCCGAACTAACTCATTCTCTACTTTTATCTTTTCTTCCTCAACATCACTATCAATATCCACCAACACAATTTCCTTCTTCTCAGAAACTTCCTTTTCCCTTTTTTGAAACTTAGAACTAGAGGTAGAGGCATCTCTAAAAGATCTTCTAGACCTCTTCACCGGTACTAGCGTTCCAGACCTCCCAATAATCTTATCCCTTGTGCCAAATCTCTCAGCATTCGAATCTTTAGGCATCGTTAAATGTTTCTCAGCCAACTTTATGCATTCATCTTCTGAAACCTCATAAGGTAACAGAGTTACCCAAGATACTCTCGGAACCACAACTTCTAAAAATTTGTTATCTTTATCAACTAAAAACACAATGTCATTTCCATAGCAGTCCAAACCTTAGGAGGAGTCGGATTCCTCAAAACCAAAACACTTCTAATCTTCTCAAAGGAATTCTTGCACATATTTGAACAATTATCCAAACCATCTGAATATCCATTAATTTGGGACCCAATGGTTGAATCATTTTTCCAAGCAACATTTTTTAACTCCAGGCAGCACATGCAGAAAATAGAAAACTAAGAAGACAATCAAAGAACCATACTAAAACAAATACATATCACTCTTCGTCTTCTCTAGATTATCGAATAATTGTCATCACAGAATCTCACACAAATCATAATTACCATTCTCTCAAACCATCTTGTATGCCACATGAACACTAGTAGATGCACAACAACCCACTCTATTCCTATAATAAACTTTGTATGATATTCCCATTGTAGCATATCTAATATCCATATCTTTGATGGTGTCAATTCTCATCTTTCATCTGATACAACACTAGTCTGACAATTTACCTCAGCTTTTTTAACAGATTTCAACATGGACACTTCACTGATCGTACATAACCCTGTTACAGCCTACAATGCTTCTTTCAAAATTAAGTATGGTTTATCAAGCCATAAATACTCGCCATGAACTCTCCTCAAAAGAATCCTGACAAGCTCTTCATCTTCAATCATTGGAAAGCTATTCCATGTATCCAAACCCTTGCAACCTAGGGCATCAAATTAATTCTTCAACCTCTATTAATTATCAACCAGATTACTCTGCTTGAAATCCCTAATCTTTTTATGATCATACTCTTCCAAAGCAACATGAATATATCAACAAGCATCTTCCTTATAGATAACTCGATCATTGATTCTAGAAGAAGCTCCAACAAGATCTATTTTTGACAGAATAAAAGGCTTCAATTCAAACACAGATCTAGGTTCATTATTGATACTTACAATTTTCACCATAATGCCAAATTTCTACTCTACAAAATGCTTTCTTATATTTTTGCTCGAATTCACTCCTTTCACTCTCCTTCGCTTCTCAAATTGCAAGTGCACAAATGATCATAATCGCCAAAATAAATACTCATAAATTAGGTCTTAAAAAAGCGGATACATTATTGTTGTTGAAACTTTGAAAATTGCTTCTAGACCATAAGATAAACCATAAATCTCCACAAAATCACCACACATATCTACCATGCTGAGGAGAATCTCAACATTAAACCATGAGGGGTCAAAAATAATATTTTAATTAATGCTCCCCCTTAGACCCTGCTACCTGAATCAATTATTTGAAGAAGGAACTGCATCCGTAGTGGATGTTGAACCACCTTCAATACTTCCTTCGGTCTTCTCTTCTAATTTCTTTACCCATATTGTCTTTCCTTTTCCTTTAGAGTCCACCCCATTCTCCAAACAAGCAATCCTTCCTTTACCACTTCTACAAACTCTTACAATATGCCCAACAACATTATAATTATAATATTCTGGACCATTCAACATCATATTTCCAATCACATTTCTCTTGAAATTCTTATTCCTGCACTCAACAACTTTGTGCCCATATCTATAGCAATATCCATTGAAAGATCTGGCATTTTTGTTCACATTCATTCTGCTTCTATACCCACTAGCCTTGTGCCAAACTTGTTGCAAAAATGACAATTTCCATTAAAAGAGTGATTTTCTATTTGATTTCTACACCTACTTGCTTTGTGTCCTACCTGATTGCATGAATTTTTTTTTTCCTTTAAGAGATAAATACTGGGAAGAAACAAGAGGAGGTCTTTGGTCCATTAAAGACTTCCAGAAATTCTATTTAGGTGTGAAAGTCTTCTTATTCTTAGTAGCATCCTTCAATCATTTATCCTTTCCTTTATTATCCTTTGAACATTCACCAACCTTTCCACAATTTTGAAACTGAAAGATGGATTCCTGAATCTATTTTCTACCTTTCAGACTTAAGCCATTACCAATCTGATCTTTAGCATCTTTAAGTTCCCTTTTCAGATTTGACACTTCTTCTTCATGTTTCAAACATTCCCTAGGCTTCTCATCAAGCTTTGTTTCATAATCATGAATATCTTTATTTCCTTTGTCCAGTAAACCCTTTAAAAAAGTAATCTTCCTAACAACCTTCTTGTACTTGTCTTTGCAATCATCCAGATCAACCAACACAACTCTCAATTCTCCTTCCAGGTCGACAACTTCTTCAATATCATTCCAACCGCCTTGATCTAAAGCATCCATATCATTCATCTCTTCTTTGAACATAGTGTTCAAGACTTTGGATCTATCTCAAGCGATTAAGCTTACTCAAGAGGAACCACACTTTGATACCAATTATTGAACACATTAGATACTGAGGGGGGGGGGGGTGAATCAGCATAAACTAAATTCTAGAACTCAATAACACAATTAAAAACTTAAATCCATTTATCCATAAAATGAAGAATTAAACAACAACAACATAAGCACCCACACAAGAACACCAATCTTTATACGTGGAAAATCTAAACAGGGAAAAACCATGGTGGGGGTTAACCCACAAAATTATCCACTATAAATGAAATGATTACAAAGATAAAGCTAACTACTTCAGACTTATACACCAATGATAACTGCTCATTGGACAAGATACAAAAGAGACTTGCAAATTCGAAGCTAACTTCACTCAGGAGAGGATACAAAATTACAATATCAGAAAAAGAACTTTATAAATAGAGCAGGGTTTACTTTAGTGCTGAATATTTCATGTTGACGACTTAGAAAATGGCAAATATATTGTATCGATCGGGGGTGGCCATGTCGCTCGGACTTTATAAATATTTGTCAAATGCACGGCCCAATCACCCATTGATTTATGTAATTATTTGTATCTCTATCAAGATTTAGCCAATAAAATCTACGTTTTCCACATGATAAATTCAATATTTTCGCCTACACTTTCCAAGATTGTCTTAATAGACAACCATAATTCGCCAATAGCCATATAAAGATTTATTGGCCAGGAGGACCCAATTCGCTTGGCATTTTATGGAAGCGTGTCTCATTTCACCCCAATTTTCACCAACTCTATTATAATTGCCAATTAATTGGATGACCCATAATCTCCTTGAAAATTAAGCTTGATTTGCCAAATATTTGTATACCATATAAAATTCCTACCGAATTTTCCAAATAAGGATTGGTATAAATACAATTAAAGATCAGATTTATCTCTACGCGATTTGGTCGGTTTTGAGCTCTCAATTTGGATCACTAGCAAAGTTTTAGACTAGGAACAACCATTGTTGCTGACTGTATTGGCGACTGCTGGTGACCTAATGGTAAGTGATTATATTTTTGAAGTGTTATAATATTGTTTTGAATTCATCTCTATCTGTTTGCAATGTTGAGTTCATTCTTATTCAGTGGGGACCTGTTAGTGGCCACCCAGGAGACTTTAGACATTGAGGTTATAGGTTGTAGGGCCAATGAATCATATAGTCTATTATTACTTATCAACAAGTTGATATTTTTTTCCAGCCTTTATTTCATTGGAGATCTCAAACAGGAAGAAGGGTAGGAATCTTGTATGTGGGGAAGGCCAAGAGAGGCCAGCAAAACATAGAACATTGTCATCATACTTTGGAGTTGGCAAAGATTGTGGTGAAAATCAAGAAGGTACATCATCACAAGTACAAGTACAAGATTCACAACCTACACTGCATATTGAACAAGGTGGCAAACCTGATATCTCAAATCACGATGAACTTGAAGAAGATTTTCTGGTAGATACCCAGGTTAGCCAGAATGATATAATTGACTTGGGTGATAATGCCATAGATGATAATGCACAGAAGGGGAAAAGAAAAACCAAATAAAAAAATGACCAACCCAAATCAAAAAAGGATCGGGAGTGGGATATGTCAGTGAGGAATTTTCAAATTAATTGGGTGTCAAAGTATCCATTCATTGAACCAGTGGAGAATCCAATTGAAGGCGAGCCTCCAATAAAATGTAGGTGTAAGATTTGTACTTGGAAACATAAAAAGGAAAAGAGGTTGCAGCTAAAAATTGACACCATAGAAAAACATATGGTTAAAGTTTACAAAAAAACAAATGATAGATGGAGTTGAAAAATTAGTGATAAGATGGAATACAAAGGAGGAATGTAAGCATGTGAGGAATGCCAAAGATTTTTTTTTCGAGTGAAAATACAGACAAAGCCTACTGAAGTTAAAGATTCTATTGAATCTATTCTTGGAAAAGCAATGCAAATAGAAAAACTGGGAAAAGTTGTTCGGTTAAGTGTTGTCTTTTTATATTTTGAGCAGAGGGTGTGCTATGACAGACTACCCATCAATAAGTGTTTTGTTACACTTTTTGAAAGTTCCTAACTATCCTAATAGTCACTAGTCAGTAAACAGTGGATGGGAATGGGCAAGTTGTCTTGTTGAGGTTGAAAAAGAAGATGTAAAGGAAAAAATAATAGAGTTAAACTTTATTGTGTTGTCTTTAGACAAAGTTATGATAGTAGATAATACTTCGTGGGTATGCATGCATGTTTATAGTGTACATAATAATGCCCACCAACCTCATCTACTATCTGTTACTACAATGAAGGATAGTGTGACAGCAAAAAAATTATTTCAACTAGTAAAGAATTGTTTAATTGAATATGGAGGTATGGATGACATGAGGTTTGCCAAAAAGTTGGTGTTTGTTGGAGTAGATGGAGCGTCAGTAATGCAAGGTCACAGGAATGGTCTTTGTGCAAAGTGTATACACCAAAAAATGGTCTGAAGATAATTAATTAAATAAGCAATTATTTAATTAATCCCCCTTCCTAATTTAATTGAATTTACTAAGTAATTTGATTAAAATCCCCCTTTCGTCTACTTATTAATAAATCTAAGGATTTATTTAATAAGTTCATTTTCATAATCCCCTTTAATTAATTAATTCAAATTAATTAATTCCCCCCATCAAATCCATCATCAAATTCATTTCTTCTAAATCCCATAATTAATTAAAACAAATCAATTTATGAGTTGTTGAGATTAATTAGCCTTTTCCTATTATTTGAGTTTTTAAATTCAAATTCTCCTAACTTCTAACCACCTAACCTAACCCCTTCTAAACCTAACTCATTCCATTTAACCCTGGGTTTAATTAACCCCATCCTAGCTTGCCCATCCTAACCACCATGTACCCTTTCCTTAGACACTTTCTCTCTCATGAGCAAAGTCTCTTGACACTTGTCACCATATAGATGGCAAATGTTCCCTTTCATCCAACCTCTTTTCCAATCTCCTCCAATTTCACCATTGATATCTTCAGAATTAATCCTAACCGTTGATTCCTTCCACATCACCCCTGGCCTTGGAAATCCTATAAATAGACCCCATTTTGGAGCAATAATGATCCCATCTTATTTGCATTTCAGGCATTGATACTATAGGCATATGCAAGTTTAGTTTATCATTTGAGCATTGTTATCATAGCTTAATTGCACCATTTTAGCATATTTTCTAGCATAATCATGGATTCATGTAGCTTAATCATTATCATTGCTATCTTAAATGCATCATTTATCATTTAAATCCTCCATCTAGGTGTAGTCAAGTCACTGGAATTTGCCTAACCAGATCTGAGAGAAAAATTCATACTTGCATTTACTGGGAGGCGATAGATCGCTTAGCTATGGTTTTATCATTCTTTTCTTTAAATTCATTAACCATGCTTGTAATGATCTATTGAGTGTTTTGTGTTGTAGCTACAGGTATACACTTCACATGCATGACATTTTGGCACCCACCGTGGGGCCAAAATTATCATTTTTGGCCTCTCAAGCTTCATCAACCTTCATTTCTAATCGGGCTGGAATCATAATGTCGTACGAGCTCCTTTACTAGCTCATACGAACTACTTTGTGATCTGGGATGAAAATCATTTCTCTGTCGTATGAGCTCATTTCTCTATCGTACGAGCTTGTTTCTGTACTCGTACGATATCAGAAATATTATCATACGAGCTGGTAAATTGTGTTGTACGACACTCTGCCTCTGTGTTTTTAAATAGACTGCATTTTTAGGGTTTCAGATTTTAATCCAATCATTACTAATGCTAATCTTGACTGGTTTGTGAGATTTTTGACAACCTAACTCTTTTCTGCAGGATGATTGTTGAAGATACGCTAGTCAAAGACCAAATTCAAAACACAACAATGACTACTAATGGATTTATTTTGTAGGTTGCCTAAAAGAATTCAACAAAACTTTGTGTATTCCTTAAAGTTTTTTAGGCACACTTATCTTTTGCTAAAGGAATGAACAATCATGTATTTTGTGTTTTTGATGATAGGCAAGTATGCTCTCACCTTTCTTAGGTGATCAAAAAGCTAGATTCATCATTTGCTTTCATTATTGCATATCTTTAGCAGGCCTGCCCTCCCGAGGAGTAATAACTCTTAGCCATTAAGGCCGGTGAGAAGGGAACGACCTAAGTGGGAACGGCTAACGCCAAGTAATCCAACCCACTATAAAATAAATGTGATTTGATGAAAATCAAGTCAACGGAAGTACTCGGGAAGAGCTCTCCTTCGTACCTTCGGGTATAGAAAACCTTGGTTTTCAAGGTTGCGAGACCTCTTAATTGAGTATTATACCCCAACGCACCGAACGGATCCCTTACTAGTTCCAGTTAAAATTTGAAGCTACCCGATTCACCTCTAAAAGGGTGATAATCTTTGTGCAAGAGAGATAGTAACTCTCTCAAGATACTTGCCATATCGTGCCCCCATTAGCATTTGGAGTCGGATAATACGGCTTTGAGAATCCATTGCATGAGACTTAGCGACTATATTTTGATTAGCTATGGGGTGTGTACCTAAGTTTGCAAGCAAAGGTTTTCTCTCCTCAGCCAACTTCCTTAGGGTTAGCATGCTTGAGGTCACTTATCATATTGTGTGTTTGATGTGTATTCATCCCTAAATTGAAAAATCATATATCTAAAACTAGAAAACATAAGCAAAACATCAGACTTCATTGATCAAAATTCGACCAAACAAACACATTTTTCTCAGTCCTGTTATCTGTCGTACAAGTCAGTTATCTTGTCGTATGGTTCAAAAAAGTTTGTTGTACAAACTGGTGATTTGTCGTATTGCTTAGTATTTCTTGTCGTACGAATAATCTGTTTTATCGTATGGTTCAGAAAAGTTTGTCGTACGAGCCTATTCTTTTGCACATGAAAATCTCAGTTTGTCGTATGGCCTGGTATCTTTTGTCATTTGAAGTTGTGTAGTTTGTCGTATGAGTCTCTGGTTTCTGCCAGTCCAGAGTTGTGTCTTGCATGCCTTTTTGGATCTATCACTCTTGTTTGATCAATTTCAAGTAATCATAAATGCATGTTCTCTATCATTCTGTGGTTGGATTGTTTTCTTAGTTTGCTTGGTCAAGTTATCATCTGCCAAAATCAAACTTTAGACATAAACACCTTAATATTTTTAAGTGTTCACCCTCAACAAGTTCAAGATCTAAACATCTCAAAGTACATTATCACCCTCTTTGGTAAACTGATCACTCACACATAGTTTTACATCAGGATCTATCATCCTTTATCATGAAACTGAAACGTTTGGTCAGGATAATCTTGTCCCACATCGTAGGATATATCGTTCCTACTGGACTTGGTTTTTATCGAATCATCGTCATTGCACTCCTAAACCGAAGATCAAAAAACTTGCAAACTTTTAAACACTTGAATCATCTTTTCATGTCATATCGCACTATCACATTGACAGTTGATCACTTATCAAAACAACTTTTGGACAATCGATCCCTTGAAATGGAAACACAAACATTTGCAATAGCTGAAAATCATATCAACGTGACATACCAAAGCAAAACACAAGAAGAAAACATGACAAACCAATATATCAGAGAAATCAAACAAGTCCAAAATCAAAATCCAACTATGTCAAAACCTAATAAGGATTCAAATACATCTCAAAAGAAAGGCAGCTCTTTAATGCAACTCTTAAAGATATCCCTAAAAGATTTGGCTGAGAAAGATCAAAATCACGTACCTATGTCTAACAAAGGATCATCTCCCCATAAGAAAATTGACTCTCCAAAGGAATCTATTCCTACACCTCTTGAAAGCTTGCAAGAACCTTCTATAGCATCCTCAACAAACAATATACCCATCAAGCCTATTTCAGAGGATCCTATTCAAATCTCACCTCCTTCATATCCAAGCATTAATTCATTGCAAAATCCCCATAGTTCTTCCTTGCAAATTGATGTCCTCATTCATAGAATGCTCATTAAATGTGTCCTAATAGATGGGGGAGTTAGCTTGAACATTTGCTCTTTGAGTCTTGTCCGTTCTTTGGGTTATTCAGAAGATGCAGTTGATCCCCTGAAAAAGATCACCATTAAAGCCTATGATGAAGAAGAACTTTCCTCTAAAGGAATTGTGATGTTACCTATCAGAGTGGGACCTTTGCAGAAAGACATAGCATGCCAAGTTCTAGACTTAGATTTATCATACAACATACTCTTGGGAAGACCATGGATACATGACATACAAGTTGTTACATCAACATATCATCAGTGTCTAAAGTTTCCCTAAAACGGGCAGGAAATCACGATCTCAGCAGATTCAAATCCATTGCAGTGTTGTAGTAATCTGAAATCATCTCAAGAGGCCATAGTTTCACATAACAGAGAGGTAGCATCTTCAAGAACACAATCCAAGGAACAATCATTTGCATCAATTTTGAGAAACATGGAAAAACAAATGTAGCTAAAAGATCAAGGAAATGAAGAATATTTGCTATCATGGAAAAACAAACAAGAGCAACTTCAAATTGAAAGGGAAGAAGCAAATGTAGGGGTCGATATAGTTCGCACGTATGCAGGACAAATGTTAGGAACTAGCCTACTTGAATCAAAATCACATTCAGCTGACATGGACTTAACCGAGGACAATCGAGAGCTCCTTACGAAAGGTCATTCTGACGAGAGTATCATTTTAGACATGAAAATACATACTGAAAGCCTTGACATCTCTATCATGACCCCTAATATCTTTGAAACAATTCAACATGGGGATCCTTTATTCTTAATTCATCCTGAACCTATGGATTGGGAAAATGAAGGACATACCACCATTGATACCTTTCCTAATGACCATGCCATATCTTTATATCCTAATGAAATCGAACCCACAACAACTCTCACCAGGAATTTTAGCAACGTATCTTCAAGTGAAATGGGTGTCAAATCTCCTAGTCGCAAAAGTGAACATAAAGAAAACAATATCAAGTCTAATGCTGAAAACCATTTATTGGCAACATTAGATGGGGAAAAAGTAAAAATAAAGGACGTATCTAACAGTGAAAACCTCCTTGAGGCGCTGGAAGATGGGAGATTTGACACCTTACCTGAATTCTATCAAAAGAGGCCATTCATCCTTATGGAAACAATAGAGGCAATTATCATTGACACAACTGATCTATATCCAACAACTTCTCTATCATAAATAGCAAGACAAAAATATTTGGAACCCTTCAAAAGGAGGCAAATCATTTTTACCTAGTCATTTGCAGACATTCCAGGGTTCGATCCATATCTTACAATACATCACCCAAATATTAGTCTAGGAGCAGACATCAATAATGGAACACAACACAGATCAGGAGCAGGTATTCTATTTATCACACCACAAGGTCATACAATCCCAAAAGCATACAAATTAAGCTTTCCATGCACCAACAACACAACAGAGTATGAAGCTTTGGTTACAGGTATCAAAATGACTATAGAATGGAATATTACACAACTTCAAGTCTTTGGAGACTATCAGCTCGTCATTAATGAAATTAATGACGACTATCAAACAAAGGACGAAAAATTAATGCCTTATAAAAATATGGTTGATGATATCAATAAATAATTTATAGAAATAACCTTTCAACAGATTCCAAGGAATGACAACAAAGTAGCAGATGCCATGGCTACACTTGCTTCTCTACTTCAGACATAGAAAAATCAATAGCGTTATGAATTCCTGGTATAAGAGTTGTTTCACCCTGCTCATAATTGTCCAGATTCCCAAATTATCTATCACCTTGTGGGGCATGATTCCTCATTTTATGGCCAAACTTACACATACCTGAAAGATAACACCCTACCTCCTGATTTATCGAAAAACCAAAAGAGAAACTTTATTCACCAATCCTCCCATTTTACTCTTGTTGCAGATACCCTATTTAAACGAGGTCTAGACGGTACTCTTTTAAGATGTCTCGAACAAGAAGAATCTGAGAAGGCCATAAATGAAGTCCATAACAACATTTGTGGCACCCATTCAAGTGGTCTTACCCTTTCGAAAAAACTCATACGCTTGGGCTAATATTGGCCGACCATAGAACGAGATTCTTTTCAGATAGCTAGAACATGCAAACAATGTCAGATCCATTTTGATTTGATTCATGCACCAGCACAAGAACTTCATGATTTTGCAACATATTGGCCTTTTTGTCAATGGGGTCTTGATCTAGTAGGAGAAATAAATCCTTCTTCATTTAATGGTCACAAATTCATCCTTGTAGCTACAAAATATTTCACAAAATGGATTGAGGCAGTACCTCTCATAAATATCATAGGAAAACAAATTGCTGCATTTATCTTGAACTACATCATCTATCACTGTGGAATACCAATGACCATTATCACTGATAATGGGTGACCGTTCAAGAATCAAGATGTACAAGAGCTATGTGAGAAATTCAAGATCCAACACCGATTTTCCACACCCTACTATCCACAAGGGAATGGGCAAGCAGAAGCATCAAACAAAACTATTCTAAAAATCCTCAAAAAGACAGTGAATGATGCTAGAAAAGATTGGCATATTCAATTAAACCCTTCTCTATGGGCCTACTGTACTAGTATCTGTACACCAATAGGTGCCACACCTTTCTCTCTTATTTATGGATCAGAAGCAATACTACCAATAGAAGTAGAGATACCTTCTCTACGAGTATCATTAAAAGGTCTCATCCCAGATGAAGAACAACGAGTATCTAGATTACAAGAGTTAGAATTGATCCATGAATGAAGACAAAATACCTTTGATCATTTAAAGGTATATCAACAAAGAATGTGTCGGAGCTATAATCACAGGGTCAAACCATGAATATTTCAAGTAGGGGAACTAGTACTAAAAGAAAATCCACGAAACCAGTCAGATCGAGAAAAGAAAGGAAAGTTTGAACCAAACTGGTTAGGTCCATTTGTGATCACAATAGTATTCGGATCAAGAGCATATCAGCTATCAACACAGGACGAAGATCAACTTGAAGAACCCATCAATAGCATGCATCTGAAGAAGTTTTATGTCTGAAAAAGCAGAAAAAATAAAAAAATAGTGAAAAAATAAAAAACAGTGAAAAATAAAAAACAGTGAAAAAAATAAAAAACGGTGAAAAAATAAAAAAACAATGAAAAAGCAAAAAAAAAAAAAAAACAGTGAAAAATCAGAAAAAAAAAAAAAAAAAAAACAGAAAATCCAAAAAAAAATTAAAAAAATTCAAATATGAGAAAAAGTGCAATAAAAACAGATGGTGAAAACCTGGCAAATAGGCACTATCTGTCAGCTAGCTCTTCCATCTATTAGTTCATGCATTTTTTTTGCTTGCATTCATTTTCTATTAGCGTTGTTCATATGCATAATAAAGCCTTTGTACATACACAAGCATCTAGGGTGGCTTCTCGCCATGGTTTGGATCATTGGGTATATCATAACGAATTTGTTTCTAGGCTTGGAGCAAATCCTGCACTTAGCTGGGGGCAAAAACTCTTGATCATTCTGAGCTTAATCAAATAGGTAGAACAACGGTTAGACAACTCTTATCAAGCGAAAACTGAGACATATCCAACATTGAACACGAGATCAAATTATCAACCATCAAACTATCACAAAGGCAGTCAAAACGTATGGATGATATCTTTTGGATAATGATTTTAACATGATTGTTCAACTTTTCTATATTGATTTTCGCTATCATGATTTCTGAGTGACTCCAGGATGTCTTTGACTAGAGGAACAAGGAAGAAACATGATATTTTTCTTATCTGTTGTCTGAAAATTAATCATTAATATGTGCAAATTTGTCTGAGGACATGATCATCAAAGTATCATTGAAGACATTTCCGATTTGCGTATTGAAATGGTTAATACTGCCTGTTTTACACAAGCAAAACTTAGGTCATCTCGGTTCAATTATACCTCGATGCTTGTGCTAACTTGCCATATCAAAATCCAGGAAAGCAGTGCTTAGGTCATCATGGTTAATTATACCATCGATGTTTGCACTCACTTCCCACATTTTAAAAAGCTCAATTATGACAAAAACTCTATATTCCAGTGAATGGTCTGATCGTAGATTTGCATTTGCATTTGCATTTGCATTCAGCTTGCATTTCATTCTTGCATGGCATCCCGCATGCTTCTTTTATCCAAGGTTAAATCTATCGCAGGAATCATCAAGGTATTATCACAAGTGTATACACAATCAAACTGATGACTCATATCTCTCCAGATATTGTCGACCTAGTGAAAATCTAATGCTACCCTCTCAACAGAACCAACATCAGCATATCTAAATCTTACTGTAACTAATATCAACAAACTGTTAGTTCTTTATCCAATCAATCTTATCAATTCTATCAATCAATCACATCTAAATCGATTCTCTCATGTCTTATACAAGATGTATCTCTCATGAAACCCAATGTTCTGATCATGTCTTATATAGGATATATCATTCTTGAAACCAGACGCTTTGATCATCTTTGTCTTATACAGGAAGCGTCATTCCTGAAACCAGACTGAATCTCAATCTTATCAATCTAACCAATCAAACTTTATCAATCATCAAGAACCACATCACCGTGATTGTAGAAATCGCATTTTCATCAACCATAGTTGCAGACATCAAATCATTTCTAATCGGGATATCAATTTCACAAAAATCCAACCACTCCAACAAATCAATTATCTCAATTGATCTCCCGAGGGGGCATCATCGTATCACAATTTATCAATCAAGAGCTGGGGCATCCTATCGAACCAACATCATAAAAAATGAGATTATTCTTTGAATCAATGCGTCATCACACCTCGCTTCAAAGAGGGGCAAAATGTATACACCTAAAAATGGTATGAAGATAATTAATTAAATAAACAATTATTTAATTAATCCCCCTTCCTAATTTAATTGAATTTACTAAGTAATTTGATTAAAATCCCCATTTCATCTACTTATTAATAAATCTAAGGATTTATTTAATAAGTTTATTTTCATAATCCCCTTTAATTAATTAATTCCCCCCATCAAATCCATCATCAAATTCATTTCTTCTAAATCCCATAATTAATTAAAACAAATCAATTTATGAGTTGTTGAGATTAATTAGCCTTTTCCTATTATTTGAATTTTTAAATTCAAATTCTCCTAACTTCTAACCACCTAACCTAACCCCTTCTAAACCTAACTCATTCCATTTAACCTCGGGTTTAATTAACCCCATCCTAGCTTGCACATCCTAACCACCATGTCCCCTTTCCTTAGATACTTGCTCTCTCATGAGCAAAGTCTCTTGACACTTCTCACCATAGAGATGGCAAATGTTCCCTTTCATCCAACCTCTTTTCCAATCTCCTCCAATTTCACCATTGATATCTTCATACTTAATCTTGACCATTGATTCCTACCACATAACCCCTGACCTTGGAAATCCTATAAATAGACCCTATTTCAGAGCAATAATGATCCCATCTCATTTGCATTTCAGGCATTGTTACTATAGGCATATGCAATCCTAGTTTATCATTTGAGCATTGTTATCATAGCTTAATTGCATCATTTTAGCATACTTTCTAGCATAATCATGGAATCATGTAGCTTAATCATTACCATTGCTAGCTTAAATGCATCATTTATCATTTAAATCCTCCATCTAGATTTAGTCAACTCACTAGAATTTTCCTAATCATATCTGAGAGAAAAATTCATACTCGCATTTACTAGGAGGTGATAGATCGCTTAGCTATGGTTTTATCTTTCTTTGCTTTAAATTCATTAACCATGCTTGTAATGATCTATTGAGTGTTTCGTGTTGCAGCTACAGGTATACACTTCACAGGCATGACACAAAGATGGAAATTTCTTATGCACCCTACATTACTGGCATTCACTGCATGGCCCACATAATGAATCTAGCTTTCGGAATTGTGAGAAAGCATGCTCCAGTAAAAAAAAAAGAAGAAAACATTTAATCAGAGAGCTCTACTCACACTTCTATCAAAGTCCCAAACGATTTATGAAATTTCAACACTTTGTTGACGGAATAAATGATGGGAACAAGCTTCTTAAGGATAATGATACCAGATGGATCTCTTTGGATGGACCGACGCATCGAGTTTTTTTAGAATATCCATCCTTGATTGGACTATTTCACACAAATCGCAACGAATCAGAGCAACCAAAATTTCCTAACCTACTTCGGAGGTTAAGTAATATAGATACACTCTTAACTTTAGTAGCTCTTCTCCCCATGCTAGAGGAAATGAGGAATATTATAAAAAAATCCCAGCAAAGAGCTATGTATATTGCAAAATATGCTAAGTTGTGTAAGATGGCATGCCTCACCCTCGACAATCTCTATGGATCTCAACCAACATTATATGATGAAAAAATTGCTAAGTGGTGGACACTCACAGATTTGAACAATCCTAATAACTTTATATAGATCAGTGCAAATTAGGAGTTATGTGCCAGTGTACATAGAGTTGAGATACCAATGCATTGCTTTGCCATAGTCGAGCCTGGGGAACCAGGAAAGCGCCCCAAGAAGCGAGTAGCAAGAGTTACAAGGGAAGAGTTTAGCAAGATTGTTGAGTTTGTAACTGCTTCTATGAAGAAAATTGCCTATGATCTTTCCTCACATATTAGAAGCAGATTCCCTCCTAATAAACTACTTGAAGCCATGTCTACTATGTTTCCTCAATATTGGAACCTCAATAATTCAGTTGATTTTCGAACTAAGCTACTCACTTCGATAAATCAATTTTGCAAATCCAAAGAATTCAATGGAGTAAATATAAATGGAATTTTAAACAAAACTCTTCTTAGAGAGTAATCAGCTCGTTTTGCATACACGATGAGGGAACAATATGACGTAATGGAGAACCCCCACAAAGAGGGATCAGTAACAAGGCTTTGGACAAATCTAGGTCAGAGTGAAGTGATGCGTGATTCAATATCAGAATATTTCAAGCTTTTTGATTTATATCTTACCATGATATTGGGTTTGGTCGAGGATGAGAGAGTTTTCAGTGCTTTGGCGTTCCTAAAATCAAAGCTAAGAAACAAACTAGACAAGAATTTGGAAAATTGCTTGAGGCTCTATACATCTACGTATGATTTCTACACTTTCCTTATGACAGGGCATTTAAAATATGGAGGTCCAAATGTGAAAGAAGAGGTTTGGTAAACACTTCAAACCAAATTGGTGGTGAGACAATTGAATCATGTACTAGACCTACTGGTAGCATTGAGAGTTAGTTCAACAGAGGTATGGAGACTCAGAGTGAATAAAACACAGACAAGAATCAAGGAAGCTTTGAATTTGTTGAGGAGGAATGACAACTTTAAGAGATTTAGCACTAGTAGTTCCTAGGTATTTATTAATCTTATTACTGTATCTCATCATTCATATTACAAAAACTTATTATTGTGGTTGATAACTTGATGATATTTTATGTGTCTGTCAACTTTTTGCAATTAAAATTTAATATTGATTTGCAATTGCATTTTTCAACTTTCTAATTTTAGATAGAAGATAGTAGAATAAAAGAGCATAATGTGTTTATTGATAGAGTGATGTTTATTTAGACATGTTGATATTTTCATTAATTCTTTCAAAATATAGCCATATGATACAATTCATTCAATACACAACTCTGTGTGATTCTCTATGCAAAAGTCAATACAAAATTTTTGGAGCCCTTTGCAAATGACCCTGAATTCCCTTTTATAGAAACAAGGGAGCAACAACAACTTTAGGTCTATTTTCAACATGTGAAGAATCAACATCAAAATCAATTACCAAGGCATTGAATCTATTGTCCCATCAGTATCGCAAATTCAGTACAATTTTACAAGGCTGAAGGTATCTATGATCATCATAGGCCAGATTAGCAATTTAGCAACTGCTACATGTCTCCTAATCTTGTTCAAAAAATAGAGTTCAAACTTAAAAATTAATTCAAGCCATGACAAATTAAATATAGAGAATAGTAGTGCACAAAACCTAGAAATTATAAATAAAGAAAGGCAGAAAAGTTAAAATCTGAGAGAAATTGAGAATACAAATTTACAAGGTTGAAGGTGTGCATCATAGGCTAGATTTGTAATAGTATGTGTTACATTTTTCCAGTTCATAAAACATAGTTATTTCAAGAAATGCCAAAAGCAGAAAACCTTGAAATTAAGAGTAAAAGAAGAAAACTATGCAATACATAATATGATTCATGAGATCCTTGTGCCAGTTTTTGTAGGGTGCTATGTTGGCATTTGCATGAAGATTGCATTGATGAACTTTTATGTTGTCATTAATGTCAATTATAACCGGTAATGATGTTGTTGTTATTCCCAACTGGTACTGACAAGGGAGGGGTGAGTCATCACTTTACTAGTTTTACTCAATTAAAACTTTTAACTTAAATTGTTACTAACTTAACATTCATCAATGTGAATAACTATTGCAGAAGAATAACCATGCATGAAAAGATACACAATGACACACATATTTATCTTGTGGAAACCCAATAGGGAGAAAACCACGGTGTGAGTAGGAACTCACAAAATTTGTACTCTTCTGAAGTATGCCCGGTGAAGAGCCATCCCTGTTAGGAGATTAAAAAGACACTTGTTAGGTGCCACCTGGTTAAGGGATTTAGTTCAAGGTTGGTTAGTGTCTTTACCCTATTAAAGGTAGCCTGGTAAAAGGACTTAGAACATCAATTAAGATGTCACCTAGTTAAGGGATTTTTACAATGGGACTTGTTAAAGTCCACCTGGATAAAGGAGTTTATGTTGCAGTTGTTAGAATGCAATAGATTAGTGATCTGCTAAGATTGCTACACATTAGCTTGATCAAATCACATTGAAGAATCACACTAAGACTGCTCTAGTTGTGTTTGTTCTACACAACTTTGCCTTCTACCGGTTTGTTGATCCTTGGATTTCATACTGTCAATCCTCTGTCACTTGAGTCACCACTCTGTTAAATTCCACTCTACCAGTCCTTTGTCACTCGGCTCTGCAATCTCTTAAACTCCCCATGTCTCCATTTTCACATTATTACAACCATCTCAAGAATGAGATATGTGTATTTATAGACCCTTTAGTCTGTCGCCAACTTTGCCTCCAAAAACATACCTTTCAAAATTCCGTTGTCAGGCCTTAAATCACGTCTCTAAAATTATTGTAGGAATCTCTATCAATATAGTCGAACATGCCGATAAGTCCATCAGTTGACTGGAGAAGAATCCCGATTTAGCTGGATATAACTGAACATTACCAGTCTATTGGTTACCGACTCTTCTGGTGTACCGATCAAAACCTGTCTAGCTGATTTCCTCTTGTATACCAATATGTTTTGTTCTTAGCCAGTGAACCTCTTCTGTGCCGGTCTACTCACTGCTTGCCAGTCTACTCACTTCTTGCCAATCTACTCACTACCTACTGATCTACTCACTATTGATGAACTGTGAAGACTAAGGAGATGATGTTGCCAACAATGACAACCATACCATTTACTGGTCATATAAAATAGTATCAGAATGCCAACAAACTCCCCCTTTGGCATTGGTGGAAAATACTACAAAATGCTACAAAATTGCGCTGGTTTAAACTGCTACAAAACTGTGTCGATTCTGGCCCCTGTTCTTGACAAGATTCCAAAGAAAATTCCAAAATTACCCCTTTTTCCATCAATGGCAAAGAATTATCCAAATAGATTTGTCAAAATAAAGCAAAAATCTCTTTAAAGTTTTCTTGAGCCACTTTCAAGGAAGATTCCCATGAAGATTGAATTTGTTTCATGGTGGTGAAGTGGCCATGCAAGACTGCAATAAAGACCTCCATATCATCGACTGTCTTACAATCGGGTTCATTTATTAGGCAGTCTGCTTCTTTAATGTTCAGTTGCATGAAATCAATAATTGGTGCTAAATAGCACTGGAGCTCTAACAAACTAAGACTTCTTTTGTCTTCTTCATCTTTCAACCTTTTGATTTTATGATTGAGCATTTTGACTTTTCCAGTAAAGGTTGATGTTGAACTGATAAAAGCATCAAAAGAGCTTACCAGATCTTGAATCTCCTTTTGAATCTGTTTTCTTTTATCTTCTAAGTCTTTGATTAAATCAGGAAAGCTTGAAGATTTCACCACTAGTTGACCAACTTGTTGCAGTATAATTTTAACTTCTTCTGTTCTGGTGGAAAGAGCAAATTTTCCAACTGTTATCTACTCTATTAGGTTATCTCCTCTATTAGGTTATCTCCTTGCTTTGTTTCATATTTCCTTACTGCAACCTTCTCTAAATCGATTGCCTCTGAACTAATTGCTTTAACCAGAGTATCCAATTGATCAATAATGGGTGCAGTATCATCAACAACAATGTCTTAGATGAGATCAGAGAGAATTGTCTTGGCAGAAGTGAGGATTCTTGCCTTCCTTTTCTTTCCTCTCAGTTTAGCCTTTTCAACTTGAATTCTTAGTTTTTCTGAGACTTTCATGAATTGTTTGGGGGTCATTTTCTTTATGTCAATGACCAAGTCACCTTCTTCTTCCTCCTCTATTCCTTCTTCCTTTTCTACAGTCTCAACTTCTAAGCTAGGTGTTCTGATGATTCTTACCTTCTTCTTCTCACTCACATATTCTAAATCCAACTTCCTCTTTGCTGGAGGAGTATTCATCACTAGTTTATTATCCTCTGTTTTCTTCTCTTCCTCTTTTTCTTCCTCTTCTTTCTTCTCTTCCTCTTTTCCTTCCTCTGCTTTCTTCTCTTCCTCTATCTCATTTTCTTCCTCTTTTCCTTCTTGAAAGAGAATAGGATTTGGTGTCAATAAAGTTCGGTGAGGTGTATCCTCATAAGCAATGTCTTCAACTAACACTTCATCTTGATCGAGAAGATTAGTTTTATCAACCTCCTTCACCGATGAAGTATGGAACGGTTGTTCGATACCCTTTGTCAGATTGGGGATGTCTGACACAACATTTCCTATGATATCCTCAGCTGTGAAAGTATCCAATTCTTCAGTGGAGTCTTTTTCCTTAGCTTTTCTTTTGTCAAGGACAACTACACCTTTGTCCTGTTTTGTTTCATTTTCAATTTCTTCTTCAACTTTCTTTTGTTGGTCCATAATTTCCTTCCACAAGGAAACATCTTCAACATGTACTTCTCCAACCTCTCCTACTGCCACTCTTCTAGTTCTATTCCTTATTTTGAAGTGTTGAATGCATGCTTCAACCACCAATGAAGCTTGATCAGGGTCTAAGTCATGTTGCACTTCCATGAGTGCTTTTATTCTGAGTTCCTTTTCAGTATCTAGAGTTGTCTTCCATCTCCCTTCAATTTTATCTTGCAAATCTGATGGGATTATGCCATATAATTCACTAGGATTCCTACAAAAGTTGTGCAAGTTCCAGATCAGGGCTTCCTCAATTTTCCTTTTGTCTTCTTTATTACTGAGGGAATATCTCCTTCCAACACCTGCCATACCTCCAAATTCTTTGATCCCATGCACCAACTCATCAATGGTTGGAGCTTTGTTCCTTCCACTTCTTCTAACCTCCTTTATTTCCACATCTGATGGAGTGTCAGTGATATCACCTTCTTTCTCATCCCTTTTAAGCTTTGAATCATTCTTTTTCTTTCTGGTGTAAGTCAATCCTATCGGTCTATCTTTACTTGGTGAAGACACGAGAGTACCTATATCCTTTTCCTTTGAGTATGTTGCAGGCTTAGTTGTTGTAGTCCCCTTAGGTTTTGTCTTTGTCACTTTCCTCTTTCCACCTATTGATTCTTCATCTTTAGCAAGTGTGACCCCTGTTTGCACACTTGCACCGGTAGAGGTAGTGGTACCGGATGCTTCACCTCCATATTTCTTATCAAGGATATCAATCATTTTCCTTACTTTTATTTTTATGATAGGCACCTGAAGTTCTTGTTTAATTTTAGAGCTTGCCTCCTCATATGTTCCAAACCTCTTTGCCTTTGGGTCTACCAGTTTAGACATAAGCATATTGATATGAATTTTAACAAGATCTGTTGCAACCTCATAGCCCATAGGTGGAACCCAAAAAGTTCTGGGTTGAACTGCTTGAATAATACAACAATCTATGTCTACAAGAAAAGAAATGTTGTCTTTGTATTTCTGCACTATTCCAGTTGGAATTCTTTCTCTCTTGTGCATCCTAATTTGGAATTCCTTAAAATATCCCCACATTGCTTCCCCAAATTTATTTCCCAAATCCCTAATCATTTCACCTATCTGAACCATGATAGATTTCTCTTGTGACCATACTACACTACCCTTACCAAGAAAATATTTTTGCACATAGAAAAATATACATACCAGTACGGAGCCATATTTGAAAGATTACTTACTGTCCTTCTTTATTCTTTCCATGTTCACCATGAATTGACTTTGAATTATCTCACATATATCATATGTTGCATCTTCTTTGATAATTCGATATCCAGCATGGATGGCACTGCTCGACACACTATTCATCTGACTTGATTGATAAACCCTGTATCCCAATACTGTAGAGGCAAATATTACTTCGGCATCCTCGATATGGGTGATTTTTATTGCTCTACTATCATACCAGGATTTTGTTAACCGAGTAACTTCAGTTGATGAAATCATTCTTAGGGTTAATGCTTCATCGGTTGCACTGAAGCATGTCACTCTTCGAATCATCTCCTTTGTGATCTTGATCGGTGCATGATCTTTCAACCACAAAAATTGATCATGAACCCGACTCAATACATATCTAAACCAATCACCATGAAACTGATTAGGAAAGTCAACAACATTAGCCAAACCCTTGGTCTTCAGAGGTAGAAATTCTGCTTTTAATTGATCATTGTCAAAAAACCCTTTAAACTCACTTCGAATGAGCTTATCTCCAAATTCTTCAAGCTTGCAATGAATGTAGGAGCGAATATCTTCTACCAACAATACACCAGAGGGTACAGATGATAAAGCATCGGTCTTGTCGATTTCACCAGCTTTCATCAGGTGCAACTTCAACACGGGCTGGGGTTCCTTGATAGCTTCAACCAACACATAAGTCGATATCGCGCTGCCATGATGACCTTCAAATAAGGTTTTCTCAGACGCAATTGAAAACCCTTTCCTAGGGAATACCAAACACCACTACCACTCTGCTTGAATTTTCCGCACAAACAAAGCTTAGCAAGTTTCAAATCGCCTTTGATCACATAGGAGCTCAAGAAAGTTCACAAGAAATCAGTATAAATGTAAATGTGTTAACATTTCCTTATTTTTCTGTTGATATTTATCGACGTTGTGATCCAATGATTAGTTTTGAAACTGATAACTTAAAGTAAACCGATTTGACTATACCATTTATTTGTTACCAATACTGACACACAAATAAGTAACTCACATGACAAACTTCAATTAAGAACTTTTAGACTAGCTTTTATGCATCACAACTATGCAGATAAACACATCCTTATATTTGTTAAGGGGATTCAAAAGTAATCTTACCATATGTGCTCCCCCTGGGCATTAGTATGCCTAGTTAGAAGAAGAACTGTCATCACCGGTGGATGATGACTTGGTTTCAGAATGTCCTTGTCCTTCTTGATCCATGTATTTTTCATGTCATCTTATTTCTTCAGTTGTCTTCTTTCCTTTCAGGCCATTTTGCTCTTTCATCTTGCTAAACTAGTTCTTGTCTACAGACCGGTTGTAGGATCCGCTCCTGCATTCTCTGGCTAAGTGGTTGATCTTATGGCAGTTGAAGCATGACATACCAGTTGTCCTTCATGGTCTTGGATTGTTTCTTTGACCCATCCTCATTCTGCATTTCTCAAAAACATGACCAAAATTACCACACGTGGAACAGGTGGCATTCAGCTGATTACTCCTTTTGTTAGTACTGATCGGTTTAAATGGTGATCTTGATACCTTTGTCTTGAACTTGCATTCTTCATATCCATGTCCAATCTTATTACATGTGAAGTAATGTCCATTAAATCTTCTTTCATTTGACATACTGCCAGATTGAGATCTACACTCATAAGCCGTGTGGCAATACTTATGATAATTATGGCAATAACCATCAAAGGTGAAAGTCTTCTTTTGATTGACTGGTTTATTTCTAAATTCATTGGTCTTATGACCTGATTTACCACAATGATTGCAAGAAAATTTGGAAGACTTCATACCTTTTGCTGATGAATGGTTTCTTTTATCATCCTTCATATTTTTGGATTTAGATGATTCTCCAGTTTCCATAGGACCTGAACTGGGGTAACCAAGGCTGGTTGTATCCTTTATTCTTCTCTGAGCCTTCAACTATTTATCTACCTTCTTAGAGATTTCATTAAATTTTCTCAGCTTCTCATTTCTCTCATTTTCAATTTTCAACTCACTCCTGAGTTGTTTAATCTCTTTTACCATCTTTTCTTTTTCCTCTGTGCTGTCATGAAGTTGCTTATGTATGTATTCATTCTCTTGAGTCAGAACTTGAATCTCTTCATCTTTATCAATCATGATTGCATCATTTTCTCTCAGAGCATCTTCAGCAAGCCTTCTGGCTCTTTCAGCTTTTGATAGATCTTCTTTTGCCTCCCTCTTTCTTTCATCATCACTTTTGCTAGCTTCCAGTATCTCAGTCATTCTCAGGGCATGACCTTCATGTTCTCTTTTGAGATGTGTTATTTCTTTGGTCAACTTCTTGTTCTTTTCCATGAGTTCAGAGACTGCTTCTTCATCTTCTTCAGATCCACTTTGTTCAGAGAGTTGATCTATGCTATCCCGACTCTCATTTAGATGTTGATCTAATTCCTTCCTTTTTGCAAGAGATTTTCTTAGTCTCTCTTTCAGCTGGGCAATAATTTCATTGGCTTCATCAATTTGGTTTTGATATTGGTACTCTTCCATGATCTTTATCCTCAAGTTGTCAAGCTTCACTTCAGAGGAACTGAGCTCTGATACCATTTGTCCCAACCGATGCTGAGAGGGGAGGGATGAATCAACACTTTACCAGTTTTACTTAATTAATACTTTTAACTTAAATTATTAGTAACTTAATATTCATCAATATGAATAACTATTGTAGAAGAATAACCATGCATGAAAAGATACACAATGACACATAGATTTATCTCATGGAAACCCAATAGGGAGAAAACCACGATGTGAGTAGGAACTCACAAAATTTGTACTCTTTTGAAGTATGCCCGGTGAAGAGCCATCCTTGTTAAGAGATTACAAAGACACTTGTTAGGTGCCACCCAGTTAAGGGATTTAGTTCAAGTTCGGTTAGTGCCTTTACCCTGTTAAAGTTAGCCTAGTAAAAGGACTTAGAACGTCAATTAAGATGTCACCTGATTAAGGGATTTTTACAATGGGACTTGTTAAAGTCCACCCGGATAAGGGATTTATGTTGCAGTTGTTAGAAAGCAATAGATGAATGATCTGCTAAGATTGCTAGACATTAGCCTGATCAGATCACATTGAAGAATCACAATAAGACTGCTCTGGTTGTGTCTGTTCTACACAACTTTGCCTTTTGTCGGTTTGATGATCCTTGGATTTCACACTGTCATTCCTTTGTCACTTGAGTCACCACTCTGTGAAACTCCACTCTACCGGTCCTCTGTCACTCGGCTTTGCAATGTCTTAAACTCCCCATGTCTCCATTTTCACATAATCCACCTTGACAACAACCATCTCAAGAATGAGATATGTGTATTTATAGACCCTTTAGTCTATCGCCAACTTTCCCTCCAAAAAAATACCTTTCAAAATTCCATTGTCAGGCCTAAATCACGTCTCTGAAATCAATGCAAGAATCTCTGTATATATAGTTGAACATGCCGATAAGTCCGTCGGTTGACTAGAGATGACTCCCGATTTAGCTAGATGTAACTGAACATTATTAGTCTGTCGTCGATTGACTGGAGAAGACTCCCAATTTAGCTGGATGTAACTGAATGTTACTAGTCTGTTGGTTACTGACTCTTCTGGTGTACCGTTCAAAACCTATCTAGCCAATTTCCTCTTGTATACCGATCTGTTCTTTTCTTAGTCGGTGAACCTCTTCTATGCTGGTCTACTCATTGCTTGCCGGTCTACTCACTGCTTGCCGGTCTACTCACTGCTTATCCGTCTACTCACTGTCTGTCGGTCTACTCACTACCGATAGACTGTGAAGACTAAGGAGATGATGTTGCCAACAATGACAACCATACCATTTACTGGTCATATAAAATAGTATCAGAATGTCAATAGTTGTGATAATGTTTTTTTTGCAACCGGTAGGAGATCTTGTGAAGGAAACCGATATTACTAGAGAAGAAGTGAGATCAACCAGTAAACCCTACCTATTGATATGCTAAACCCTAACCGATGGAGCTTGGTGAATAGGTTGTATTGGTTTATGATCAAATGATGAGTGGTAATGATTCTGCCATGTATGCATGTTGTATGTGAAGAGTTTCAAATAGTTTTTGGTGCATAGAGATAATGGTTTTATCTTGGGAATGAGCAAGTTAATTGCATGTAATGCAAACCGTTTGATGAGTTACAAAGTTCGATGAAGCAGTAATCAAGGAGCGGTTGAGGTTGTCTTGAATGATGTGAAATGATTGATATATAATCCAATGGTCATACTTGAACCGATTTGTTTGTAATCTCTATGAGATCTTAGGTTTGTGATGTGTTACCGACCTATTGTTTTGTTTATAAGGTCGATGAGTTGTTTTGTTGTAGTGTTGGCAATTTTGGTTGAATGAAAGAGTGATTGGTTGTCAAACCAGATGATGTATCTGTAGTATGTGTAAAGGAAGATAGGAGCATGAAAAGGATCTGATCAAGAAGAGTAGTGCTATGCACTAGATCAGTAAACCCCTGTTGTTCTCTAACAATTACAATAGTCAACTCCCTTAACCGGGTAAGTTCTAACAAGCTTAGTGTTATCTAAATCCTCTAGCCAGGTGATCCATTAGCTTGGATTTCAAATCCTCTACCAAGGTTACTCCTAACATGGTATTGCTTCTAATAGGGCATTATAGTCAATCCCTTAACTGGGTGGCCCCTAACAGGATCTATTCTTAACATGACTTATTGTAAAGATTTAACAGGGTTGGCTCCTAACAGGGCAAACTTCAGAAGAGTTCAGAATACTTGTGGGTATTCATCCCCACCGTGGTTTTTCCCATTTGGGTTTCCATGTCAAAATCATTGTGTCAAGTGGTGAATGTTTGATATGATTAATTTTCTTAACAACTAAATCCACTTAGATATGATATGACGACCGACAACAATCTGAAATGAGCTTTTACTTTTGTTAGTAAAGTATTTGGATGTTTTAGTTAAAAGGTTTTGAGAGTTTTAGAGTTGTTTTACTATTATTCTTTTATGATAGTTAACCGGTTTACTTGACAGTGATATTGCAATTTGATAGTTCAATTTTTGAACCACTCAGTTTTGAGTTTGACTTGAGAGGTTGTTTTGTTAGGTGAAATGTTTATATCAGTTTTCTATCTACTGATTCACCTCCCCCTCTTAGTAGTAGACCAAATCCTTATTGATTCATCATACCATCAATTGGTATCAAAGCATTTTAGGTCCTCTAAGGTTTAAGTCTAATAGCTTGAGGTACAGATCTTGAAGAACATGATGAAGAAAGAAGGTCCAAAGTTTAATAAGGAAAACTACAGAATATGGAGCGATAGAATGAAAATCTATATCAAGAGTCTAGGAAGTCAATATTGGGAACATGTTGTTACTCAATATGTTTCACCTAGTGGAACTATGCCTGATGATCAAAATAAAGAGCAACAAGAAAATAATCAAGCGTTGGAGGCCATTATCAGTTCTTTGTCTGATTCAGAGTATGTTGATGTCCATGGTCTGGAGACTACCTATGAGGTATGGAAGAAACTTGAGGAAATCTATAGCGGTGATGAGCATGCCAAGATTGCCAAAGAAGAGAGTCTGAGAGGTAAATTTGATGACATGCAGATGGTTGAAGGTGAGAGCATACAATAGTATGGTCAAAGGATCAAAGAGATAGTTGGTGAGATCAAGAGTGATGGTGGTAAAGTGGAGGATGCTACAATGGCTAGTAAGGTGTTGAGAACCCTTCTACCGGTCTACGCTATCCGAGTTGTAGCCATCCAGGAGCTAAAGTCTATTGATAAAACTAAGGTAACCCTTGACTCCATCATTTGTAAGCTTACTGCATTTGAATTAAATGGTTATGATGGTAGTGCTCAGAAATCCAAATCTATATTCAGAGCTTCAGTTTCTAACCCTTCTATGAGGAAAAGCCAAAATGTCAGTCACAGTTATGAATCTAGATCCAGCAGAGAAGTTGATGATGAAGACAGTCTAATTGAGCTTGAAGCATTGTTGGCCAAGCGGTTGCCCAGAGGTACCGGTAAGTACAAAGGCAAATTACCTTTGAAATGTTTTGCATGTAACAAGATTGGACACACTGCAACTAACTATCCTAATGGTGACAATGAGCATAAGCATTAGAAGTATAAGAAGTACAAAGGAAAAGGCAAAAGAGATTGTCTCATTGCAGTTGATGGTGGTATCACTGATGAGGAATTTGAGGGAGATGCTAATGAAGACATTGTCTTTGTAGCCATTAAAGATGAGACATCTGATCATAAGGCATTAGTTTCTCACATGGATAGTTCTGATGATTGGATCATAGATAGTGGTTGTTCACACCACATGATCAGTGATTGGAGCAAATTTCTTACTTTGAAGGAATTTGATGGAGGAGTTGTGAGATTTGGAAATGACTCACCCTAAGGGAAAAGGAAAGGGAACCATTTCTCTTAATGGAAAGAGCAGTGCAGATGATGTCTATTGGGTTGAAGGATTAAAGTAAAATCTTCTGATTGTAGCCCAACTCAATGACAGGGGCTATCCATTGGAATTTAAGAATGGAATGTGCAAAATCTATGGGAGCAAAGGTGAACTAATTGCAACTAGCAAGTAGACAAAAGGTAACCTGTTTCACCTGAATCCTAAAGTCAACAACTGTTTAATTGCTAAAGTAGATGATAGCTGGCTTTGGCATAAGATATTTTGTCATATAAACTTTGATAACATTTTTAAGGTCAGTAAGTGCAAGTTGGTAAGAGGTTTGCCTCAGTTTGACAAACCAGTGAATGTTCTATGTAAGGAATGTCAGTTAGGAAAGATGGCATCCTCAACTCTTAAGAGCAAATCTTTTTCAGCAAAACATTTGTTAGATTTGGTTCATACAGATCTCTATGGACCAATAAGGACTAAAATTATTCAAGGTGACAGATATTTTATGATCTTCACTAATTATTGCTCAAGAATGATGTGGGTCACATTCTTGAAGGATAAAACAAAAGCCTTTAGTAAGTTCAAGGCATTCAGGGCGTTAGCTAAAAAAGAAAGTGGTAAGAAGATAAAGTGTCTGAGGACTGATCAAGGCGGTGAATTTACTTTAGAGGAATTCACTAAATATTGTGAAGACAATGGAATAAAGAGACAACTTTCTGCACCGAGGACACCACTACAGAATGGTATTGTAGAGAGGAACAACTGGTCAATTGTTGAAGCTGCTAGAACAATGCTAATACAAGGAGGAGTAGCAAAAACTTTCTGGAGAGAAGTTGTCAGCACAATTGTCTACACTATGAACTGAACATTGGTAAAGAGAGGTAAGGATAAAACTCCTTATGAATAGTGGTATGGTAGATCACCTAATGTCAGCTATTTTAAGATTTTTGGCAGTAAATGCTTTATCAAGAAAGATGACTATGTTAGTAAGTTTGAGGCTAAAAGTGATGAAGGCATATTTCTTGGTTACTCCACCAAGAGTAAGGCCTACAAATGTTAAAACAACCAGACATAGAGAATCATTGAGAGTGTCGATGTTAGAGTGGATGAGTATTCTGAAGTCTCAGGTGAAACTAGTGAGGAGAAAAAGGATGAAGAGCCTTGCATTCTAATTTTGTAACCAGAACCAGTGAAGCTAGAAGCTGGTGAAGTGAATGTTGTAGTACCAGTTCAACTGGAACATGTAGATTCATAAGAAGAGGATGATAGTGAAGAAGAAGAACCAGAAGATAATGATCATGTCATTCTAAGGTATGTGAGACTCAATCATAATCCTGACCAAATTATTGGAGATAAAGATGTTGGAGTATTAACCAAAAGAAGAATCGGAGAGAATTCTTGCATGATCTCCACTATTGAGCCTAGAGCTGCTAAGGAAGCATTTGGAGATGATCACTAGATTAAAGCTATGGAGGAGGAGCTTGAGAAGATTGAGAAGAACAATACATGGACCCTAGTACCCAGACCGGAAAATAAAAATGTGATAGGTACTAAATGGGTATTTAGGAATAAACTGAATGAAGATGGAGTAGTAGTCAAAAACAACGCTAGAATTATATGCAAAGGTTATGCACTGGAAGAAGGAGACTACTATGGTGAGACATTTGCATCAGTTTCTAGATTGGAAGGTGTTAGGACTCTACTTGCATTTGAAGCATATAAGGAATTCAAAGTATATCAGATGGATGTGAAGTCAACATTTCTAAATGGAATACTGGAAGAAGAAGTATACATTGAGTAGCCAGATGGTTATGCTTTGATTGATGCAAAGGATATGGTGTGTAAATTGCACAAGGCACTATATGGTTTGAAGCAAGCACCAAGAGCATGGTATGAAAGGCTACATTCACACCTGATGAAGATAGGTTTTCAGAGAACCAATGAAGACAACAATATATATCTCAAATCTAAAGGAGATAAGATACTCGTTAGTGAAGTGTTTGTGGATGATATCATATTTGGAGGCAATGATGACATGAATGATGACTTTACAAATGAGATGAAAAGTGAATTTGAAATGTCTCTAGTAGGAGAGATAAAATTATTCATAGGTTTGCAAATTCAACAAATGAAGAGTGGTATTTTTATCACACAGTCTAAATATGTGAAAGAGGTATTGAAGACATTTGGAATGAGTGACTGTAAACTAGTTGGGATACCAATGGTTGCAGGTTGTAAACTGTCTAAGGAGGATGAATCTGCATTTGTTGATGAAAAAGAGTGCAGGTCAATGATAAGGAAATTGCATTATGTTGTTCACAATAGACCGGATATTGCTCATGCAGTTGGTTTAGTTGCTAGATTTTAGAAGAATCTAAAGGAGACACAATTGATAGCAACCAAAAGGATATTTAGATATTTGAAAGGTACTATTGACTATGGATTATGGTATCCATATGCAGGTAACTTTGATTTGAAGGGTTATACAGATGCAGACTGGGCAGGTAATATTGATGATAGGAAGAGCACAACCTGGATGAAACACATTCTGGAAGGATTCAAGCTGAAGATTACAGAACTTGTAAAGATTTTATGTGACAATACCAGTGCAATAAATATTTAAAGGAACCCAGTGTTGCATGCTAGAACCAAGCATATTGAGCTGAAATATCATTTCTTGAGAGAAAAAGTGTAGAGTAAAGATGTGTTATTGGAGCATGTATCTACCAAGGAGCAGCTAGTGGATATATTTACTAAATCTCTGCCTAAGGCTACTTTTGAGTATCTTAGAGGTCAGCTAGGGGTTGTGCCCCTACATGAGCTCAATTGAGCATGATGTGGAATACATTAGTCCTAGAGCTAATTGAAAAATCTTGAAGCAGGATTGGTGTAGAGTGGAGTTATTCTATAGGGGGAGCATCAAGTTGCAGGTTGATGTTGCAAAATAGTGAAGTATGACACTACATGTTTAACTTTCACTTTGGTATTGTTGTCAAAAGGGGAGAAGTACTATAAGATTATGGGGGATAAGATGTGTATGATTGGCCAATTACCAGTTGAAGCCAATTGAAGACTTGGAGACTCAGTTGAAGGAGAATACATGGTAAAATGTAAACCAGGATTCCTATTCACAATCATAGCAATCAAGGGTATTGATACTTGTATTGCCATCAATGCCAAAGGGGGAGATTGTTAGTATTTGCATGAAGATTGCATTGATGAACTTTTATGTTGTCATTGATATCAATTATAATTGGTAATGATGTTGTTATTATGTTGTTTTGCAACCGATAGGAGAACTTGTGAAGGAAACCGATATTACTAGAGAAGAAGTGATATCAACCGGTAAACCCTACCTGTTGATATGCTAAACCCTAACTAATGGAACTTGGTGAACCGGTTGTATTAGTTTATGATCAAATGATGAGTGGTAATGATTATGCCACGTATGCATGTATGTGAAGAGTTTCAAATGGTTATTGGCATGTAGAGAGAGTGGTTTTATCTTGGGAACGAGCAAGTTCATTGCATGTAATGGAAACCACGTGATGAGTTACAGAGTTCGATGAAGTAGTGATCAAGGAGTGGTCAAGGTTGTCTTGAATGATGTGCAATGATTGCTATGTGATCCAACGGTCATACTTGAACCGATTTGTTTGTAATCTCTATGAGATCTTAGGGTTGTTATGTGCTATCGATCTATTGTTTTGTTTATAAGGTCGATGAGTTGTTTTGTTGTAGTGTTGGCAATTTTGGTTGAATGTAAGAGTGATTGGTTGCCAAACCAAATGATGTATCTGCAATATGTGTGAAGGTAGATAGGAGCATGAAAATGATCTAATCAAGCAGAGTAGTGCTATTCACCAGATCAACAAACCTCTGTTGTTCTCTAACAATTACAATAGTCAAATCCCTTAACCGGGTAAGCTCTAACTAGCTTAGTGTCATCTAAATCCTCTAACCAGGTGATCCATTAGCTTGGATTTCAAATCCTCTACCAAGGTTACTCCTAACAGGGTATTGCTTCTAATAGGGCATTATAGTCAATCCATTAACTAGGTGGTCCCTAACAAGATTTGTTCTTAACAAGACTTGATGTAAAGCTTTAACAAGCTTGACTCCTAACATGGCGAACTTCAAAAGAGTTCATAATACTTGTGGGTATTCATCCCCACCGTGGTTTTTCCCATTTGGGTTTCCACGTCAAAATCATTGTGTCAAGTGGTGAATGTTTTTGTGGTTATATTTGATATGGTTAATTTGCTTAACAGCTAAATCCACTTAGATATAATATGATGACCGACATGAATCTGAAATGAGCTTTTACTTTTGTCAGTAAAGTAGTTGGATGTTTTGGTTAAAACGTTTTGAGAGTTTCAGAGTTGTTTTACTGTTAATCTGTTATGATAGTTAATCGGTTTACTTGACAGTGATATTGCAATTTGATAGTTCAGTGTTTGAACCAGTCAGTTCTGAGTTTGACTTGAGAGGTTGTTTTGTTTGGTGAAAAGTTTATGTCAACTTTCTATCTATTGATTCACCCCCCTCTCAGTAGTAGACCGGATCCTTATTGATTCATCATACCATCATGCTCCACTCTTCGTTTGTTGGAAGCCCAATTTCTTTTAAAGTATAGTAAGTCAACTACAACTTCGTCAACAGTTCATATTTGGAAGAGTGACTTGACTCCACTGTTTCACCCAATATCGCATTCAAAGTTGTCAATGGTTTGATAAAATCCAGAAAGTTGTGAGGAGTTGTGTCCTGAGGAAGCAAGACTAAATCAGACTTCATTTTGTCCTCCATCCTATTTTTGAAAGCTTCTTTTCCAATGAATTTATTTGATGAGTCAACACCTTTCGACAAACCAAGATTTAACAAATTGGTTGTCTTTTGTTGCAGCTTCAATAAATTTTTCCCACCTTTATCCAAATTTTTTTATGCTTCCCTTAGTTTCTAGCATTTTTGAATGATAGATGATGCCTTAACTGAAGCATCAATGTGGCTCTTAATTCTCTTGGATGCCAAATAACTATCACTGTTAGTGTAGGCTTCTTGCAAAATCTATTTTATAATATTCTCTTTTGAATAAACATTTAGTTCTTCTCAAAGTGCTCTTTGAGCTTCCAAAAAAATACTCTCAGACTTTCATTCAATTCCAACCATTCACACAACTTGTCACTCCTCTACATTATTTTCTCCCAAATATTTTATTTTATATACGTCGCTATATTTTTATATTATACTTCAATCTGTCTTCCAAATTTTTAATTTTATTATTTGCATTCTATAACTCTTCTTTCATTTGTTCACATTTTTTTATTTCTTCCTCTTCTTTCTCTTCCAAATGTTTTTCTTTTTTGTCTCATGCTCTAATTGGTTTTGTCAATTTTTTTTTAAGGCAACATCAGACTCCAGGCTTTTGTATAATTTTGCTGAAGTGGCTCTTTCATCATCAAATTTTTTAATGCTTTCATCCAATTGTTCCCTCAATTCCTTTAGTTCTACCTCCATCTGTTCCTGCACTGTAATTGCTGAGGTAGAGGCTGATTTTTTTATCCTTTTTTGTAATTAATTGCACTTGTTATCTGATGCTTTCCTCTTTGCTTTTTCATTTGCTAGGTATGCCTGTAACTTTTCTATTTGTTTCACCACCTTATTTTTCTCTCTCTCCATCTTTAGCAGTGAAGTGTAGATCACTTCATTGGTCTTTTTTGACACGCTAATTTTGTCCACATTTTGAACTTTGGAAAAATCCATTTGCAGGGTGCTAATGTGAAATTCAAAGGGATCTATCTGACTCTGTGGTGGATTTTTATCTTTATTTGGGGGCATAACAACCATGAACTCTATCATATCTTTATTTGGGTCATATGTGAGAAATACCATGTTTGATGCAGGTTGTTCCTCTAAAGCTGCAGTAAGGGCACCCCTCTTCAATGTCTTCTTTTTTTCTTTATCATATTTGTTGTTGGTGCAAATTTATTAAAGAAATTATTGTAATGAAAATCTAGGTTTGTTGAAGCAATTGAATGTTTGAAAGGCGAAATAGCACTTGTAGTGATATATGAGGCTCCACCTATGCCCTTGGTTCTAACTACTACATTTTGAGGAGTACCAAAAGCCATTCCTAATCATGTCCCACATTCACTTGCAAGTGTAATTTTTATAATCTTTTGAGGGGTTTGTCCTGAAGGTGTTTTTGTACTTGCCATTGTTGTCATAAACTTTTGCTTCTTTACATTGCCTTGAGCACTAGGATTTTGTATAGTATCTACTACTATTGTGCTCTTGTGAGAGATATCTTTTTGTTGCACTTGATCAGGACAACTAGTATTAGTACCCATGCCATACCCACCTCTGGCAGTGGCAATTGATTGAACACTAATAGAAACACTATCCCAAGATTCCCCACCAGTGGTAGTGGTACTTGATTCACCACCAATAGGAATACCATGTTGTGGTAGTGGTTGTGATTGAATCTGAGTGTCTGCACAAGGTGGTTTTGAAGCTCTAACAAATTGAAATGGAGATGCAGGGTAATGAGTAGTACCTTTCTATGATGAATTTGACGAATCAAGTCCAATGACTAGTTTCTCAAGATGTTTTGATTTTGAATTTGATGGAAGTGGTACCTCAAGTAGAAACCAAGGGCCTTCTCCTTTGGGACCTAGACCACCACTTTCAAAACCCATTTTTTCCACAATGTTTGCCCCTTTGCTATATTTTTCTTTCATGGAAGCATAGACTCCACTCAATTTTGCAGAGATTGTAGTATTTGTTGGAGTGAACTCAACCTCATACTCATTTTCATCATCACTTATGTCATATCCTTCTATGGGATGCTCCATATTCCACAATTTGCTAAACTCAATATCCTCATCGATTTCATCAAAGTCTGCACTGGTCTTTGGTTCACTGACATTCTTCCTCATAGTCCAAAAATCATTTATTTTGGTTTGAGTCCAATATCTGTCTTTACATTCATGCAATATTTTTTTAGGAATAGCTTTGTTAGATGGATTAGAAGCTCTTTGGTAGAAATTGTAGGACCTCCTATTTTCATTTTAATTTTGGATGCCTTGATTTGCTATTTTCTGTGTGTGCAATGCCATAATTTGTGATCACAATTCTTTTGTTGAAATTTTATTGTTAGTGTAATACCCCAAAAATGGTCATCTAAACCATGGGTCCCTAATCTCGACTACATCACCAAGGTCCTAACCAAAGGGAATTAAATCAATTTTGAGCATCTAATTAATGAATTCCTAAATCATCAATGTCATATGGCAAAATTAATCTTTTCAAATAAATCATCAAAATATCTTTAATGAGTTATCCTATTTATTTAATTAAATATCCTAGCATATTTATTTAATAAATAAATTTTCCATTAAATCATCAAAAAGGAATTAATTTTTTTTAAAAAGGAATTAATTAAAATTAAGAAAAGAAATCAACTTGAGATATTTTGAAAATCTAATAAATTGAAAAATATCAGAAAAGCAATTAAATCAATTAAATCTCAAAATTGAATAAAAATATGGAATAAATCATTTTTTTATATTTTATCTCAATTTTACCTCAATCTTATTTCCTTCAAATCTGAAGAAAGCAACCAATCACATCAATTCACCTGGATTGTGCTTCCTCTTGGAGAATCTCGACCGCTCATTGACAATCAATCTCGATCAATGTTTTCTCTCTGAATATTCTATAAATTCAGGCTCTCATCTCTCAATCAAAAGAACCCTTGAGATTTATTGTTATTATGTTGTTTTTACTCTAGAGACATTGAGAATATTGTGCATTGAGATTATTACATCTTAGATTTTTGCATATTAGTTTAATCATGTTAGCTTGATTAGAATCATATAGCTTGATAATCATTGCTTGCATTCATCTAGCTTAATTTGCTCAATCTTGCATCCATTTAGCTTAATTTTGTGTTCATATAGATTAAATCCTCTATCTTGGTGTAGTCTAGTCACTGGTATTGCTTAGATAAATCTGAGAGCAAGTCTATACTTGCATCTTTTAGGAGGCAATAGGTCAATTTGTTATGGTTTTCACATGCATTAATTATATCTGTCTAACCATGCATACAATGACATTGAAATATTTGTGTCTTCTAACTTACAGGATTACCACTTTTCACACACATTTTTGGCACCCACCATGGGGCAGGAAACTCAATTTTTCGGCCTCGCAGATCATCAAATTCTCATCTTTCAAATTTTGTTCGTGCGTTCTCTACAAAAAATCTTACAATATTATATTCATTACAATACAATATTCTATCTTTTGTCATACCGTTAGGTGAGAAAACTCGTACGAATTACTATTTTCTTGTACGATCAGATGAGAAAGTTCATACGAATTTATGTAAGTTGTTTTACGAACATTTGTCTTTTGTTGTATGGTCTATTGAGAATTATTGTCTAGAACTATAAGGTTACTCGTACGATTCTTTGTTTTCTCGTATTAAAAACAAAGTGATTTTTAGGGTTTTTCTTATTGGATTTTGTTGATACTAATGCTAATCCTGATCTATTTTTTGTCTATTTGAGATATTTTGACAGCCTAACAGGTTTTTTTGCAGAACGCTTGTCAAAGATCTATCGCTCAAACTTACGCCTGTTAGAGAATCTACTGCTAAAAAATAATATGACTACTGATTCATTGGTTTTGTAGGTTGCCTAAGGATATTCAAGCAAACTTTGTGTATTCTTAATTGTTTTTTTTAGGCACCTAAATTACGATGTGGTAAATGAACAAATCTATTTCCATGTTTGATTAAAGTCTAAAAGGTAGGAGACTATGCTCTTGTCTGCATAGACAATCAGAAATCCAAACCCTTGAAGCTTTTCTAGTTTGAGATTTGTGTTCCTTTTAGCGGGCCTATCACAGTGGGAAAAAGTAATCTCCCCATGAGAAGGACCCAAGTGAGTATAGCTAGACCCAAGCATTTCGACTCACTATAATAAATAGGCCTCTTTGAGATTAAAGTCTCCGGAGGATGGATTTATTTGAGTTTTCTCTTTGAGATCTCACATATCGGGCATTTTGTAGGGCCTCGTGGTCCCAATCACGCTTGCATGACTATATCTTGTTTTGGTACTTTGTCGGGATATAGGCCTCAATCATGCTTGCGTGAATTCAAGGGGTAGTTCTGAACAGAAACCCTTACTAATTACTCTAGGATAGAAGCTACCCGGTTCACCTCTGAAAGGGGGATAATCTTTGTGCAAGGGGAGATAGTAACTCTCCCAAGATACTTGCCATATCGTGCCCCCATTAGTGTTTGGATTCATCTAATACGGTGTTGAGAATCCATTGTGTGAGACTCAGCAACCATATTCTGATTAGCTATTGGGTGTGTACCTAAGTTTGCAAGCAAAGGTTTTCTTTCTCAGCCAATTTCCTTAGGATTAGTGTGTTGTGCTTGAATTCACTTTACATCTTGCGTGTTTGTTGTGTCTTTATCATTGAACTGTCTGAAACTGAAACTAAAACCTTCGACAATCAACTGAAACTAGAAAAAATAATCAAAACATTAAAACTAAGTGGTCAAAACCCTATTCTTGTTAGAAACTCGTCCTCTATCTAGTCCTGTGTCATACGAGTCATAATCCTAGGGTCCTTTTTGCCAGTTTGTCATACTGCCTTGTGATATTTGTCTTATGATAACATCTAAATTGTTGTATGAGTTTGTGCCATTTGCTACAACTTTTGACAACTTAAAACAACATCTCATACGAGTATTCCAATTTGTCATCTGGTAACCCTTTAATTGTCATCTAGTTCTTAATCTTTTGTCGTACGAGCATCTATTTTCATCAGTCCATAAACCAACATTTTTGCGTGCCTTTTTAGATCTCTATCATACTATCCTAGTCAATCCTGATCCATCATAATGAGCATATACCTGGTCTTTTTTATCCTAAGCATAGCAATCTTGATTGTGTACCCTTGTTGTTATGTTACACGATTTTGTCGATTATATCCTAGCTAGTTTAATCAATCATCCATCAATCTAATCAATCTAATCTGCTTAGATCACATCTTATATAGGATAGATCATTCTTGCAACCAGACTTGGTCTCAATCTCTTCATCCAATCATCACCTCAAATAAACATCTAGCTTTGATTTGATCTTGATATAGGTATCACTTCTAGCTCTTGGTCACATCAATTGTAAATGCATGTTCGAACCAAGAGCTCTTTTAAGAATTCTGACGAAAGTAAGAGGCAGTCTTACTCGTTGCAAACTAATCCAATTTTTCAAGAGCAACCAATCTTTGACAAACCTTTATCTTCAGAACAACCAATCTGTGACAAACCTTCATCCTCAAGCCAACTTATTTTTTACCAGCCTTTATCTTCCAATATGTCTAGGGAAAAACAAGAAAGAGAGGCTTCTAAATGCAGTGATCGTGATAACCTTAGCACTCATGCTACTGATAGCGACTCCTCATCTAGTGACTCTGAACCTAAAGAAGATAGTATAGTTAAAAGTCAAAAGGATTAGGATTTCAAAAGAATGATGAAAATTATCATGGCCTAGGAAAAGGAAGAATATTTTCTAGAATTGACTAAACAAGGAGCTAGACTTCCCGCCGACTACAACATTCAAAGCCTTATCACTAAAGAAGAAGATACTCCATTAACATTGATAACCAAACAATTGCAAGCACTATAAACTGATATCAAAGAAATGAAAGACAAGGATAAATCTTCTGTGCAGTATTCCTTGGACACAATCTGCTCATTTCCATTCGACAAGAATCTTCATATGCCTCCATTTCTTTCAAGAACGAAAATTTCTAAATTTGTCAAATATGATAGAAACTCGGATCCTCAAGACCATGTCTAAGAATTATGTGCTCTATGTATGGAATTTATGCATGAACAAACATATCTTATGCGTCTCTTCCCAAGAAGTCTAGGAGGACAAGCTATGGAATATTTTTCAAAGCTACCTATGGGAATTAAATCTTTTGAGGAGTCGATTGAACTATTTATTCAACAATACTCCTACAACATCTATCATCCACTCACCATGATTGATCTCTGTAATACAAAAGAGAAAACAGGAGAACCTTTCCTCACTTTCCTTCAACGTTGGAGAAAGATGTTCTCTAGATATTCATGACCCATTCCTGATTCTAAAAAGATGGACATCTTTGTCAACAATTTGATTCCTGAGTTAAAATATAATGCTCAAATGCAAGTACATCCTTCATTTAATAAGATGGTGGATAGTGCTCTCAAAATAGAAGATGTGCTTGTGAAAGGAGAAATCTCACTTTATAAGGAAACACAACATGGCTCTAGTTCTAAAGAGAAAAACAAATACTAGAAATATGGCAAAGACAATAATAGAAATGTTGTGAATGATGGAGTACTTGATATTGTTAAACCAAAACCAAAACCAACAATATTTAATCTGACTAGTGGCACATAGGAACTCAAAGCTGCTCAAAGTGTTGCAGAAAAGCCTCCTAAGAAATTGAAAGAGCGGTTTAAAGATAAGCCTTGGATTTCAAAGCCTAAACGTGATTTCTGTCCTCTAGGACAATCCTATGAGTCATCTCTTAAGACTATTGGCAAACAAACTAATCACATTGCCTAACAACTCCAAACCATATGATCCTGAAGTCAAACCCAAATGGTGGAGGGAAAATGATTACTGTAAATATCACTAAAATAAGGGTCAAACAACTAATAACTGCATGAAACTTAAATATGAGATTCAAGACCTTATCGATAATGGAAAAATTGTTGTTGGGAATCATGTGACCAACTTTGATCACAAAGCTTTTCAAAGATCCCTTACCTACTTATGAGCAAGGAGATTCCTCTAAATCCAAGGGAGGTGCCAAGGTAAATTACACCTATACAAACGATGATAACATCATCAACATGCTTGAACCCTCTCAATTGGAGTATTGCAATGTAATCATAGTTAAAGAAGATCAAAACAAGCTGAGAGAAGTGAACATTGTGACTCGTGCACAAGGAAAAGTTACTCTCGAAGGAGTTGGTTCTTCATCTTCCGATCAAATGTCATCATCAAATCCATCGACATCATCAAAATTTCTGACATCTTCAAACAAACAACCAGCTACAAACACTGCTAAGCCTTCTCCATCTAAACAGTTGGTTTCACCATCTTCTTCTGGTTACAACATTGTTGAACAACTAAAATGAACTACTACTCAAATCTCTATTCTTGAACCTGCTTAAAATTTCTCATGCTCATAGAGAAATCTTGGACAAAGCTTAACTTGCTACCAACATCCCTAAAGACTTAGATCTGGATCAGTTTCAATCTATGGTGGGTCATCTAACCTCGTCTCACTACCTGTCCTTCTCTGAAGAAGACGATAATTCCTTGAACCATCCACATAATCAACCATTACACATTGAAGCCATGATTCATGAACACCTAGTCAAACATGTTTTGATAGATGGAGGCAGTGGACTGAACATTTGTACTTATAGTGTACTCATACAATTGGGATTTTTTGAGAATGTTATAGATCCAAGAAAGAAGATAACAATAAAAGCTTATGATGAAGAAGAGAGAACCTCTAAGGACCTGGTGCTATTACCAATCAAGGTAGGACCCATGGAAAGAGATGTTATCTTTTAGGTGCTTGACCTTCCTTGTAGTACCCTTGCCCTAATCATATTTTAGAACCTAGTTTGACCTTGGTTGATTTACCATGTTGTAATGTTATAGTAAGATAATATGATTATGGTGCATACCTATAAATGTGATTTTCGCATCGATTCTTATGTAAGTTTATTTGTTCTTATGATTCGTATTATTAATCTCGGGCTAACACTTTCATTAAATATATATGTATGCATGTGTAGTTCATGGTTGCAAGAGATTGCATGTACAGTACCACAAGTATGAGGTTCGTCTCCACCTGGATTCGCAGGTTTGAGTGTACCTCTTTGGTCCTAAGGAATTGGATTAGGTAGTTATAAGACCCTTGTTTTACCCTAGTCGTGCTCAAGTGAGCATCGTCAGTCGTCTGCTAGTTTCCTCTTGGGTTGGGTATGCGGGTCGTGTATCTATTTGGCTTTCTTGGGTTGCATGTGGTAAAATTGAGTATTTAATTTGATTAAATGTGTTCTTTTATGCACTAGTAAATTAAAGGGACTAAATTAAATAGGACCCGTGGTGTGATTAATCATTAATTAGAATTGTTCAATTCATGTTTGTAGCAAGTTCGATTAAATGGTTATTTTTAAATGATGAATTTATTCAGTTTATGCATTTTGAAAGGAAAGCTTAAATAGTATTCGAAAATGGAAATATTTCATCCTCCTTGGCATTTTGAAATAGAAATGTTAGTTTTAATTAAATTAAGAAAATCATTTTTAGAAGAAAAACAAGTTTTGCATATCTGAATTGTTTTAGAAGAATGATTTTCATTTTTATTTGGAAAAAAAAGTATTTTAAATCCAAAAAAAGAATTTTGGTCAAACATTTTCCTTTTAAGCTAGGTTTGGAAAATATTTTTGGGGGAGAATTATATTTGGAATGAAGTTTTTGGGCATTTGGGGGAGAAGGATTTTATTGAGATTGCAGGTTGGGCTCTTCATCAAATCTTTCCCAAGATTGCTGAATAAGGTATGATTCTTGTTTATCTCTTTCGTTTCTTTGTTTAATAGAGATTGTTTGGATTTTGAAGAAATCTGGTTGTGTTTGTTAAAAATCTCTTATATTTTGTGGAAAATGGAAGAGTTGTAGTTAAATCACAAACTCAAACCCTCCTTGCTTTCTTTCCCAACCTCCAAATCAAATTTTGGTTGCTCAAACTAATTTTTTTAAAATCAAATGATTGGGGTTGGTTGTTCATAATCAATTTTTGTTAAAAACTCCAATGAATATTTTCAGATTTAAGTTTTAATTTGGGGAAATTAGTTTGTTTTGGGCAAGATTGGTTGAATTGGATAAATGTGTTTTATCAATCCTATTTGCCAAATATGGTATTTGGTTGGAAAAATTTACCTATTCTAAGTCTGGTTATTCAACAAATTTTTAATATTTGAAAACCATGGGTATTCTGGAAAATAGTTTTAGTCTCAGTCTGAGACTGTGTATTGAACTGGGGTTTTTTATTTTGAAAGTTTAAAAAAAAAATTATATATCAATTTTTTTTTTTAATTTGTGTTTGCGTGTTTGGGCGTGGGGAGCAATGGCTCTACCCACAGCCCCGTGGAATTCCACAGTCTGTGGTCCATGGCTATGGAAACCACAGATCGTGGAGACCACAACCTGTGGCTCCACACCGTGGAGACCACAGCCTGTGGTTCCACGTTGTGGAGACCACAAACCGTGGTTCTCCACGGTTGTGGAGACCACAGCCCGTGGAAACCACGACTGTGGTAACCACAACCTGTGGTAACCACGGGTGTGGAGGCCACTATTGTGGCATTAAAACAAATAAATTAAGTTTTGTTTTTAAATGTTATTTTATTATTATTATTATTATTAATTATTAATTAATGTATATTATTAATAATTTATTAATTGCTAATTACTAATTAATGTATATTATTAAATATATATTAATTGTTGTAATTTAGAAATTAATGTATATTATTAATTATATATTAATTGTCATTACTAATTAATGCACATTTTTAAATATACATTAATTGCTGGTTAATTATGAATTTATTAATTAAGGTATATATATAGAGATATATATACTAATTAATATCTTTAGTTTGTATATTCGTTTAAATATATGCAAGGAAATATTTTGTTAATTTGGGAAATGTTTATCCATTTTAGTTTCTTTAAATGTATATTTCCATATTCTGGAAAGTGTAACTTGGTTCTGGAAAAGATAAGTTTAGAGATATTGTTTTCGAACCAGTATGGAATGATATTTTATTTTGAAAAACAAATATCATTAGTTGATTAATGTATATTTGATTTTATATCATTGTTGTTCTGCATGTATTATAATTATACGAATGTGATTTTGGTTTGAAAACTCATGACGAAGTGATTATATTATTTGATGATGCAAAATAAATTTTAGTGAGTTAGTAAACCATGAGCGACATGTATCTAGACAAATTGCAATCTAATTAGATCCTTTAGAAAACTGGATCGATTGTAATGTTTAAACGATATGGAAGAAGATTGTCTTTTCCGATTTATGTCTATGCATGTTTAATTTTCTGGATTCGCATTTTCTTAAGAAATGGCAAGTCCTTGATTGTGATTGTTGGATATTATCGTATGCTGATTTGGGTATCTTCTTATGTCCTTGATCTCAAGTATTGACTATTTTCATGTGATGGTTTTGTATCTGGTCATGTCCTTTATGCGAGTGTTGAAATGTTGGTATGTGGTTGACCATAGCTGGCCATGTCTCTAGTCAGAGTATCGTCAGTCAGTGCACCTCATATGAAGACTTGTTTGGCTAGGTGGGTATTCCTACCGTATTGAACTCTGTAATCTTGTCTAGGTGTATTCCTTGGGTTAGGAGTTTCGTTTGGATATGGTCTAGTGTCATATAGGAAAGTGGCTTTCGAGTGGGGGCTGCGCCCAAAGTGGTTGCAAGGTAACCCATCAAAAGTGTGTCTAAATAAGTGATAACCTATTAGAATATTAGAGAGTTTAGTTAATGAAAACACTAAGTAAGATAATTGTGCCTCACGCATGGGATGAGGGCTAGTACAAACTCGGCATGCAGTGAAAAGGCTTGAAATGGAAAACCAACAACCTTGTCTTCACGAAAGGATGTGTTGGGTCCACATGAGACTTGGATGGGCCAGAGGTTCAGGATAGGTTGCCAGGGTAACCCAGTAGATGGGGCTGGAGCCTATGGAGGCCTTCTATCGTAACCATACCATGTTATGTGATGACACTTGTCCCTTATGTTTGCTAGTGTGTTGTTTGTGCTATCCTTGCTAGGAACATTATTGTGGAGTCATATATGTTTGTTTATGCCCTTGTGAGAACCCGATATTCATGTTAGACCATGGGTTGCTTATGATGGGTTGCGAGGATTTAGTTTCGCGGGTGCTCCAGTTGTTCTTTTATATTTGCTTCTTATCATGTTAGATGGATCCTTTTCCTTTCTTTGGGATCATTCATGTATCTATTGGACCAATATGGTCCTATGTATTATTGGTTTATGTGCGCCTCGATGGTAGGATGTAAATGATGTGAACCTTATGTATTCTTCACCCTATTATTTATCAGAGGGGTCTTGCAGTTGAGAAGACCCGGAGATGTAGCCCATTAGGGGTGAACTCCGATATCATTTCAATGTTATGTGATATTTTTGTTATTCTATTTCCTCTTTATTTATCATGTGTGGATGACATTACAGTTAAAATGTATAATATGGATTAGATAATATTAATCTTAATGCATGTATGTAGTTATCTTATTAAATGCAGTAATATGGATCATGAAGCATGTAGGTTAGCATAATGGAAAGTATTCATTAGTTGTTAATGCAATTAAAGTATGCATGGAAATTAGATGCATGACATATGTTTTATTGTTAGATTGGATGTAATGTATGGTTAAATTGTAATGGATGAACTTATCATGTTATCTATATTTTTAACCTACCAAATAAATTTTATCCTTTGATTAAAGTATTATCATGTCATTGAGTTAATCAACTTAATTGGATTAATTAGCGTGAATTGAGTTAAGTGTTAAATTAAGTAATCACATTGGGAAACTCTTTAGGTGTCATTTAAGTCTTCCGTTGTGTAATCTGAACTTAATGTTATCTCATTGTATCTTTGATCTTGTTTTAACTTTATAAAAAAAAAATATTTGCACTCTATTCTTGTGTTTAGTTTTATCCCTTCGGGGTTTCCTGGTGGGACATTACATTCCTCTATCTCACAACATTTTGCTGAGAAGACCATGGATTCATGATATACAAGTAGTGTCATCTACATACCATCAGTGTTTGAAGTTTCCCTATAATGGAGTTGAGGTCGGTGTTCTTGTTGATACTGGCTACTCTTGCAATGCATTAAAACAATGTGATGATACTCTTGTCCCTCACAATAGAACAACCTCTATATCTAAGAATTCAAAAGCTATGACAAAGGACTTAGAAAAGAAACTGAAAATAACAGATGTCGGCATGGGTGGATACAAGATAGAACCTGTACTTTCACTGATGAATCTTCCTTCATCACCTAGACATTCTGGAAAACCATCTGAAGCTACGAAACCAAAAACTTCACCTTTTGTCTATGATTGTACTTTTGTGCAATCCTCTGCTTCTCTTGCAAATGAAATAGAAGAGGCAGTTGTTCTCGAGTGGCTTTACAGGGGTGAAAATGAAGATAGAGAAGTGCAACATTGTGAAATTTCCCCTGAACAATATGGTAAAGGCTATCAGACAATCCAACATATGAGGTATTCAGGTACAGGCCCTCTAGGAAAATGACAAGAAGGAATTACATAACCCATGAAGCTGCAAACTAAGTCTACAAATGACAAAACTGGACTTGGATACCATCTAAATAAACCAGCAAGGCAAAAGCAACAATCTTATCGACCACGTCAAAACAAACAACAAACTCAAGAAGAATATGAGAAAGAACAAGAAGAGAAAGAAATCAAAAGAGAAGAAGAAGCTTATAACCAAGTTCTAAAGGTATCCATAGGAAGAAGACCAGAAGTAGAAATTCTAGAGGAAATCAGAGAATGGGCAAAAAGAATCAAGGAAATGTTTGCTCCATTAAACATTCTTGTCACATATACAGAAAGGATGCCAAAAGAAGATTCAAAAACAGACTCAAATGAGTATGAATGAGGTCTAGAACCTCTATCAGATGCATCTACTGAAGAAAATATTGAAGAAAATATTGAAGAATCCAATGATATTTTAGATGAAGCACAATAAATAGCCCACAAGAAGCTACAATGAGAACTAGAAGAAGTTAGACTAAAAAGACAAGAAGCTTATGAGCAACAGCTAAGAAAAGAGAAAGCACAAGAAAATCACTTACCTGTTGAATTTTCATATATTTACTGAGTCAAAACAAATTAGGTATGGGAACACAATTGAAGAACTGGAGGTTAGTCAAGAAGGACCGGTCATCAGTCTAGAAGAACCTGGATGGGAAAGAAGACAAAAACTGGCAAAGTCATCAAGGCTATGTGAACAAATATGTCAACTGCATGTAATCAATGAATCAGAACAAGAAGGAATTTGCAACATAAAAGATGTTGATATTGATACCATACATGCTTTCATTGAGTTGCTTGAAGAGGATTCAAATGCTTCATCTTCTACCTTTGATCAACTTGAAATAAGATCCAAATCTATGACATTACCTATTCAACACCAAACTATGACTACTTTGTCATGAATGTTTAACCTCTGTCTGAAGAAGCTATTGTTGTTGAACCACAATACGTAGTCCAGTCTAAAGTAGGAGAAGGTTCTAGCGGTAGTTATGTTGGGTTAGATTCTCTAAACGCTAATGTAGGCTTTGATAATCATGTTAAGACTCTTCCTGGTATCAAGACGCTAACGCAAGGTAGTCTTCTAGAACTTATCTTGACGATTTGAGGTTGTGATGACAATACTGTGAATTCCCTTGAACCTGTCAAATCTTTATCCCTGGTATACCCTGAGCTTATTGAATGTACTCTACAAGGCCAACCCATGGATGTCCCTACTTTTTCCAATGACTATGCCTTAGTATGTTACCTTAATGCAGTTGAACCCATGAACTCTTCCATCAACGAACAAAGTATGAGCATGACAGAAGCGGATATCAAGTATCTTAGTCTCAAATATCAAAAGAAGAAAAACAAGTGTTTTGATGGAGAAAACCACACTGTGGTGGTATCAGAACCGAAAAAAGTAAAAATAAAACACGTATCTGATGGTGAAAACCTCCTTGAGGCATCTGAAGGTGAGATGACTGATATTCCCCCTAATCACTTTCAAGAAAGATCATTAGTACTGATTGAACCTACACAACCAGTGAACATTGGAACAGAGGAAATTCAACATATAATACATGTGGCTCAATCCCTATTAGCAGAAGAATTGAAAGAGTTTACTGATTTCTTCATAGAGAAAAAGATCAACTTCGCATGGACATATTCTAAAATGTCAGTTCTGGATCCTGACCTTATAATGCATCATCTTTCTATTGCTCTCGGAGTCAAATCTGTCAAACAAAAAACTCTGAAAAATGCATCCTCATGTTGCATTGCTTGTTAAAGCTGAGCTAGATAAATTACTCAAAGCAGGATTCATTTGAGGAATTGATTATGCTGAGTGGATATCCAACATTGTCCTTGTTTCAAAACCTGATAAATCAATCTGTGTTTGCACATACTTTATTGACTTAAATAAGACATGTACAAAATATGATTTTCCACTACCAACATTGACATGATAGCGGACATGAGTGTTGGTTATGAAATGTACTCTCTAATGGATGGATTTTCCGGCTATAAACAAATAAAAATCGCACCTGGAGATCAAGAGAAAAAAAATGTTCACATGTGTCTGGGGAACTTTCTGCTAGAATGTCATGCCCTTTCGTTTAAAGAATGCAGGTGCTACCTATCAAAGAGCTGTAACTAAAATCTTTCATGACATGATGCACAAAAACATGAAAGATTATGTTGATGATACCTTGGTCAAATCTATGAAAATATCGACACATCTCTTAGAATTGGGTATAATCTTAGACAGAATGGAAAATTTTAAACTCAGATTAAATCCTAAGAAATGTGCATTCGGGGTTACATCTCGCAAACTTCTAGGATACATTGTTTCAGCAAAAGGGATTGAAGTTTATTCGGAAAAAAATCTATAATGGAAATACCACCTCCAAATAATATAAGTCAAATGATAACTCTACAAGGGTGGCTCCACTCAATAAGACACTTCATTTCTCAGCTAGCAAATAAGGCTCAATCATTCACGAAAGCATTACGAAAAGGAGTTACATACAACTGGGATGAAGAATGTGGACAACACCTGAAACAGATCAAGGAATATATTTTCAATCCACCCATTTTGATGCCATCGATTCAAGGAAAACCTTTGTTTCTCTATATATCATCTACTGACACATCACTAGGAGCACTTTTGGCTCAACCGGATGAGAACAACAAGGAATGAGCTATATACTATATCAGCAGAACATTGGTGTCCTATGAGATGAACTACACTATGATTGAGAAAGCTTTTTTGGTAGTAGTCTTCGCTTCACAGAAATTGAGACATTACATGTTGACACATTCTATCAAACTAGTTGCTAAAATTGATCCTCTAAAATATCTTTTAAGCAAAGCAACACTCACAGGGAGATTGGCTAAATGGATTATGGTAGTCATAGAATCTAACATTGAGTATGTAGAATGCAAAGCTATAAAAGGACAAGTCATTATGGATCAACTTGTTGGTGCTCTGCTTGAAGATAATCAACCTCTAAACATGAAATTTCCAGATGAATCCATAATGCATATTACTCAGTGATCCTGGAAAATGTTCTTTAACGGATCTTTTATTCAACAAGGTTTTGGTGATGGGATCCTTTTTATCACTCCTCAGAGATACTCAATTCCAAAGGTGTACAAGATCCTCTTTCCTTGTACCAACAATATTGCAGAATATGAAGCCTTGGTGAATGGAATTAAGCTGGCTATTGAATGGAAAGTTGTTGAGATATACATCTATGGTGACTCTCAGCTGATAATCAACCAAATCAATGATGTGTATCAAACTCGAGATGAAAAACTGATGCCCTATAAAAGAATGGTTGATGATTTTAAGAAATACTTTATCTTTGTTTCATTTCAGCAGATTCCTAGATCAGCAAATAGCGCAACAGATGCTATGGCTACATTGGCATCTATACCACAACTACAAGAAACGTAGTTCTGCTATGAGTTCTTGGTGGAAGAGCTTCACTATCCTTCTTATGATTCCCTTGATTCCCAAATAGTCTGTTCTATCATTAGGCATATCTCATCTTGCTATAACCATATCTACTCCTACTTATGTGACCAAACTATCCCTGATAACCTTACTCGCAATGAGAAAAGAAACCTGATCCGTAATGCTTCACGGTATGTCATCATCACTAACGATCTATATAGGCAAGGTTTAGATGGTACTTTGCTTAGGTGTCTAGAACTTTAAGAGTCTCAACATGCGTTATCTGAAGTCCATGAAGGTATTTGTAGATCTCACTCAAATGGTCCAACTCTAGCTCGAAAATTGCTAAGGGTTGGCTACTATTGGCCAGCTATGGAAAAAGATGTTGTAAATTTTGATAAAACTTGTCAGAAATGCCAGCTACATGGTACTCTCATACATGCTCCAGCAAGGGAGCTCATACCTTTTATCACATATTGGCCTTTTCAACAATGGGCATTTGACCTCATTGGCCAAATCTATCCTTCATCATCTAATGGAAATAAGTTTATTATGATTGCCACTGAATACTTCACCAAGTGGGTTGAAGTAGTTCCACTAATCAAAGCAACTGTAAAAAAAGTGGCTATGTTCATTCTTAATTACATCATTTGTAGGTATGGAATCCCCTCCTCTATTGTAATTGACAATGGAGGGTAGTTCAAAAACAAGGATATCGATGAGCTTTGTGACAAGTTCAAAAAAAAAAAAATGGTCTTCAATATACTACCCTCAAGGTAATAGACAAGCTGAAGCATCCTACAAAACTCTATTGACCATCTTGCATAGAACAATCAACAAATCTAGAAAGGATTGGCATCTGCAGCTCAATCCGGCGCTATGGGCTTATAGAACAAGCATCTGAACACCTACTGGGGATACACCTTTTGCTTTGGTGTATGGGGTTGAAGCAGTCTTGCCTATTGAGGTTGAAATTCCTTATTTGAGAGTTTCTTTGGAAGGATTTATCATTGATGAAGATCACAAAATATCTAGATTGCAAGAACTCAAATTGCTAGATGAACGTCGACAAGTGGCGTTCGATCATCTGAGAGCTTACCAGAAGAGAATGTCTAGAGGCTATAACAATAAAGTTTGACACAATGAATTTCAGGTTGGTGACCTTGTTTTGAGAGTGAATCCTAAAAATAATTAGTATCAAGAACGAAAAGGGAAGTTTGAACCCAACTAGCTGGGTCCCTACATTGTCACCGCAGTCTTTGACTCTGGCACTTACCAACTCTCAACACCGGAAGGAGAACAACTCCATGAACTGATCAACACTATTCACATGAAGAGATTCTACACTTAGTATTCTCTGCTCCAACAATCTATACAACTAAAATGTCCTGAAAAAAATCATAAAAATCATAAAAAGTCCTGAAAAATAGAAAAAAAAAAGAAGAAAAAAACAAAAAAATCAAAATATGAAAAAATCAAATGCCTTGGTGAAAACCTGGTAAATAGGCACCTTGGTAGTATAAAAAAGGAGAATATATGCCTAGAAGGTGAAAAACTGGTAAACATGTGCCTCTTGTACTGAAGTGCTCCATCTATCAATGCAAATTTGGCATTTCCTTCTTTATTTCCCACTTTCCTGCATCTTTGCTTTAGCTTGTACATATCCTTCAATCACTTTTGTAACACCTTGGTTCTTCTAGGAAACCTAATGGCTTGAAACCGATCACTATCTTAGTCTTAGGGCTATCAACTGATCAATTTAAATGTCCTGGGCAGTTTACCCAAGTCATCTTTATGTCAGTAGTACCGAGTTAGCCAATCCAAGTCAGTTACTTGTCTCCTAACCACTGTAGGGTTTTGCCACTGACATCTCATCAAACACACAAAGCAAGAACAACAAAAACAATCACCAAAAACTATATGAGCTATGATTGAAATTTTCTTTGTATGTTGTCTTTTAAATTGGTTTTCACTTATTATTCCCTCTGAGTAACTCAAGGAAGTCTATCTTGACTAAGAGGAGCAAGGACTGGGGGCATAATACTTTTCTTTGTTTTCTACTTGAAGGAATGATTCTGATGATCTAGAAATATCTCATAAATTGGGTGTCTATGATAAGTGTCTTCACATCAAGGTGAAATGGTCACACATACCTCGACTCCATTTATTTGTATTCTATAGGGAGGTTGGAACTATTTCCTTGTATGTTTTGAGTAAACTCTCTTTATTATGCAATCTGAATTCATTCTTAATTTGTCCTAGGATATGAACGATAAAAGGGTCAATGCGGACAAGATAATCATTATTTCCTAGTAAAGGAAGAAACTCTCTTTGTCTGGTGTATTTTCACATAAGCAACATTTAGGTCATCCTGGCTCTTTATGCCTTGGTTCTTATGTTCGCTTGCTAAATCAAAAGGATAGGACATTCAGGTCATCCTGGCTCTTTGTGCCTTGGTGCTTATGTCTATCTCTGACATTTTAAAATGCTTAGTGATGATAAATAGCATAACAAATCTAGTGACTAAAGTCTTAGGTTGCATTCATATTAATCTTTGTGCATTTCAAGAGCTTTCAGCATGATAACTTTACTTTTTCTCTCCTTTGAATGGAGCTTGAATCTTGACCATCCTAAGTCCATTTTCGGGATCAAAATCAAAATATGACGTCAATTTTCTAGTCAAATTCTGACAACATTGACCACTTGGCACATTCATCTTCAGGTCGATCTCATCATAACTCTGCATTAAAATATTTTCCAATCAACTCAAGATTTCTTCAATTTATCTCAAACAATCAATTCTTCAATCATTCTTGGTGCTCAAAATATCATCACTAAATCTTTTTATCACTCCAATTGCCTAAAATCACTATTGTATCTTGCCATCTTTCAATTTTGCTCCTGAGGGGGCATACTTATTACATCATCAATATTAGTGATTACATCATCAAAAGTCGAGGATTTTTTTTTCAAATCTTAATCAAAAGTCGAGCAACAAATCTTTTCAATCTAATATTAATCGAACATCAAAACAAGACCTCAATCTCTAGGGCCATATCAGTTTCATCACACCAAATCAAGCTGATATTGTCTTCATTTGAATCAATCTCTTAACAGTAATTAGTTTCATTGCACCTCATCAAGTTGGTTATTTATTTAAACCTAATCAAGGGTTTAAAGAGTCTTTTTGACAATGATCACATGCTCAATCCTAAGAGGTGTTCAGTTTCATGGCATCAAATCAAGTTGGACATTATGTTTTGTTAATCAGTTCTTGTTCAATCAAGTTCAGAATCGGTATTATCTCTTATCTCTCTACCGATTCTAGTTCAATCAAGTTCTAGATCGGTACCCGCTTCTTGATCCATCAAGTTCAAGATTGGTATCTTCACTCTTCATCGGTTCTAGTTCAATCAAATTCGGGATCGATATCGCTTTGATCAATCTATCTAGTTTCATCACTTTAAATCAAGTTGAATATCTCACTCTTCATCTGTTCATGATCCATGAAGTTGAGAACCAGTATATCTTCGACATCAACTAATCTTTGAATCAATGCACTGCTCGCACATCAATTCAAAGAGGGGAAAATATAATACCCTAAAAATGGTCATCTAAACCATGGGCCCCTAATCTCGACTACATCACCAAGGTCCTAACCAAAGGCAATTAAATCAATTTTGAGAACCTAATTAATTAATTCCTAAATCATCAATGGCATATGGTAAAATTAATATTTTCAAATAAATCATAAAAAATCTCTTGAATGAGTTATCCTATTTATTTAATTAAATATCCTAGCATATTTAATTAGTAACTCAATTTGCCATTAAATCATAAAAAAGGAATTAATTTTTTTTTAAAAAGGAATTAATTAAAATTGAGAAAAGAAATCAACTGGAGATATTTTGAAAATCTAATAAATTGAAAAATCTCAAAAAAACAATTAAATCAATTAAATCTCAAAATTGAATAAAAATATGAAATAAATCAGTTTTTATGATTTTATCTCAATTTTAGCTCAATCTTATTTCCTTCAAATCTGAAGAAAGCAACCAATCACATCAATTCACTTGGATTGTGCTTCCTCTTTGAGAATCTCGACCTCTCATCGACAATCAATCTCAACCATTGTTTTCTCTCTGGATTTTCTATAAATTCAAGTTCTCATCTCTCAATCAAAAGAACTCTTGAGATTTATTCTTATTATGTTGTTTTTGCTCTAGAGTCATTGAGAATATTGTGCATTGAGATTATTACATCTTAGCTTTTTGCAAATTAGTTTAATCACGTTAGCTTGATTAGAATCATATAGCTTGAAAATCATTGCTTGCATTCATCTAGCTTAATTTGCTCAATCTTGCATCCATTTAGCTTTTGTGTTCATATAGATTAAATCCTTCATCTTGGTGTAGTCTAGTCACTGGTATTTCTTAGATAAATCTAGGAGCAAGTCTATACTCGCATCTTTTAGGAGGAAATAGGTCAATTTGTTATGGTTTTCACATTCATTGATTATATCTGTCTAACCATGCATGCAATGACTTATTGAAGTATTTGTGTCTTATAGCTTACAGGATTACCACTTTTCACACAAACAGTTAGTGGCAATTTTCTCAGTCTCTTTTTTTACCTCATCCTAGGAGTCCATGTTTCTAAGCTTTTCTAGCAATGGTTTATTTTCATGTTGACATAACCTTTCAGAGTTCCCATTTTTCTTAAGCCTTGTTTGAATGATGCTGAGTGGATCATACCACCAATGACCCTCAACAACAAAGCTAAAAAAATTCAAAAAATCATGTGCCACTTCAAATGTTTTTCTATCAAATGTGAACCCTCCACATGAGAAAGGCAAGGAAGGAAATATGCTCTTCTTTTGCTGACCATGAAAGAGTACATCTATGCTCTCCAACTGTCGTACATATTCCAATGCAAAAACCCTCTCTATCACATATATTGAAAGTTTGTAGGGTTCTACTGTTGATCCATAAAACCTTAACACAGTGTAATACTCCATGAAGAACCAGTCAACCAATTGTATTTGACTTCTAAGTTGAATGCAATCTCTACAAGACACTGGAAATCTAGGCATTGGAGTGCTTGTAATTTCATTATACATTGGTGTAAAAAAGAAGTCTACAAAATGGTTGTAGTTCTTTCTGTTATCATCCATCCTTATCTTAAGTGTCTATTCATATATTGGACACTCTGTTCTATTCTAAGTCTTTGCATCAATCTTATACACCTCAATGTGAAGCTTGTTGGTCTCGAATATTACACGATACTTTGATAGAAGAAGATAACACAAGTAGGATGTGAACCTAAATGTCTTATAGGAACCTATTTTAATCATTAGTAATTATGTTTGCATGGATTGAACAACCTTCTCAACAAAATAAAATCTTCCTGGTTATGTTATGCAATGGATATTAAAAATCATTTCAAGAATGCTAGCACCCACTTCCCTATCATTTTCCAATCGCAAGCAAAATGTTAGCAAGGAAATAGTATATTGAACGCATGGCACACACATATTATAATCATAAGGAGGCTTATGATTCCGACCCAATCGAGTACCACACACTATTAGACCTTATCCAAGGAAAAATCTATCGCAGGAATCATCAATGTATCATCATAAGAGTATACACAATTAGAATGATGACTCATCTCTCTCCAAATATTGTCAATCCAATGCAAATCTTATGCTACCCCCTAAAATGAACCCACGTCAGCATATCTGAATCTTCTTGCAACCTGATATCAACAAAATGTCAGTTCTTTATCCAATCAACCTTATCAATTCTATCAATCGATCACATCTAATATATTCTATCATGTCTTATACAGGATGTATCTTTCCTGGAACTACATGTTCTAATCAAGTCTTATACAGGATATATTGTTCCTGAAACCAGACGCTTTGATCATCTTTGTCTTAAACAGGAGGTGTCATTCCTGAAACCATACTAAATCTCAATCTTATCAATCTAAACAATCTTATCAATTCAATCATGCTTTATCAACCATCACATCGATAATCACATCATAGAAATCAAATAACTTGCACTTTCATCAATCAACGTGGCAGAAATTGAATCAATTCTATTCAGGACATCAATTTCGTAAAGATCCAAAGCAATCCAAAGGTTAATTATCTCAATTGATCTCCCAAGGGGACATCATCATACCGTAATTTATCAAACAATGTCTTGGGCTTCCTATCGAACCAATATCATCATCAAAATGAGCCTATTCTTTGAATCAACACATCATCACACCTCACTTCAAAGAGGGGCAAAATGTATACACCTAAAAATGGTCTGAAGATAATTAGTTAAATAAGTAATCATTTAATTAATCCCCCTTCCTAATTTAATTGAATTCATTAGTAATTTGATTAAATTCTCCCATTCATCTACTTATTAATAAATCTAAGCATTTAATTAATAGGTTCATTTCAATAGTCCCCTTGATTAATTAATCCTTCCCCCATTTAATTCATTTCTTCTAATCCCCTAATTAATTAAAATGAGTTGTTGAAAGTTAATTAGCCTTTTCCTATTATTTGAATTTTTAAATTCAAATTACCCACATGCCTCCTAACTTCTAACCACCTAACCTAACCATCCCTTAACCTAACCCATTCCACCTAACCCTGGGTTTAACTGACTCCATCCTATCTTGCACATCCTAACCTCCTATGGTGTGGATATTCGCTCCTTGAGACACATGGCACTTTGGCCACATGTCTCCTCCCTTGGACACTTGCCCTCTCATGAGAAAGGCTCCTTGACACTTGTCACCACAAAGATGACAAGTGTCCCACCCTCCAACCTCTTCTCCAATCTCCTCCAATTTCACCCTTGATATCTTCAGACTTAATCTTGACCATTGATTCGTGCCACCTCACCCCTGGCCTTGGAAATCCTATAAATATCCCTCATTTTGGAGCACAAAGTATCCCATCTCATATAAATTTAGGCATTGTTACTGTAGGCATATCCATTTTAGCATATCATTTGAGAGTTGTTATTATAGGCAATTGCATCTTAGATCTAGTTTAATTTGATCATTTTCTAGAATAATTGTTGAATCATGTAGCTTAATCAATCTCTTTTCTAGCTTAATTCCATCATCATCATAGTTTAATCATGCATATCATTAGCTTCATCATACTCTTGGATCAATCTATCATAATCAATATCATCTAGTTTTGCATATCATCATCATTTCAAATCCTCTATCTAGGTGTAGTCAAGTCACTGGGATTGCTTATCCAGATCTGAGAGAAAATCCATACTCGCATCTCTTAGGAGGCGATGGGTCGCTTTGTCATGGTTTTATCTTTCATTTGCTTTTAATTTTCTAACCATGCTTGTAATGATCTATTTAGTGTTTGTGTTGTAGTTGTCGGTACCCTACTTGACACGCACGACAGAAACGAACAAGAATTTACAAAATTTCATTAATATGTGTAATACCCTAAAAATGGTCATCTAAACCATGGGCCCCTAATCTCGACAACATTACCAAGGTCCTAACCAAAGGTAATTAAATCAATCTTGAGCACATTATTAATTCTTTAATCATCAAATATCACATGGCAAATCAACTACTCAATATTAATTAAATATTTATTTAATTAATCAAATCATTTCCAATAATATCATTTTGATCAATTATCCCATTTTAATTTATTAAATATCCTTGAATATTTAATTAATTAATAAATTTGTCATTCAATCATGCAAAAAGGATTAATTTATTACAAAAGATGAATTAATTTATTACAAAGAGTTGAATTGAAAATAAAATAAAAAGAATTGAATTGAGAGAGAAATCAAACTTGAGATATTATTTCTTTTTCTAAATCTAGAACTTGAAATCAGAAAAGCTATTTAATTGAATTATTGAATTATTCTCTAAAATTGGAACTCAAAGCTTTTCAAAAAGAAGTTCAGTTGCATTGAAAAGACCTTTTTCTTGAATAAATTAAAGAATTATCTATTTTTATCAGATATGCATGGAATTAATTTATTATTATTTTCCAATGCAACTTGGACTTCTAATTTGAATGCATTTCAATTAAACTATAATTGGAATCTATCTCAAGGTTAACTAAACATGATTTCTCAATTATTTCAATTAATCCAAAATTAAGCTTTTTCATCATCTCTCTTGTGATTCTCTATAAATTCAGTCTTCAGGTCTCATTCCAATTTACCCCAAAGATTTTTGAGAACACGCTTGGAGATTATTATCAAGCTAATTTTGCTCTAGAGTCATTGAAGATTATTGTGCTTTTTAGATTGTTTGCATCCATTTTCCATTCATTATTGCTTGCATCCATTGTTGCTTGAATTGATTATTGCTTGAATTATTCATTCATCTTGCATCCATATAGTTAATATCATATAGATTAAATCCTTCGTCTTGGTGTAGTCTAGTCACTGGTATTGCTTATAAAAATTTGAGAGCAATCTTATACTCGCATCTTTAAGAAGACAATTGGTCGCTTTGCCATGGTTTATTACTTATTGATTATTGACTACTAACCATGCATATAATGACTTAATTGAAGTGTTGTGCTTACAGCTATAGGTTCACTTTTCCACACACACATCTCTGGCACCCACCGTGGGGCCCGAAGACTACACTTTTTCAGCCTCCAAGACTGACCACTTTTTTTGTTATTTTCCAGATTTCAGATTTTTTGGTTTTTCGTCCGTACATCTTGTATGACAATTTTTACAGGCTGAAACGACAAACTGCATGCATTGCACAAATTGCAAATATCCTATCGTACAAGCAAATCCTCAGTCGTACGAGCAGAAATCCTCTGTCGTACGAGAAGACATCATCAGCAATCTTCTTTCGTACGATACTAAATCCTATCTCATATGAGTCAAGTGTCTATCGTACGATTCTGTATTTTCTGGTAAACGAGGTAAATTTCATAATTTTCTCATTTCTGATTGATTATTTTGATGACTGACCTTGACTATTTATTTGTCTATCTCAGAGTTTTTCACAGCCTAACTAGTTTTTGCAAAATGCTTGTCAAAGAATATGCTTGTCACACAAAGACAATATGACTATTGATTCGTTGTCTTTGCAGGTTGCCTGAGGAGAATCGACTAAACATCGTGTATTCTTTAAATTCATTTTTAGGCACCTAACTTGCTATCTGGTTAATGAACAAAATCTGTCTTTTGTATTTTAGAAAAATCTGAGAGGTAGGAGAGTATGCTCTTGTCTTCTTCTAGACAATCAGAAATCTAAACCCTTGAAGTATTTTCTTAAGATTGATTGTAACATCTTTAGCAGGCCTGCCCTCCGGAGGAGATAATAACTCTATAGCCTTTACGGTCGGTGAGAGGGGAACGACCTAAGTGGGAACGGCTAGATGCCAAGTACTCCAACCCACTATAAAATAAACGTGATTTGATGAAAATCAAGTCAACGGTAGTGCTCGAGAATAGTTCTCCTTCGTACCTTCGGGTATATTAAACCTTGGTTTTCAAGGCTGGGAGACCTCTTAATTGAGTTTATACCTCAACGCGTCGAATGTATCCTTGACTAAATCCAATTTAAAATTAGAAGCTACCTGGTTCACCTTCAAAAGGGGGATAATCTTTGTGCAAGAGAGATAGTAACTCTCCCAAGATACTTGTCATTTCATGCCCCCATTAGCGTTTGGAGTCGGATAATACGGCGTTGACAATCCATTGCATGAGACTCAACGGTCGTATTCTAATTAGCTATTGGGTGTGTACCTGAGTCTACAAGAAAAGGTTTTCTTTCCTCACCAAATTCCTTAGGGTTTGCATGTTGTGATTGGAGTCACTATACATACTACTTGTTTTCTGTGTTTTCATCCCTGAAACAAAAACTAAAATACCAAAAATTGGTGAAGACCAGAAACAACTCAGTGAGTCGAAACTCTATCCATGTCAGAAACTAGTCCATCCTAAGTCAAAACTCTATCCATGTCAGAAACTAGTCCATCCTAAGTCAAAACTTTGTCTGTGTCAGAAACTAGTCCATCCTAAGTCAAAACTCTATCTGTGTCAGAAACTAGTCCATCCTAAGTCAAAACTCTATCTGTGTCAGAAACTAGTCCATTTTAAGTCAGAAATCTGTCTGTGTCAGAAACTAGTTTATCCTGGTAAAAAATCAATCCATCTCAGAATTAGTCATACTCAGTTATCATACTCAGCAATCGGAAAAACTCAAAATTTCCAGGCTCTGTCCCGTGAATAGTCTACGAGCCTGATAATCCATCGTGTTGCACTAGGTCATGTGTCATACAAGTCTACTGATTTGTCATCCTATACCATATTATATGTCGTATGAGTCTGAGTCATCTATCATCCTACACTATATCCTGTCTCGTACGAGACACAAGCGCCCTCAGTCTTTTGTCATCCTGCGCATACCCATTTGTCATACGGTACGAGGCAGCAACTCATACAAAACAAAACTATTGTCGTCCTATAGCTGCTAAATTGTCGTCCGGTCTAGAAAATACTGTCGTACGAGTCTCTGGTTTTGTCAGAACAGAACACTCAAACTTGCCTAAAAACAGCCTACAGCAAACATAATACTGGTTATCATTTTCCTAAGCATAAACAGATCAAGACAGTGTACCTCTGCCATTTGCGTTGCACGATTTGGTCGATCACCTTTCAGCTAGTTCAATCAACTACCTATCAAATTTTAGTCACTTAGATAATGTCTTATATAGGATAGATCATTCTTGAAACTAGACTGAATCTTACACTACACTTAGAATCAACTTAGATAACGTCTTAGATAGGATAGATCGTTCCTGGCATCAGACTAAATCTTAGTTGTTTCTCCTAAACAATACTCTAAACAGAACAACTAGCTCTGAAATTGATCTTGACTTCTGCATCACAAACAACTTTAGGTCACACAAATCCATAAAGATGCCTATTCAAACCAGGAGTTCTCATAAGAAAGAAGCCAAAGGCAAAGAACAACCCTTCAAATATCAAGATAATCCATTCTACGTGAAGGATCCACTCACTGACATGTCGTCATCATCAGGCAGACCAATTTTTGATGAACCTAAATCTCCCACCATACATGAGACATAATACAATGATGGAAACAAAAACGACCATAATATTCCCAAAAATCATAATGACTCCTCATCATCAAGTGAGACTGACGAAGACGTTGAACCTCCAGAAAAAGAAATCCTTGACTATCAGAAAGATAAAGACTTTAGAAAAATGATGAAAACTATCATGACCTGAGAGAAGGAAGACTATTTCTTAGAACTAGAAAAACAAGGTGCCAAACTTCCTATTGGATATCATGTTCAGACACTTGTTACTATAAAGGAAGACTCACCTATACTCATGGTACACAAACAGTTACTAGCTTTACGGATGGAGGTCACAGAACTGAAGAATAAGGACAAGTCCCCAAAACAATATTCTCTGGAAACAATATGTCCCTTTCCATTTGACAAGAATCTACACATGCCTCCATTTCCTCCACGAGTGGAAATCCCAAAATTTGACAAATATGATGGAACCTCAGATCCTCAAGATCATGTTAGGGAATTTAGTGTTGCTTGTATGGAGTTCATGCACGATCAAACGTACCTCATGCGTCTCTTTCCAAGGAGTTTAGGAGGTCAAGCAATGGAATGGTTCTCAAGTCTACCCAAAGGAATAAAAACATTTGAAGAACTAATCGAACTATTTTTACAACAATACTCATACAACATTCAACATCCTGTGACTATGATCGATCTTTGTAATACTCAAGAGAAAATAGGGGAACCTCTTCTTACTTTTCTCCAACACTGGAGAAAGAAGTTCTCTAGGTACCCACGACCTATCCCAGACTCTAAGAAAATGGATATATTTGTCAATAACTTGGTCCCCGAACTGAAATATAGTATACAAATGCAAGTACACCCATCATTTAACAAAATGGTAGATAATGCCATTCGAATGGAAGATGTGCTCATAAAGAAAGGAGATATCATGCCTTGGAAAGAAACACAAACAGGATCTAGCTCTAAAGAGAAGAATAAGTATTGGAAATTTGCCAAAGACAACAACAAGAATGTTGTTAATGATGGAGTAGTAGACACTGTCAAAACCAACTCAAAATCCACAATATTCAACTTGGCTAGTGGTACACAAGCACTTAAAGTTGTTGAGATTGCAGCAGAGAATCCGCCAAAGAAAACAAAGGAATGGTTCAAAGAAAAGCCTTGGCTTTCCAAACCTAAGCATGATTTTACTCCTCTTGAAGAATCATATGAATCCGCTTTCAAAACTCTATTGGCAAACAACTTGATAACACTACCAGATAACTCCAGACCATATGATCCAGATGTCAAACCAAGATGGTGGAGAGAAAATGAATACTATGACTTCCATCAGAATAAGGGTCATAACATAAACAATTGCATGAAGTTAAAACATGAGATTCAAGATCTCATAGACGCTAGTAAAGTTGTTGTTGGGAATCATCCAACCAATGCTTATCATAAAGCATTTAAGGACCCTTTGCCTATTTACGAACAAGGTGATTCCTCAAATACCAAAGGAGGTGCTAAGGTAAATTATACTTATGCCAGCTCGGATAACGTTATCAACATGATTGACCCTTCACACTCAGAATATTGCAATGTGATTATAGTTCAAGATAAACCAAATGAATCACGATATACAAGAGCTCTAACCCGATCTCAAAAGAAAGTCACTCTCCAAGGAGCTAGTTCTTCCACTCTGGCTCAAGAAATATCAAACCCAACAGCCTTGCCAAACAAACAAAAGGAATCAACCTTGGACAAATTTAAAAGGTTAACTTCATCATCATCCTCTAGATACAGCGTAGTTGAACAGTTAAAAAGGACAAATGCTCAAATTTCAATTTTTGAATTGCTACAACTCTCATCTGCTCACAAGGAAATCTTAGACAAAGCATTGCTCACTACCAATGTTCCAAAAGATTTAGACACTAATCAGTTTCAGTCTATGGTGGGTCATCTGACTTCACCTCACTATTTGACCTTCTCTAAAGAAGATGACAATTCATTAAATCATCCACATAACCAGCCATTGCATATTGAAGCCATGATCCACAAACACAGAGTTAAACGTGTTTTGATAGATGGAGGCATGGGGTTGAATATCTGTACTTATCATCTGCTTACACAACTAGGATTCTCTGAAAATGTCATTGATCCAAGCAAGAAATGAACAATTAAAGCCTATGATGAGGAAGAGAGGATCTCCAAAGGTCTGGTATCATTACCAATCAGAGTGGGATTGGTAGAGAGAAGTCATTTTCCAGGTTCTTGATATTCCATTGTCATACAATATTTTACTGGGCAGGTCGTGGATTCATGAAATAAAGGCAGTACCGTCAAAATATCACCAATGCTTAAAGTTTCCCTATAATGGAGCTGAAGTCAGTATTTCTGCTGATACAAATGTCATCTGTAATGCATTGACAAAAGGTACAGATACTTTTGTGCCTCATAATAGGGTAGCCTCTCCAAATGAAGATCCAGAAACATTGATGAAAGACTTAGAAAAGAGATTGAAGATTACAGATACCGACATGGATGGCTACAAGATAGAACTGGTACTATCATTAGTTTCTCTCCCTCCATCGCCAAAATAGTTGGGCAAGCCATCAGAGGCTATGAGAACACAAACTTCGGCTCCGAATACCATATATTATGGTCTCTTTGTACAGTCTTCTACCTCCTTGGCAGATGAAATAGAAGAGGATGTTGTGCTTAATTGGCTCTTTAAGGAAGATAGTTAAAATGAGGAGGTACGACACTGTGAGATTTCCTCAAACCAATATGGTCCTGGCTATAAAATAATTCAACGTATGGGATACCCAGGTATTGGTCCTCTGGGCAAACAAAAGGAAGGTATTACTGAACCAATTCAGCTACAAACCAAATCCACAAATGATAAGGCTGGACTGGGATACAATCCGAAAAAGACATCTGACCAAAAACATGTTTCTAAGTCTAAGTGCTAGAAAAAGATATCGCCTTTAACATTACATGAAGAAAACACTAAACAAACAAAAGTAGAGTGTAGAAAAGAGAAAGAGGAATCAACAGTCAAGAAAGAAGAAATAGTTAGTGCCCAGGCTTCGATGGTATCAGCTATGATAATACAAGAAGTTGAGGTTCCTGAGGATATAAGAGATGAAGTCGTAAGAATCAGAGAATTGTTTGCACCATTAAAAGTTTAAGTCACATATACTAGCAGGCAACAAGTAGATGATTCAAAGACTGATTCAAACAAGTATGAATGGGGTCCTGACTATCTTTTGGACACATCCACTACAGAAACTCTTGAAGAATCTAGTGGTGTCATAGATGATACTCAAGAGCTGATGTGCATAAAACTAGAGAAGGAAATGCAAGAAATTAGACAAAAGAGGCAAGCAAATTATGAACAAGGATTGAAAGAAGGAAGAATACCAGAAAGCTTCTCATCTATGTGCCCTTATCCTAAAATAGAATAAATCAGTTATAGCACTACACAAGAAGAGTTAGAAGCTACAGAACAAGAACCAATCATCAAGCTGAATGGAGTAGACGACAACAAATCATAGAAACAATGAGATCATGTCAACAGGTGTGTCAGATACAAATGACAAATGAACCACAACATGAAGGAACTTGTAGCATTAAAGATGTTGGTATTGATACCATACATATGCTTACTAAATGACCTAAAAGAGGCTTGGAAACTTCATCCGATGACTCTGATGACTCTGATGATAGTCCTATTCATGATGATATCCACTCAGCCTCAAATTTTGAATCATCTGATACAAACAAGGAAAAGTTGCCTACTAGTCTTATTGTTGTTAAACCATGATATGACGTCCAGTCTGGTGTAGTAAATGATGTTACAAGTATGTCTATTGGATTAGATCGATTAAATATTAATGTGAACTTTAATAATCATGATCTGACTCTTCCTGGTCTCGAGACACTTACGCAAGGTATCATTCTGGAACTCAACTTTTCGATCTGCAGTTGTGATAACAATACCATGGACGCTCTTGAACCTATCCAAAATTTGTCCTTAGTACATCTCGAATTGATTGACTGTACTTTACAGAATCAACCCATGGATATACCTACTTTTGCCAATGACTATACATTATCCTATTATCTCAATGCAGTCGAACCTATAAACTCTTCCACCAATGAACAGAGTGAAAATATGACTGAAGCGGATATCAAGTATCCTAGTTGCAAAAACAAGAAAAATAAAAATAAAAGATCTGATGGCGAGAACTATATTGTGGTAGTGTCAGAATCTAAAAAAGAGAAAATAAAGGATGTACCTAAAGGTGAAAACCTCTCTGAGGTGCCTGAAGGTGAGATACTTGGTATACTGCCTAGTCATTTCCAGGAGCAGTCTTCCATATTGATCGAGCCAACTCAGCCAGTGAATATCAGGAATCAAGAGACACCACAAATCATTCACGTAGCTCAATCACTATCAGCAGAAGAATTGAAGGAGTTCACTCAACTATTCTTAGAAAAGAAAATTAACTTTGCATGGACGTACTCTAATATGTCAGGCTTGGATCCTGATCTCATTATGCACCATCTCTCAATCACACCAAGACTAAAACCAGTTAAGCAAAAACTCCATAAGATGCACCCACATGTAGCGTTATTGGTCAAAGATGAACTAGAGAAACTACTCAAAGTTGGATTTATCAGAGCAATAGATTATGCTGAATGGATTTCCAACATAGTGCCTATGTCGAAGGCAGATAAATTTATCAGAGTTTGTACAGATTTTAGAGATCTCAACAAAGCATGTCCAAAAGATGACTTTCCATTGCCAAATATTGATATGATAGTCGACATGACAACTGGGTATGAGATGTACTCACTAATGGATAGATTTCCCGGCTACAATCAGATTAAAATCGCTCCTAGAGATCAAGAAAAGACAACTTTCACCTGTGCATGGGAAACCTTTTGCTGGAATGTCATGCCATTTGGGTTAAAGAACGCAGGGGCGACCTATCAAAGAGCAGTTACAACTATCTTTCATGACATGATGCATAAGAATATGGAAGATTATGTTGATGACACCTTAGTGAAGACTATGAAAATATCAATGCATATTCAAGAGTTAGGTCCTATACTTGACAGAATGGAAAAATTCAAGCTCCGATTAAATCCAAAAAAGTGTGCATTCAGAGTGACATCTGGTAAACTACTTGGCTACATCATTTCAAATAAGGGAATCGAGGTTGATCCTGAGAAGGTCCAAGCTATAATGGAAATACCGCCTCCAAAGAACATCAGTCAAATGAGAAGTCTACAGGGATGTCTCCAATCCATTAGAAGATTCATTTCTCAGCTAGCAGACAAGGCTCAACCTTTTACAAAAGTATTGAGAAAAAGAATAATATACAACTGGGATCAGCAGTGTGAATAACATCTTCAACAGATAAAAGAGTACCTGTCTAATCCACTGATATTGATGCCACCTATTCAAGGTAAGCCACTAATCTTATATATATCAGCAACTGATTCATCACTGGGGGCACTTCTGGCGCAACAAGATGACAACAAAAAGGAAAGAGCTATTTATTACATCAATAGGACATTGGTGTCTTATGAAATGAGCTACAGTATAATAGAAAAAGACTGCTTGGCATTAGTCTTTGCATCACAGAAACTGAGGCACTATATGCTAGCACATTCAGTCAAGTTAGTGGCCAAAATTGATCCACTCAAGTATCTTCTTAATAAAGCAACACTCACCGGAAGATTGGCGAAATGGGTTATGATCCTTACAGAGTTTGACATTGAATATGTGGAATGCAAAGCCATAAAAGGACAAGTAATTGCTGATCAACTTGCTGAAACTCCACTTGAGGATACTCAACCACTACACATCGAGTTCCTAGATGAATCAATAATGCATCTTACTCAACAACCCTGGAAGATGTTCTTTGATGGTTCCTTTACTCAAAATGGTTCAAGTGCTGGCATATTATTCATTACTCCTCAGAAGTATTCAATCCCAAAGTCTTATAAGATTTTATTCCCTTGCACAAACAACATTGTAGAATATGAAGCTTTGGTGAATGGGATAAAACTAGCCATTGAATGGAAGGTTGTTGAATTACATGTCTATGAAGATTCTCAGCTAGTTATCAATCAGATCAATGATACATATCAGACTCGAGATGAGAAATTGATGCCTTACAAGAGGATGGTGGACGATCTCAAGAAGTACTTTACTTTTGTGTCATTCCAACAGATTCCTAGATCAGGGAATAGAGCAGCAGATGCTATGGCCACCTTGGCATATATACCTGAGTTACAGGAGTCCAATTTTCGCTTTGATTTCCTAGTGGAAGAGTTATATTACCCTGCTTATGATTCTCCTGAGACCCAAATAGTCTGTTCTATTATTGGACATGACTCATCCCGATACAGCCACATCTATTCCTATCTATGCGATCAAATTATCCCTGAAAACCTTACTCATAACGAGAAAATAAACCTAACTCGAGACACTTCGCTGTATGTTATCATAGCTAACGATTTATTTAGATGAGGTTTGAACGGTACATTGCTTAGATGTCTAGAAACTGAAGAATCTAAATGTGCATTATCGGAAGTCCATGAAGGTATTTATGGATCTCATTCGAATGGTTTTACTTTAGCTCGGAAACTATTACGGGTTGGCTACTACTGGCCAGATATGGAAAAAGATGCCATATAATTTGGTAACACTTGTGAGAAATGTCAGCTTCATGGAAATCTCATACATGCCCCGACAAGGGATCTCATACCATTCATTACACACTGGCCTTTTCAGCAATGGGCCTTTGATCTCATTGGTTAGATATATCCGGCTTCATCCAATGGAGATAAATTCATCATAACTGTCACTGAGTATTTCACCAAGTGGGTAGAGGTAGTTCCGCTTATCAAAGCAACTCGTAAACAAGTCGCCTTATTCATCCTAAACTATATAATTTGCAGGTATGGGATACCTTCGTCCATCGTGACTGATAATGGAGGACAGTTTAAGAATAAAGATCTGGACGAGCTTTGTGAGAAATTCAAAATAGAGTCACATTGGTCATCAATATATTACCCTCAAGGTAATGGACAAGCTGAGGCATCTAACAAAAACCTACTGACTATCTTGCACAGAATAGTGAACAAATCCAGGAAGGATTGGCATCTACAGCTCAATCCTGCACTATGGGCTTACAGAACCAGTAGCAGAACACCTACTGGGGCTACACCTTTCTCTTTGGTGTATGGGTCCGAAGTAGTATTATGTATTGAAGTAGAAATACCATCTCTAAGAGTTTCATTGCAAGGTCTTGTTACTGATGAAGATCATAGAATATCTAGATTGCAAGAACTTGAATTGTTGGATGAGCATCGGCAAGTGGCGTTTGATCATCTTAGAGTGTATCAGAAGAGAATGTCCAGAGGATATAACAAGAAATTTCAACAAAGAGAATTTCAAGTTGGTGGCCTAGTCTTGAGAGAGAATCCAAAAAATCAACAATTTCGCAATAATAAAGGGAAGTTTGAACCCAACTAGTTGGGTCCCTACATTGTTACTGCAGTATTTGGCTCTGGTGCCTATCAACTCTCAAACTCAAAAGGAGAATAGCTCCATGAACTGATTAACACCATCCACTTGAAGAAATTCTTCACTTAGCATTCTCTGCTCCAGCAAACTTGTATAGTTGGAAAAGGTCCTGAAAAAAAATTAAAAAAATCAAAAAGAACAAAAAAAGAAAAGAAAAGAAAAAAAATATATAAAAGAAAAAAAATTGCCCTGGTGAAAACCTGGTAAACAGGCACCTTGGTAAAAAAAAAGAAAAGAATCTCTGCCAAGCAGGTGAAAACCTGGCAAACAGGCGCCTCTTGTACTCAAGCACTCCATCTATCAATGCAATGTTGGCATTTCCCGCTTTCATGCATTGTTTGCTTTCGCTTGTACATATTTTCAGTCACTTTCGTGACATCCTAGTTCATTGGAACCCTCATTACTAGAAACTGATTAACGTCCTAGTCTTAGGTTACTCGACAGAGCATATTACATATCCTAAGCAGTGTCAACCAATTCATTTTTTTTGTCAGTGAAACCTGGTCGTCCACTTCGAGTCAGTCACCTATCTCCTAACTACCAAAGAGTTTATCACTGAGTTCACAAGCAAAATAATATAACAGAAAACAATCACTAAACAGTTTGAGCTATGAATGAAAATTTTCTTTGTATATTGTCTTTTATATTGATTTTCAATTACTATCCCTCTGAGTAACTCGAGGAAGTCTATTGTGACTAAGAGGAGCAAGGATTGGGGGCATAATATTTTCTTTGTTTTCTGCTTGTAGGAATGATCCCGATGATCTAGACAACATATAAATTAGTTGAGTGTCTTTGATAAGAGCCTTCACATCAAGGTGAAATCACCTCACATACCTCGACTCTGCTTATTTGTATGCTATAGGGAGGTCCATATCATTTTTTTGTTCATTTTGAGGGAATTTCTTTATGATGCAATTCGGGTCCCTGCAAAATTTGTCCAAGGATATGAATAAAAAAAGGGTCATTGCGGACAAGATAATTAATATTGCACATTGAAAAAGAAAGGAACTCTAACCTGCATGTTGTGTTCGTTATGCTCAGTGATGAATCTAAAGTATTTTAAATCTAGTGACTAGGTTTACGTTGCATTTTGCACATCATTTTGCACATCATTTTGCATATCATTTTGCATTTTTGTGAATCTAGAGTGATTTCGGTATGGTAATAATCTCTTTATCTTCTGAAGGAGAGCTGAAAGAATCATCATTACTTACGCTAAGTGGTCTTTTTATCATCATTTCTTCGATTGAGTACTTGTGTTTTGAGATGTTTTAGCTGCATACATAACATTTCATATAGCTTCATACATTTTATTGTTCCTCATTTACATTATCATTTATTTGCATATAAAAGAAACAAAATATACATTCATAATCATTTGCATTACATACATTCATATGGAAAAGAAATGCATACATATAGAATAAAGCATATAAGAGACATCTCATAAACGAATCAACACAAGTACGATGAAGTCAAATTGGATCTCGTGTATATATATATAATGTCAAGTATAAGAGTACAAAATGATGTCTAATGACATATACAAACTCCCATCAGAGCAAGAATCGTATAGGCTACAAAAAATGGGTGTGTCTACAAAAAAATATCCGAGCTACAAATGAAAAATCTAGCTAGCACCCTCTCCCTCATCGCCTGGTGGAGGAGCAGGAGCCTAATGCCCAAGATCCTATCGAGGTGCTCGTGCTCCCTCTGATCGAGCCATATACTGCGAATAGGGTTGCACTTGTTGTGCAACAGGAACTACAACACTATATGTTGCTACGTAATAAGCTACCCTACTGCTCTGGAGAAGGACCTCCTGTTGTAGAGACTCTATCTTTTCTCTCGACTCTGCTCTTAATACTGTGATCTGGTGATCACGCTTGACCCTCACCTCGACTTGTTGTCCGTCTTGCTCCACCAGCTGAGTCTGCACCACTATCAACTGTGACTGTAGCTCTGCAAGACGTGACCTCATCGACCATCCAGTATCTATCCCCTGCTCTCTTGCAGAGCCACCATCTCCACCCCCATCTCCACCTCCACCACCACCTCCACCCTGCTCCTCTCTTCGTTGTCGCACCTGTCTAGGAGCTAATCACTCCTCCTTAGTCCCGCCCAATCTAACTTCAACTCACCCAAGGGATCCACCCTCACCCCTCTGATGTCCACCCTCAGCTGGTATCTTGCTACTACTAGCACCTGGATCACCACTACCTCATCGTGGAGCCTCAGTTCTCTGTGCCTAACCCTACCTTTGGCCTTGTCTCTGGCCCTGTCCCTATGTTGGTGCAGGGGCATCCTCCTCAACATCCTCAATATGCGGAGCCTTCTCACCCAGGTCTATAAAACATGGCAATGGATGCTGCTGAAAACAATCTCTATACTGGGGCAATACCCCCGCATCTGCTACATCATCCAGGTAATCCCATCTCAGGTGGTGTAACCCTATCAACTCCTGCATCGCCAACGCGTATGATAACCATGGAGACCATCCCTGTCTCTCCTCATCTACATATCGAGCATACGTTGTATACTCCTACGAGATCCCCTAAGGTCGGCCGTACTGCCTCATCACTCGTGAAATGATGAATCACTCCACAACAGTCTGTGATCTCCCAATCAGTGGGCGTGTCACAAAAAGGTCCCTGCGAACCCTCCGCCAGTCATCCCACAACTCCAATCCTCTGTATGGTCTCCATACGACGGTTATCAAGTCATCAAGCTGCCGTCTCCAGAAGTCTGTCTTGCCCAGATGGGGCTGTGTGATATATCTGGCATACCTGTAAATGATCAGCTGCCCAAGCTCTCTATTGTCATCTACTATCGGCCGACAAACAGGAAGGTGTTCCCAAGCCCAAACCTGCAAAATGTATACACCTGTGTCCATGCTCTGCCCATCTCTGTAAACAATCTCATGCATCTCCTGATACATGTTGGCCAATAAACAAGAACCCCAGGCAAGTCTTTGAGGGCTCTCTATCAACCTCTCTAGCATCCGACTCCATCCGCTCTGGAAACCCTGCTGCCCTTTGTCCGACATCAAAAAGCAATTGATGAACCCTGCTAGAACACATGCTAGGGGCTACTCCTCACTATACCTGCTCATCAGTATGTCCCAACTCATGGAATGAGTCAAAATGTCTGGATCCCTGAATATGTTCCTAAGTGCCTGTAATCCCGGTAATAACGCGGTATCATAATCCACCTTATCCCCAACAAAAGGGATACAAAGAATCTTATACACATCCTCGAGAGTGATAGTCAACTCCCCAACTAGAAAATGAAATGTATTATGCTCTGAATGAAACCGCTCTACTAATGTCGTGAGCATCCTGTGATTCACACAGATATCAGGTAATCGCAATAAATGAGTCAAGCTGCACAAATCAACTTGAGCCTGCTCAACCTCAGATAAATGACGCACTAATGCCATTGTGGGAGGATAAACACATCTAAATAGCACAAAAGGTAATTGAACCTACAAAAAAAACCAACAACGAGCATCAGAAAACATTCCAAATGAGCCTACAAGAGAAGTTAAACAACATGCAAATCCAGCTAAGTCAAAAGCAAAACCAAAATTTCATGTTTACCCTTTCAAAAATGATCACTGCTTTTCGAATGACAAAACACAGTTAAAGCAACATCTCGTACGAGTTAGGAATGGCTCTTGTACGAGAAAATAGCCTCAAATGACAATTTAATAGACTTCGCACGACAAAATGGTCTTCTAATCAAACCTGTTGTACGACACAAGGGTGGGCTACGTACAACAATTCTAATGGCTTCACACGACAAAAGACTTTTTACCAGTTTCTCATACGAGACATGATCCTGTCTCACACGATAAAAAGTGATGCCCGACCCCAAACATGCGAAAAATGTGAAAAATGAACACAAAATTTCAAAATTGAAAACATAAACAGGCTTAAGATCGATCAATTACCATTGGCTCGTAGTTTCGGGGTTGATTGTGACATCTCTGGCATTCAAATCGATGCTGACGAGTAGGGACCACCATTTTCTTTGCAGAAGGCTTTTTTGAATTTTCAAACTTGGAGGGTTAAAATGATTTGAAAATGACACTTTCATCCCATATATAGCCTAAAACCTAATTTTTCAACTTGCTCCGATGGTCATGAAAATTGTACCCTTAGCTAATTTGCCTATTCTGATTCCATTTTCGAGATCAAAATCTAAATTCGAGATCATTTTGCTAGCCAATTTCACAATTTCGACCACTTAGCGCTTTTTTCATCAAATGCTCATTCTTTCTTCAAATTGCGCTCAAATTTCAACGTTGAATCTTAATTCAATTTCATTCTACACATCAACATTACAATCAAATCTACGCTCAATTTCTCATCAATCATCGCCAAAATTTTTAAAAATTCCTCATAATCAATTTGTGCTCAAATAACTTATTTTCGCCACACAATTGCCTATAATCAATCCCTCACTATCTTTCGATTTTGCTCCCGAGGGGGCATACTCATGACCTTATGACTTCACATCTCACAAGTTGAGAAAAAATTTCAAATCTTCATCAAAAGTCGAGCAAAATCTTTTCAATTAAAGAAAATCAATCCTTATTGCTAAGGGGCATCTCATCTTCATCGCTTCACATCAAGTTGAGATCTCTCGATCATCTGAATCGAATCAATTGCTAAGGGGCATCTCAGCTTCATCGCTTCAAATCAAGCCGATATCTCTCAATCATCTGAATTAATCTCTTAACGTTAATCAGTTTCATCACTTCAAATCAAGCTGATTATTCGTTTAAACTCAACAAAAGTTTCAAGAGTATCTTTGATCACACTAAATCTAAGTAATTGTTCAGTATTCGTTTCTTGATCAAGCTGAATGGTTCATTCTTCACTCATCGTGTCTTGATCAATCAAGTTCAAGATCAATTTTTATCATCACTCACTATATCTAAGTTCAATCAAGTTCTAGATCAGTAAGATCCGCTTCTTGATCAATCAAGTTCAGGTTTGGTATCTTTGTTTTCTATCGTTCCTCAGTTCAATCAAGTTTAGGATCGGTATCACTTTAATCAGACTTCATTCAGCTTTGTCGCTTCGAATCAAGCTAAGCACCTTGCTTTTCATCTAGTTCGTGATCAATCAAGTTCAAAACTAGCATCTCCTAGACATCACACATTCTTTGAACCAACGCGCTGCTCGCACATTAATTCAAAGAGGGGCAAATGTAATACCCTAAAAATGGTCATCTAAACCATGGGCCCCTAATCTTGACAACATCACCAAGGTCCTAACCAAAGGAAATTAAATTAATCTTGAGCACATTATTAATTCTTTAATCATCAAATATCACATGGCAAATCAACTACTCAATATTAATTAAATATTTATTTAATTAATCAAATCATTTCCAATAATATCATTTTGATCAATTATCCCATTTTAATTTATTAAATATCCTTGCATATTTAATTAATTAATAAATTTGTCATTCAATCATGCAAAAAGGATTAATTTATTACAAAAGATGAATTAATTTATTACAAAGAGTTGAATTGAAAATAAAACAAAAAGAATTGAATTGAGAGAGAAATCAAACTTGAGATATTATTTCTTTTTCTAAATTTAGAACTTGAAATCAGAAAAGCAATTTCTTGAATTATTGAATTATTCTCTAAAATTGGAACTCAAAGCTTTTCAAAAAGAAGTTCAGTTGCATTGAAAAGACCTTTTTCTTGAATAAATTAAAGAATTATCTATTTTTATCAGATATGCATGGAATTAATTTATTATTATTTTCCAGTGCAACTTGGACTTCTAATTTGATTGCATTTCAATTAAACTATAATTGGAATCTATCTCAAGGTTAACTGAACATGATTTCTCAATTATTTTAATTAATCCAAAATTAAGCTTTTTCATCATCTCTCTTGTGATTCTCTATAAATTCAATCTTCAGCTCTCATTCCAATTTACCCCAGAGATTTTTGAGAACACGCTTGGAGATTATTATCACGCTAATTTCGCTCTGGAGTCATTGAAGATTATTGTGCTTTTTATATTGTTTGCATCCATTTTCCATTCATTATTGCTTGCATCCATTGTTGCTTGAATTGATTATTGCTTGAACTATTCATTCATCTTGCATCCATATAGTTAATATTATATAGATTAAATCCTTCGTCTTGGTGTAGTCTAGTCACTGGTATTGCTTATAAAAATCTGAGAGCAATCTTATACTCGCATCTTTTAGAAGGCAATTGGTCGCTTTGCCATGGTTTATTACTTATTGATTATTGATTACTAACCATGCATATAATGACTTAATTGAAGTGTTGTGCTTACAGCTACAGGTTCACTTTTCCACACACACAATATGTTGCACAAATTTACAATTTTTGACTGTCGGAGTCCCTATCCCTCCAAAAATTTAAAGTCAAAATGAGGCAGGTTACGAGAAAATATCTAAAAAAACAAAACTACTAGGGGATAGGGCACTAGCAGTGGACGATGGACCAGTGGTATCCAAAAAAAAAGACCAAAAAATGAAACCCTTCATGGGTAACCCTAAGGATCTTGCCCTCTGTCTAGGTAGAATTATTTTGAGGTGAGAACCTCTAAGAATTCATTGAGCAATCTGTAGTCTTGAAATTCATCCAGGAGAAACCATTTCTGGAGTAAATCCCTACCAATCCTTGCCCATTTCCTGTGTCATGTCAACTGCTCTACATTCAAGTTCAAAAGAAAAGGTTGTCTGGCCACATTTTGGTACAGGAGGAGAAGCTTGGGTAAATCACTCGCCCAAGGGATCCCCACCTATACTTCTGCAAAGACGACAATAGTAACGTCGCCCCCAAGGAATTCTTCTTTGAACACTCTCCTTAACAACATCAACATATCCACCTTTTCTCCTTCGAGGTCTAGAAGAGATGCCAAGAACTGAGACGTAATGTCCGTGTTAACATGGTATCTATTATCATTTCTCAAAAACTCTCGGCCCAACACCATCCTCACAGCCTCATTAGTTAACATCCCAACCTCCTTACAAACTGATTGGAGGGTTGGGTCTTTGATGTACCCCAAAAAGGCCCTCTAGTCATCCTCAGATGTGCTTCTCAATCAGATAGGAGTGTCCATCTTCAAAAATCTAAATACCAAATTATACAACCTAAAGACCTAAACCAGAGGCATAATTTCAACTACCGTCAGCTCCGACAATTTATCTACCAAAGATGATTTGAAGAAGAAAGAAGCAGAGATCATCTATAAATAGCTCTTGATACTAACAATTCCTTCACCAACCGTATTAATTCCTTTGTCCTTTAAATTTTTATAAATATTTCATATCTCTCGGTAAATCTTTCTCATAAATGCACGAGTGTGCAAAATTGGAAACAACTATAAACCACTACCAATTACTAGATTGGAAGTCATGTGTGCTGAGTGGATCGCAGTTAGAGAATGTAAGTGACAAGGCATTAATAAATGTTGATACTTGATTAGGATGAGATTTGATACATGTCTATTGTCTCCAATTCCTTTTTGAGGACTTTTTGGAGAACTATGTTCTCTTCAGAAATTTGGGCTGAAATAAAACTTCAACCATTGATCTACGATCATTGAACGGTTTTAAATAGATGAAGTCGTGCTTATCGATACATCATGCAAATTCCAGACTCGACATGATGTTGCATTAATTAGATAATGAAAATGGCAATGAATATATGAAATCGCCAATAAAATATTTATTTTTGCATAAATAACGAAATATTGGCCAATAAAATTAAATAATTTTCAAATGGTAGATAAAAATCACCAATACACTTAAATAATTTTTCCTTCGGAGTATAACTTTTCGCCCATACACTTATATATATTTTTCTTTAAACAAAAAAACATTCGTCTCCTACATTATATATTTTCCCCACACAATAATGAATTTTATGGAATTTTCATACCCTAAAAAAAATCGCCACTACAAATTAATTTTTTTTCCAAATTTGAAAAAAAATTTGCCATCAATATGAAATTTTCCCCAAAAAATAATGTTTGATTTGCCAGGATTTTACACTTTTGGCCTGGGGGGTGGTTTCTTAAAGTTATCCCTGAAATAGAGGCATCTCAAAATGCAGATTACAGTCACTATTGAAGTACAAAACTCTACTCTTACTAAAATATTTGAGCCATCGGACCTTCCAGATCACTACATCTATATCCACTACAACAAAACAACTAGCTGAATACCATGCTTCACACCCTTATTGATCTTCACTTCTTTACCATTTGCATATCAAACTCACTCTCATCTTTTTACACCAACATCTCATATACAACTAGTTTTCATCTTATTCATATCTCATATTTCCTTCACAAACACCTTCTCAACAAATTATCATATATATATATATATATATATATATATATCAAACTGGAACCCAAAAAAAACATCATTGCCAAGTCAGCCAAAAGAAAGATTGAAACATATACATTTTTCCGACCAAGATATACACTCGGACCAAAAGAAATGCGAAACATAAGCCAAACCAAGAACAACATCCAACATGCTATACTAGACCAAAAACAATGCTTCTCGTGGAATCACCAAAACACATACAATATATCCAATTCTAATAATACGATCTAAAGCTTCCACCAAATATATCTTTTCTCAAAGAAAAGAGTCTGGACCAAGACAAATAATACACTATGTGGATAGAAAAAATATATATATATCTGAAATCTTATGGGACAAGATCTAGATTCATTTTAGCATCCTCAATAGCGTACCTACAAAATGCACACAATGCAAATCTAAAAATCTAGACTAGAAACACACATGCATGCTCTAAAAACTACTCCATTGCACTCCTATTCCTCAATATTTGTGTCTTGTGATAATATTTCTCTCAGAAGCACACGCAAAGGCTATGAGAAAATGAATATTTTCAATATGATGAATACGAGATAAGAATGCTAGAATGCAAAAAGTAAGCTCTAATACTAGATTGCATTTTAGTATTGATAAGAATGAAAGAATCCTCTTATATAGAGAACACCTTAGAAAATGGAGGGATACAATTAAGAGGTGAAAAGATAAATAGTTGGCTAGGATAAAAGGGTAGGTATAGAAAATGACAAAATAATAAGAGGGTAGTTAGAAAAAATATGAAATAATGAAGGGGTTGGTAGAGGAAAATTAAGAGATAAATGACATGTGTCATAGAGTGAAAAGGCTAATGAATTAATTAAATAAATAAAGATTTATTTAATTAATAGAAGAAGTGGGACCAACTAAATAAATAAAATATTTATTTAATTTAGGGAAAGATAATTTAAATAAATAAAAATATTTATTTAAATAGGGAAAGGCTAGAAGATGATAAATGAATTAATTAAATAAATAAAAATTTATTTAATTAATAGAAGACCTAGGATAAAATAATTAAATAAATAAAAATACTTATTTAATTAAACATGACAATTTTAGGTGTCTACATTTTGCCTTTCTTTGAGACAATGCAGCTTGTCGCATTGGCTCAACGAAGATAAGATGAACTAATAAAAAGTTGCCTCAAGATGGGTATGATATGCCCCCTCGAGAGATTGATCAAACAGATTGATGGAGATTGATCTATCAATAGATTACATGAGAGAAGATTGGATAATTGATATTGCACAAGTAATGAATTTGAGATGCACAGTTGATAAGGCATAACTGAACAATTGATTGAAATGATCAGTATAGCAAGGTTGATAAGCTGATTAAGTTGATTGAGTTGATGAAGCTGATAGGGATTGATGCTAGCGCAAAATAAGGTGATCCAATGATTAAGCTAAGGGTGTTGAAATTGCAAGAAGCAAGTTGATTGATTTGATAAAGCGATTAAAGATTCAGACACATGCATCAATTGGATAAGGCATTTGATTGATCTCGTTGCAATGAGAAGAATGAAGAAGATGATGAAAGAGAGAAATGAAAGGGGTGATGAAAAGAGAAAAGTGATGGGAAATAAGAATGAGTGAGAAAAAGGATATGAAAAATGATGAGAATTCTTGTGCTTTTTTTATTGCTTATATCATCATTGAGCTTATAGAAAAAGGATAAAACTCATCTAGATATGAATAAGACCCAAATGAATCATCATACCAATTGCGTGAAAGAAAACATGTCAGACAAGAAAGGATTGCCTCAATTTGCATTAGATCATTATGTCCTCGATGGTCTTAGATGATCATGTCCTAAGACAAGTCGTCATATTATTAAGGAACAATCCACAAGAACCAAACAGGTGAACATGCCCCATCCTCACCTTTCTAGTCAAAGACATCCTGGAGATAAAATCTCTAGTCAAAGACATATCAAAAAAGCTAAAAGACACGTGACAAAAGCTAAAATCAAAACAATCAAAAGACATAATCAAACAAATAGATGTTATGTTTTATGCCACAATGATTTTTGTTCAATTATCATGTTGATTTTAGATATGTCGATAGTGTGTTGTTATGTTTGGTCAATCATAATTTCATCACATCATGATTTTGTTGAAGTTCAAAACTACATGCTCATCTGAAGTATTTGTGTCATCATTATTTTATTACATGTTTTTGGATTTTGGAAAGTTATACGATTTTTAGGGTTTTTTAAATGTTTTAATTTTAGGGTTTTTTCAAGACTATTTTAGATTTTTTAGGATTTTCTCAGGAATTTTTATGATTTTTAGGATTTTTAGAAATTTTTCAGTACATTTTATGATTTTTATGATTTTTTCAAGACATTTTACAATTTATAGCATTTTTATAATAACTCACTAGACAATCCAAAAATCTCAACTGATTTAAAAAAAAAAAATGATTACTTATTCTCACTTGTGTTTGATTCAATCACATACTTAGGCACATCTATCCAAACGGGATAGGAATCCATCCAATCGAGATAGGCATCTAACCATACAGGTTAGGCATCTAACCATGCAGGTTAAGCATATGTTCATACAGGACAAGAGGTTCCATCTATCCAATCCGGGATAGGCATCTACCCAAACAGAGTAGGCATCTATTCATAAGAATAGGAGATGCTCTGGCCAGAGACTTTAGACTCATCGGGACCATTTGAGTCTTGAGCCACTCTCTAAAGACTACACTCTCCTACTAGGAATGCACTGAGGTCGCCATCTTTAGGAATATATGATAATAATTAAACAAGCTTGAGTTCTACCTCGAAATTCGGCCTAAAGCCTCGGGAAGTCAAGCGAATCCATACGAGATTCCTTCTGAGTATGCATTGAATTAATCTTAATCTTCCACTTAGCTTTATCTGTACCTTTTGATTGAATAACAACGAGATCCAAAAATCATGATCAACTCACCCTTAACCAAAACCTAATCCTCATCCCCAAATGACTAAGTACAAGGGACAACACCGTCCATAGACTACCTACATACCCATTTCGGCACGGGACCAAGGCGTAAAGTATGTAGTTCTGGTTTCTAACTATGGTTTAGTGTAAATTGTTTGGTGGGTACACAACCCTTTCTAGAGTCTATGTCCAAGACAGTTTCTATGTAGTTTCTACCCACGATGGTAGCTCTATAGAAAAAAGGCTCAAGGTGGCCTTCTGCTTGTGGCCTAAAATAACTAAGTCCTATTTCCTATTAAATATGTCGCCCTTAATCTGTTGTTATTTGTTGAATTCCATCAAGATAAAATAAATTTCCAAAATCATCACTCACAATCAAACCCTAAAGGGGTTTTCTAAGGTTTAACTGAGCAAATGTAAATTCATTTAAAGTTTATCTTTTTGGATTATTGATCCAAGCAGGATTGCCTACTCCTTGGATTTTAACTTCCACATGACCCTTATTTCTCCCCGATAATTTATAGGGATGATGCCATAAACATTGTTATTGCAGCTTTGTTAGCCATTAAATGTAGTAGTTCAACGCGACAACATTACCCATAAGTGTGACCTAGAGGCACCATAGATACCGAACACTGCTAAGGTTTTTGGTTTCAATTCCTTTTATTTAGTTGTCTAACTAGGATTTTAAAATTGAATTCATGAATCTTAAGTAAAGCATTATACTAATACAATTATGATAAGAAACTTTTATATACAAGGAATTATCGCTTGAAATTAAAAAACTAAGGCATAAATTTTACGTAATTGAAAGGAACATAAACAAATCAATGATTTTGGAATAGTATTTTCTTGAAAGAAAACTATGATAATAATTAAAATCTGAAAACTTGAACTAAATATACGAAAGTACTAATTGCTTGAAAACTATGATACTTGTAAAAGATAACTTATGAAAATGATTTGAATTACTTATAAGATTATAATTGCTTTGAACAATACTATTAAACTTTTAAATATGGATCCTATTAATTGAAGAGCGTTAAATTGCTTGAAAGAAAATTTAAATTATTAAATAACAAGACTTTGGAAATGAATTTTATACTTACTTGTTTGAAAGAGAAATTTTTTTAACAATAAACCACATTATTTCTAATTACTAATTATTTGAAAATAAGATTAGAAGAGAGTCTAATTACTTGCTAATTAAACAATATAAATAAGGCTCCCTAATAATTTTAATCAATCTACTTCTAGTTGCTTTTGAACTGATGTCAAATCTTTTGCAAGATTATAGAGAGATAAACTAACTATTCCTTCCACTTGAAGTAACATTAACTTTACTTTTAGATATTTCCTACAAATGATAACCATATCAATTTTCACATTCTTAGAAGAGAGCTAATGTCGCTCCTAAAATTTACTACAACAAAAACTATTGTTGAATTTTCTAAGTGAACATGGGATAGGTTTCTTGAAAACTCGTTTGCTTGATTAAGGTTGAATCCAAAAGTCTAAAACAACCAAATCTAACTTTTATTCAACTTCCCAATGAATTTTCATTACAAATAAAAGATGAGTATTTAATTTGAGTTTGGCCAAATAAGTCAAGTTTCATGTTTATCAATAATATTCACTTATTATTATTATAATGATTATCATGATAATTCCCACTAAATGATGTTAATGTTTTTATTATGACTATTTGCTACTATTAAACTTAATATTAATATCACTTCATTAAAAATAACTATCCTTATTATAAAGTAATATTATATCAAGGATTAACAAAAATTTAGCCCTTTTTGTTTCTTATATTAAAAGCAGCCAAAACAAGGGGGCTGACCCAGGTACAAACCAAGAGACAGTGGCAAGCCAACTGTCAGCAAAGCAACAAAATTACAGCCCCCTCAACTTTCCTCTAACAAAAACAATTATCATTCTACGCATGTTCACCAGATATATGAAAGTCTTAATAAATATTTTAAACATTTGCCACACAGGGCAATAGGTAGATAAGTATTGATAACTCAATGATGAACTGATAGTACTAACCCGGTACTGAGGGGGGGGTGAATCAGTACAGACAAAAATATAGTCCTAAACTGGTCTAACAGTAGACACTTCAAATGACTGGCAAACAGTGACACCAGTTTGAAACAGAGTGCAACCGGTAAAGCTAAGAATGACTGAGACAAGCATTAACCGATTACTCACTTAGCTTTTCACTCAACTCAAGACTACCCTACCATTTCACCCTTATGCATAAACAGGTAATCTATCATCAGATCATAATAACAACTAGTTCAACATGTTTTATTGATAGGCATAAAACACAAAACCATCATATGCTTGACAGACAATAGCAAAGCATCACAAGATAAAAGCATCACACATGACACACATATTTTTCATGTGGAAACCCAATTGGGAAAAACCATGGTGGGGATGAATACCCACAAGCTGTTTTTGAACTCTTTAGAAGTCCGCTCTGTTAGGAGCCTTGTCCAGTTAGAGACATTACAATAGGTTCTGCTAGGAACCAATCCTGTTAGAGATCACCCGGTTAAGGGATGGCTACAATGCCCAGTTAAGGGTTAAACCCTGTTAAAGGTTACCTTGTTAGAGGATTTCAAGAACTCAATAGCTAAAGGATTTCGAACTCAATAGCTTTGAATTACCCTGTTAAAGGATTTACAGCAATCTAGTTAAGGCTACCCTGTTGAGGGATTTTCCAACTGTTGAGGTGGTTAGAGATCAACAGGTATTACAATGATCTGGTAACAGCACTCAATGCCAATGCAGATCCGCTTAAGCTCCTCTTCACCTTCTGCACTTACACTCTGTAGGTATCACTTCTCTCCTTTTGGTCTGGCAAGAATCATGTATCCCTTCTCATGGATACACACACACAACTTTTGCCAACAACCTCAAAAAGAGACACAACATCGACCTTATAGGAAAACAGATAGGTCGGTAGTATAAACCCTAAACCCTAAACCTGTTAGGTTAAGGAATTCAAACGGTTCAATCCTGACCGTTGAGCACACTGCATTAAATGCAACAGTTCTTGATCCAATCTCAAGACATTCTCCATTGTCCATTTCCACCGATTTTATGGCGGCTGATAACCCATCACACGTTATCACCATTTTATAGACTTCCCACATTCCCAAGGTAGATAGGAACAATCTCCTTCATGCAAGATCCTTCATGCGCACAAGGCTTACGTGGCAACATGATCTGTTCTTTGTTATCATGCTAACTCATCACACAAAGTCACCGGTTGAGCCACACAGGCTTGAAGCACTTCAACCGGAAACCCTAAAGTTGAGACTACCAACCGGTAGTCATACAACGCTTCCATGTGCTGGTTCCCATAACCATATGCCGATTCACCTTTGAACAAGCACACCGCTTCACTTTGGCACACATGTCGGTTCACAATGTTATACCAGTTCTCTCATATGTCGGTTCTCACCTCTTCAGCATCTTGACATCAATGACAACATACAATGTCATTATGTCCTCATACTGGTTCACATAATGCCAACAATCTCCCCCTTTGGCATTGATGGCAATATACAAAGATATCTCTCTGCTTCACATCTTCTCCCCCAATTTCTATAGACATCTTCTCCACTTCACATCTTCTCCCCCTTTGACAACAATGCCAAAGTGGAGGCACAAGCTTCCCTGTTCCATTATGTTGCTCCCCCTGAGGAGTAGCATCCTTCAACACATCAATCCAAAATAAATTTGACTATGCAATACCTGACTGATGTGGAGCATATGCTTTTAGTTTACCTCTTGAAGGGGCAACACCCCTAATTCACCTCTTAGGTACATAAATGTAGTCTTTGGGAGAGGCTTGGTGAATATGTCTGCTAACTGCTCCTTACTGGAAACATGTTCTAGTGCAATCTCTTTGTTCTGAACCTTTTCCCTTAAGAAATGATACTTAAGCTCAAAGTGCTTGGTTCTAGAATGTAAAACCGGATTCTTGGAGATATTAATTGCACTAGTATTGTCACAAAATATACTTACCGGTTCAGATACAGGAACTTTGAAGCCATTTAATACATGCTTCATCCAAATTGTCTGAGTTCAGTTCACGAAAGCTGCAACATACTCTGCTTCCGCTGTAGACTGAGAGATACAACTCCACTTCTTACTCATCCATGAGACCAGTCTACCACCAAGAAAGAATGCACAACCGGTTGTACTTTTCCGATCATCTATATTGCCTGCCCAATCAGCATCTGTGTATACTTTCAAGTTGAAATCCTTGCTATAAGGATACCACAATCCATAGTCAACAGTTCCCTTCAGATACCTAAGAATCCGCTTGACTGCAACCAAGTGAGATTCTCTTGGGCTTTTCTGGAATCTTGTAGTAATGCCAACTGCATGTGCAATATCTGGTTTGCTATGCACTACATAATGCAACTTACCAATCATTGATCGGTATTCCTTCTCATCAACCATTTATGAGTCATCTTCTTTAGATAGTTTACAACCGGTCACCATCGAAGTACCAACCGGTTTGCTATCTTCCATGCCAAAGGTCTTCAACACCTCTTTGACATACTTGGACTGAGTGATAAAGATTCCATCCTTCATCTGCTGGATCTACAGTCCAATGAAGAATTTAATCTCCCCTATGAGTGATATTTCAAACTCTTTCTTCATCTCATCTGAAAACTCATGACTCATCTTGTCATCTCCACCAAAGATAATGTCATCAACAAATACCTCCTTCAGATATTACTATCTTCACTTGTTCTCTCAAATCCAATCTTCACAAGATGGGAATGTAGACATTCATACCATGTTCTAGGTGCCTGCTTTAGGCCATATAAGGCTTTATGTATCCTACATACCATGTCACTATCTTCAGATAGGGCAAACCCATCTAGTTTCTCTATATACACCTCCTCTTCAAGTACACCATTTAGGAATGCAGATTTTACATCCATTTGATATACCTTGAAGCCTTTAAAAGTTGCATATGCAAGAAGCATACGAACTCCTTCCAATCTGGCTATAGGAGCAAAGGTTTCTCCATAGTCTTCTCCTTCTTCTTGAGCATATCCTTTGCATAACAATTTGGCTTTGTTTCTAATCATTGTGTCATCCTCATTCAGCTTATTTTTGAAGAACCATTTGGTACCAATGACATTTTTATGCTCTGGTCTGGGTACCAAAGACCATGTACCATTTTTCTCTATCTGGTCAAGTTCCTCTTCCATTGTCTTGATCCAATTTTCATCTTTATGTGCCTCTTTGAATGTTTTAGGCTCAAATTCAGAGATCATACATGAGTTTTCTTTGACCTTTCTTCTTGTAAGGATTCTTGCATCCTTATCTCCTATGATCTACTTAGGATCATGATTCAGCTTGACATACCGAGGAATGGTCTTGATAGATTCCTCTTGCTTTTCTTCTTCATCCTCATCTCCATCAATATCAGCGTCTACCTTTGCCAATGTAGGAACATTGTTACTGGTACTCGGTTGGCTATCAACCCGTTCCCTGAAGGTTGCAACTGGTTCGGTTACCGCTTGCTCACTGTCGGTTTCCTCATTTTTCTCAGAGGTTTCATCAACTCTTATATTGATGCTTTCCATAATTCTCTGAGTCCTATTGTTGAAAAACTTGAGATCTTTGCACTTGGTGGAATATCCTAGGAATATTCCCTCATCACATTTTGCATCAAATTTGCTCTGGTGTTCACTCCTCTTGATGTAACATTTGCTACCAAACACTCTAAAGTAACTAACCACGGGTGTCTTACCGGTCCAATACTCATAAGGAGTTTTATCCTTACCTTTCTTGATGAGTACCCGGTTCATTGTGTAGACTGCAGTGCTCACCACTTCTCTCCAAAAGGTGTGAGCTACCTTTCCTTGAATCAACATGGTTCTAGCTACTTCAACCACAGTCCGGTTATTCCTCTCTGCTAGGTCATTCTGCTGTGGATTCTGGGGGGCAGACAATTGCCTCTTGATGCCATGTTCTTCACAGTACTTGTTGAATTCACCGGAAGTGAATTCCCCTCCTTGATCAGTTCTCAGGCACTTGATCCTTTTATCGCTTTCCTTCTCCACTAATGCTCTGAAAGCTTTGAACTTTACAAAGGCTTCAGACTTGTCTTTCAAGAATGTGACCCACATCATTCTTGAGCAATCATCAGTGAGAATCATGAAGTACCTATCACCCTACACACTTCTAGTTTTCATAGGACCACACAAATCAGTATGCACAAGATCAAGCAAGTTGTCAGTAGTGAAAGATTTACCATTAAAGGTTGAGGAAGACATTTTCCCCAATTGACACTCTCTGCACAAGGTATTATCCAGTTTTCTTAGCACCGGCAACCCTCTAATTGCCTTGATCTTACTAGCCTTCACAATGTTATCAAAGTTTGTATGGCAGAGTCTCCTATGCCATATCCAGCTATCAACAAATTTAGCCATAAGACATGTACTTATATTTGCATTCAGATGAAATAGGTTACCTTTGGTCTGCATACCGGTGGCCACCAATTCACCATTCTTTCCTTTGATTCTACAAACTCCACTCTTGAATTCCAGAGTGAGGACACTATCATTCAGCTGGGCAACACTCAGAAGGTTGTGTCTGAGACCATCAACCCAGTACATATTGTCAGCACTACTCTATCCATTCAGAGAGATGGACCCTCTGCCTTTGACCATGCATGGTGCATCATTGCCAAAGCAAACCACACCACCATCATACTCCTCCAAGGATAGAAACTTGCTCCGGTCACCAGTCATATGGTGAGAATAGCCACTGTCAATGATCCACTCATTGGAATTATCAAACTGGGAGACAAGAGCCTTCTTGTCTGAAACATATTCTTTGACAGCAACAAACACAATATCTTCATTTTCTTCATCCTCTAATTCTTCATCTGTGACACCTTCATCAACTGCCACAAAACAGTTTCTCCGGTTTCCTCCTTTGAATTCTTGAACCTTTTCGGTTTGTCCTTGTTGTCGCCATTAGGACAATTTACAGCAATATGTCCTATCCGGTTACAAGAAAAGCATTTCAAAGGTAGCTTACCTCTGCATTTGCCGGTTCCTTTAGGAAGTTTCCTGGAAAGGAGAGCTTCAAATGCCATCAGAATCTCCTCATCATCCATTTCTCTGCCTTGTCATGGTTCACCACTAGTGCTAGCTTCTTTTCCTTTTCTGGATGGTACTGCAGAAGCTTTAAAAAATGATTCAGTCTTTTGAACACTGCCATCGAAACTATTTAGCTCATAGGCTGTCAACTTTGCAATGATGGAGTCTAGGGATACCTTAGTCTTGTCTATTGATCTTAGCTCCTGAATAGCAGCAACCCTTATTGCATAGACCGGCAATAGGGATCTCAGGACTTTGCTTACCACAGTGGAATCTTCTATTTTACCACCTACACTCTTGATATCTCCAACAACGGTTTTGATTCTTATTCCATACTGTTGAATGGTCTCACCTTCAACCATCCACATATCTTCAAACTTCCCTCTAAGGCTTTCTCCCTTAGCTTGTTTTACATGCTCATCACCGCCATAGATATTTTCAAGAGTATCCCATACCTCTTTGGGATTTACCTTATCTTGAACATCAATAAACTCAATGTCAGATAAACTACTAATTAGGGCTTCCATGACTTGCCCATTCTCCTGCATCTCTCTCTTCTGGTCATCGGTGAGAGTATCGGTAGGGGCAACATAGGCATTCTCAACATAGCTCCAGTGTTGAGCACCCATGCTTCTGATGAATATCTTCATTTTGTCTTTCCATATACTGAAATTTTCTCTGTTAAACTTTGGACCTTCCCTCTTCATCATTAGACTGGGATCTTTACCCCAAGCGGTTAAGCTTATAACATAGAGGACCTGGAGGACGCTCTGATACCAATTGATAACTCAATGATGAACTGATAGTACTAACCTGGTACTCAGAGGGGGGGCTGAATCAGTACAAACAAAAATATAGTCCTAAACCGGTCTGACAGTAGACACTTGAAATGACTGGCAAACAGTGACACCGGTTTGAAACAGAGTGCAACCGGTAAAGCTAAGAATGACTAAGACAAGCATTAACCGGTTACTCACCTAGCTTTTCACTCAACTCAAGACTACCCTACCATTTCACCCTTATGCATAAACAGGTAATCTATCATCAGATCATAATAAAAGCTAGTTCAACATGTTTTATTGACAGGCATAAAACACAGAACCATCATATGCTTGACAGATAATAGCAAAGCATCACAAGATAAAAGCATCACACATGAAACACATATTTTTCACGTGGAAACCCAACTGGGAAAAACCACGGTGGGGATGAATACCCACAAGCTGTTTTTGAACTCTTTAGAAGTTCGCTCTGTTAGGAGCCTTGTCCGGTTAAAGACATTACAATAGGTTCTGCTAGGAACCGATCCTATTAGATATCACCCGGTTAAGGGATGGCTACAATACCCGGTTAAGGGTTAAACCCTGTTAAAGGTTACCTTGTTAGAGAATTTCAAGAACTCAATAGCTAAAGGATTTCAAACTCAATAGCTTTGAATTACCCTGTTAAAGGATTTACAGCAAGTTGGTTAAGGCTACCCTGTTGAGGGATTTTCCAACTGTTGAGGTGGTTAGAGATCAACAGGTATTACAATGATATGGTAACAACACTCAATGCCAATGCATATCCGCTTAAGCTCCTCTTCACCTTCTGCACTTACACTCTACAGGTATCACTTCTCTCCTTTTGGTCTAGCAAGAATCATGTATCCCTTCTCTTGGATACACACACACAACGTTTGCCAACAACCTCAAAAAGAGACACAACATCGACCTTATAGGAAAACAGATAGGTCGGTAGCATAAACCCTAAACCCTAAACCTGTTAGGTTAAGGAATTCAAATGGTTCAATCCTGACTGTTGAGCACACTGCATTAAATATAGTAGTTCTTGATCCAATCTCAAGACATTCTCCATCATCCATTTCCACTGATTTTATGGCGGCTGATAACCCATCACACGTTATCACTATTTTACAGACTTCTCACATTCCCAAGGTAGATAGGAACAATCTCCTTCATGCAAGATCCTTCACGCATACAAGGTTTACATGGCAACACGATCTGTTCTTTGTTATCATGCTAACTCATCACACAAAGTCACCGGTTGAGCCACACAGGCTTGAAGCACTTCAATTGAAAACCCTAAAGTTGAGACTACCAACCAGTAGTCATACAATGCTTCCATGTGCTGGTTCCCATAACCATATGCCGGTTCACCTTTGAACAAGCACACCGCTTCACTTTGGCACACATGTCGGTTCACAGTGTTATACCGATTCTCTCATATGTCGGTTCTCACCTCTTCAGCATATTGACATCAATGACAACATACAATGTCATTATGTCCTCATACCAATTCACATAATGCCAACAAAGTTCAAACATAAACAAAAATTAAAACCATAAGCCCAGAGGCTACTAGGGTTGAGCCAAAAAACCAGAGGTCTGAGACATAGGAGCGAACTAATTCTTTTTTTCCATGGCTCCTCTTGGGGAGGAACTTCCTAGCTCATTCCTTGGTGAGGAATTTGAAGAGGGACCTATAGTCATCGTCCTCCTTGCCTTTGCCTTTAGTAGTATTTTCCTACAGAAGACACAAAGTGGTCATTGAGCAATGCATAACATTCAAAGCAAACCTGGAGATGTCCTGCAGCTTGTTTTCCATGGCCTCCATTTTGTTGGTGATTTCCTATGAATTATCAAACAAACCCTCCACTTTCTTATCCAACTTCGTCAGGTTGTTGTCCTCTTCCTCCTTTATGCTTCTCACTTCCTCCACCACCATCATCTTATCAAACTTGAGGGTTGGGGAGGGCAAGTTTGTCTGGGATTTGGCGCCGACCTCTAGACTCATGGAATTTTTTGGGCTCTCAGAAGCGTGGGTGGAGCTAACAAAGTGGGGGGTCGAGGTAGAATGAAACGGGGCCACATTCTCAGAGGGGATGGAATTCCCAGTTTCATGTGATGAGGAGGGGTCTCTTAAGGATTTCTCAGGGGGTTTGGAGGCCAATCTCACATAATGGTGAGGGGTGTTGGCCTCATCGGTAATCTCCACATCAGAATCAATCTCCTTAATTCTAACTTTCTTTGGGGTTCTAGCCTCCTCAGGGTCGCACTTTTTGTTCTTCTTGCTGCAGGAGCCAATTTCAGGCAGTCGGGGAGGGCTTGTATCGGGTTTATCTGTGGCAATGGCTAGGGGATGATTTTCAGCCACATTCTAGATAGAGATTGTGCGAGATTGACAAAGGGCCAGGTGGAAATTGTAGAGGCGAAGGATGAGACCTTGGTGCAGAATGGGAAAGTCTTTTCTTTTTTTCTTGGCCTCGGCAATATCTTTAACATTAGAGTCCAGTGAGTGCGGCAGAAAAAAAGGAATGGAGATAAGGTCTTTATTTCTAAGATGGTTAAGAAAAGGGAGGTGATAATAGTAAAAGATCCCATATCGTCCTTCCAGAGTGAATTATTTCATCATGATATAGCAGACCTCGTCCCACAGTGGCGGAAGCTCCTCCTGATTGAAGTCGTCTGCCCTCTTCACAGGGTTCTCCCCTTCATGAAAAAACTGGTTCAAGCTGGTAGTATCCTAAATGTGGTTTTGTTTCTTCCATTTCCTCCCCTCCATGGATAGACCCGTCACTTGAGAAATCACTTCTTCGTTGATTTCGAAGTAAATACCCCCCATGGTAACCCTTCTATCCTCCCAAGAAGCCACAAACTACTTTGAGAATCTTTCATCATTTCCTTTCATACTTTCCATAAATTTATCAATCCCGCCCTCCACATAGACAAACCACACCACTGGCTTGGCTTTAAATTCATCTATTTTGTTAGGTTCCAATCTTAGCCTGTCACCCCCCATGGTTGTTTCTTTTAGCTTAGCAGAGAGAACACGAAACAAAATATCAAAGAAACAGACCCAAACTAGAGCAGAGGCAGAGTCGTGAAAAAAACTTAGCCTACTCTGGGATAAAATCATACAATAAATGGTGTGATTATTGCAAGTTGTGCCTAAACATATTTCACTTTCACGAAATCTATTACACTCGTGCGAACCCTCAATCCAACCAATGTGATTTGGTCGATCCCAGTTGTCGCCTTTATCGCCGCCAATAATGTATGTCTGGATGATAATTAGGAAATTACCATTCTTGATATTAGTACTATAATAATAATTATCATCATTATTAAACCCTCTTCATAGTTGATGACAAGGCCAAAAGTAGCTACGTGGCAATCCCAACCCATGATGGGCAGGTTACCCCTCCAAATTCAAATTTTGAAATTTGGCTCTCTTCATCTGGTGATAGTTATACGAGTTCATCATTAGACTTGGTTTTTTAGGTCTCCAAGATCTCCTTGGTGATCATTGGTAGCAAATCAGGGTTCCTCCAGTATCGTAAGCCATTTTGAAGCCTTCCCACCACAACCATAGAGTCAACAACAGCATTCCCTTCTCTGAAGATGTGGCAAATGGTGAAACCATCAAGGTTAGTCATAAGCATTCTAGCATCCCTCAGAATTAATTCATACTTGTTCAAGGATATGAAGAAATACATAGGAAAACAAAAATTTGAATTCCTACACTAGATTCCTTCTTTGAAAGCTCTCCAACTTGGGCCCACATATTATCCTACATGGTGAAATTTTATAATAATTAAGTGGGTTTTTATTTATTTATTTCATTGCTCACATTTCAACCAAAAGTAAACTTCCTTAAATGAGGCTATGTTTGTTATTAATGTTTCTTTTAAAAAATTTCTAAGAAAGGGATTAATAAAGTGGTATGAATTGAAAAGGATGTGTTACATGGAAGTTCCTTCTTAACTTTAGATTTCCCTCCTAGCTACAATACATGGCTAGTCTTCACATAAAATTCTTCGCACAATTATCAAAGAGGAGGCCCAATGGAACGGTATGAGTTATACGTGGATAAGCCACGCGATAGGTTCTCCTTTCATTGCTTAAATTTAAATTCTAAGCTTGGAAACATTTCCCAAATCTGTGACAAGGCTAAAACGAAAAGCACACTTTAACGCATACACTCAGGTAATCTGAATCACACATTAACAATTGATCTAACGACTGAAATGGTAGTCATGTTGTGGTAGTATTTTAATAAACCCTACCTTCTATTATCTTTGCCCTCTTCTAGCAAAGATGAAAAGAAATAGGGAATGAGACGACTCTGATAAGGAGAAGGGAGTGGAACTAAGCAGTTTTGCAGAGGTACCAATACTCTATTAGGTGCCTGCACCATGATGTTGATAAAATTATTTCCCTTTATCTGATGGTTAATGAACAACACATAGAGGCGATGACCATAGGGTTAAGGAGATGGCATGAGTTCTTGGGTCAATGGCAAGGAAGCACAGAGCAAGATCTGAACACCATCAACCCATTTGTTTTTAATAGCGACTTAACATCTACAAGGAAGGAGGAAGGTGACAGTCAAATATTTTACATCCCAAGAAAGGAGGTAAGGGTCTCAATGCATGTCGACAAAGAAGAGGTTGAAAGTGGCCATGATTGGTTGATTGCTACACACCAGATGTCAATCCTTGGCACCCACAAACGTATTTTGGGTGGTAACTTTTTTTTAATCAAGTCTGTAAGGGGGTTCTCTACTAAGATCCTTAGGAAGTGTACGACCTATACATTGACATGATTGCGTGCAAGATTACTTATAAATTTGTAAGCTAGTTCTAAATTTTTATATCATAAATTATGTTAGACTATGACTGAAGCATGGAATTTTATATCTTTCTAGTTGACATTCGACATTTAATTGGGTCAATTTGATACTTTACAAAATGTATGGTTTAGCATAATAGATTCTCTCTCACACACAAACACCCACACCTCAATGGTTACTGTACTCTTAATTATCAAATGAATTATACAGAACCATACAAAGCTTTTAAGTCTTAGTTCATGAAAACTTGTAAGTTCCTTTATATATATATATATATATATATATATATATATATATATATATAAATGAAAACACTCTTTAGCTAAGAGTTAACCATTCCCTGAACAAAAGTGCATCAAAGTTTCCACCCTACACTTTTTTTCTGGTTTTCGCCAGAATGATAACAAACTAACAGTAACCCATCATTTCATTTTAAAAGATGTATTTTACTGATAATAACACTTGTTGATAATCTTGTTTTATGTTGGGTTAAACATACAACTTATGAATAAATCGCAGTAGCTTATAGTTCATTTCACCACCATACAGTAACTTATGAATGAAAACCTTGTTGTTGAATCGACTCTCGTTTCCCCAACTAACCTTCTTCATTCCTCTTCACGTAACCCGGTAAAAGAAATCTTCTCCAAAACCTCTACAATCCTATCTCATACTATGCAATATGTCTACAAAATTTATCCTACGACTAACATGATTTTAAAACAAATTTAAGAATTCAAAGACTACTTTTTTCACAAAACAATGAACTCCCCTTTTTCAAAAATCTAGTATTTAATATATATGAAAAGAGAGTTATTTCCCACTACAAAAAGAAATAAATGATTCACAGATTCTTTCCCAAAAATATTTCCATGCAAGACATATTCCTTATAGCTTGTCATAGTGGGGGTTACATTTGACCATGCATTCGAATTTGAATTTGAATTTTGTTTCCAGAATCTTCTCTTTTCTCTTACACCATGTGCTCAATAAGAATATTGAGAAAATAACTTTCAAGTAAATTATGACCGCATGTGTGAGTCACCATTATTAATTCCTTTTTATTTAAAAATACCAACCTTATTTCAATTTATCTTTTCTATCTAACATTACTCATTAATAATAATAATAATAGTAGTAGTAGTAGTATTAATAGTAATAATAATAATAATAATAACAACAACACCAACAATAATAATAATAAAAAAAGTAATAATAATATTAGCAAGTCTTAACAAGATCTAAAAAGAGGGTTATGACATTTTTTTTTAAACATTTTACGATTTTTATGATTTTTTTCAGGATATTTTAGATAGTTCCTCTGACCGTGAGACACTCAAATATCCAAACCCACTGCTAGAGTTGAGGAGATGCCCCGGTGAGGGATAAGAATAGATTAGTATGCAAGAGCAGTGCATTCACAAGTTATGAAAAACAATCCAAAAGCTATGATGGGGGTGGGAAAGCTATTATGGAATGGGAGGGTAGGTATGGATAGGGCATGATCAAGTAGAGTACTAAAGGAAAGAGGAGCGAAATATCTACACATGGTGTTGATTGCCCGATTTTCACCATGGTACTTGCCCAAGGTGCTTGTTTATCAAGTTTTCACTAGTGGACAATTTTATTTTTTTACTTTTTTTTGTGTCACAAGGCGCCTGTTTGCCAAGTTTTTAGCAAAGTGATAATTTTTTTTAGGTCCTTTTCTCATTTTTTTGTATTTTTTCATGATCTTTTTCTCAATTTTTGTATTTTTTAAGATCTTTTAAATAAATTCTCTGAAGTACTCAGGGGTAGAATCTACAAAGGTGAATGTTATTGATTGGATCTTCAAGTAGTGCACCCTCAAGACTAGCCAGCTGATATGCTCTTGATCCATAGGCAACTCATGCAAGTGGGAGACTCAGTAACTGATAAGATGGTACTCTCTACTCTAATAGAAATACACTCTCATATAACTTCCTTCAGTAATTCATCTGCTCCTAACTCAAATATCATGTGACCTAAATCATGAACATTGGCATCTCTGATAGAGTTAATGAACTCTCACATGGCCTCCTCTAATATCTGAGCTTGGGATATCAAAGTGTCTCAAGAAGCTATCAGACTAGCTATCTCTACTATATTTCTATCCCTCTCAGTTGTGTATCTGTCGTTGTCTGTTGCCAACTGATCTCACTAAGTCTTGAACTTCTCTTACTTAGTCCTGAACTAATCTCTCTCTATCTATAGGTCAAATATCTATAATTGTAACTCTGTGATCAACTCTCGCTGACTCCTCATTGTGGCCCTGTATGTCCCCAAATCCCTGATATGATATGTGTCATCCCCAATAGGTACATCTTGTAATGGCTCGTCCTCTGCCTAATCAATCTGTATATGCATAGGACTCCTGACTCCCTCATATCCATCATCTTCAACATCTCCATCCTCATCCTCCTCATCCTCCTCCTCGTCATCCTCATCCTCCTCATCCTCATCATCATCATCCCCCTCATCCATCTCCTCCTCCCTTAGGGACTCTTGTTGTGACCTAGGGATTGGAGCCTCTAGATCAGTCAACGGTATCGGCCAATGTTGTGCAAACCATCTATCATAATCTATTGTCACACTTTCATCTATGACCTTTGTATCCCATCCCCATTGTCTGGGTTGTAACTGAGGAAACACTAAATAAGCTATATGAGGCTATACTAGTCTACCCCACCGCCTAATCTCTTTGTTTGACCGAGTGAAGTATGTTGTACCTATGGGCACATCTTGTTGCTCACCAAACTATCATTTGACCCTCTTTGACAACTATAACTCTATCAATCTTTGGTGTTTCATCAACTAGCCTAGCAAATACATCTCTTATCAATAGTATGGTAGATGCTCTCCATCCTCTAGCCATTTGGGCCAATCTCTATATGGTTGATTAATCTTCTTAATGGTTCAACAACTAGACTTTGAAGTCATACTTTAGGGATTGGACATCCAACTAAGTAGTTATCTTTCATCATGAAGGTTCATTTAGTTATCAACTCGAGGTGTATACTTGAAATGGGTTTGCAAAGTATATGCACTAGAAAGACTAAAACAATCATCATTTCTATTCCTTGAGATGAAATGTTACTGAAGGAAAATGTTGAAAGCAAGTAACTGAATTGATTTAAAGGAAAACTAACTAACTTCTAAGCAACAACTAGGAAAGATAAGACTTTATCCATGATCAACAAACATGGTTCTACTCAGCTTGTAGTGGCTGCACGAATAGTCACGAGAAATATTCCAGTGGCTACAGGAACAGTTTGTGATCAAGATAATGCCAACTATAGAATGAAAAGTAAGTAATAAAATAAATCAAAGGAATACTCACTAAGTGGGCCCCCTTAGTAATCATTCAAAAAACTGAATCAAATGCGTGGAACTTAAAGTATAATCTTTATTAATCCAAAAACTACTTGATACAATAACAACATATTGCTGGAAATATATTTGTCAACTAAACTTGAATTGTACTAAAAATTCTGAAACTATTATTTTCTCAACCACCATACAAGAGAAGGTGGGAGATTCTTTAAAGCATGAAATTACTAACTAACTAGCATACCACTCCCAAAGTTCAAGGAGGATGCTTTTATTGAACAAGGAGAAAATAAGGTGAAGTTACAAGTGTTGAGAATCAGTCAAAGTTTGTTGGAACAACATAGAGAATCTAGAGTAACCTTAGTCCTAAATTTACTCCTACAACAAAGGAAATCATTTAAGTCTTTAGATAAGTCATATTGAACCATCTTCAACCACCAGTTGACTCTTTCAATGACAATCCCAGTCTATTTCACCGGCCAACAACTCTATGATCTTTATTGTTGAGCATCTTGGACTGGTTCAACATTCTTCTTTAGTCCTACATAAAATTGTTAACGTGCACAAATATAGGCCTATTTATCCCTATTAGAGTAACATTCAAAATCTACATGCAACATTACCATGGATATTCCTCATAGCATAATTACCTATTATATTGTATCAAAAAGGAACATACATTAAACGAGTTCATGTCGTATGACCACACCATCAAAACATATAAAGTCTTATCACTTTGCAAAGGTTTTGAACTCAAAAGACATATCTAGACTCCTAATGTTCTAGTAATGACACAAACATAGATTAAATGGAGCCATTCTTTTGGCTCATAATTCCCCCCAACCTAAAGTTTTGTTGGTCCTCCAGAAGAAGATGAAGATGTTTCATTCCTTCCTCTCACCTAAATCTTATAATTAATGACTTGAGTTTGTCCTGAGCCTCTTGTAGCAAGGCTCCAATAAAATCCCTTATTCTTCCGAAATCTGTCCCATCTAGATTTTTCTCTTGTTTCATCAAATGAATTGACGTATCTATTGCAGTTTGGTATTGGCCATAGAAGCATAGGTGGTTGAAAGAGTAACAAAATCCAATTATTCATTCTTATTTGACCCAACTGAAGGTACCACAAAGTTCTCTTCAAGGCTTCATAATAATTCTGTAAAGAATGTGGTTATGCCCTCTTTAATTCCTCTATAAGACTGTTCCATCTTCTTTCTATGTGACCCAGAGCTGATTGTACCTTAGAGGGCCTCATTTCTTCAAACTCCTTGTATGTTTCTTCCCTTAGGGCCAACATTTTGGGTTTAAAGTCAGGATGATACAACACTCTCTACCAATCATAATAAAGTTTCCTAGGATTATCACTCTTTTCTCCTATTGGCAAAGGAATGATGAGTTCTTCCTCTTAATAGGTCTTAGCTTCTTCACCTCTTACATGTTCACTCTGAATCTAGGATATTAGTGCTCTCAAATTTATGTCACCAATATATAATAGAGGGCTCCATTCTCTATCATGAGGCATTGCATAATTGTGCAAATAGAACTCACAAAGTAAGTTTCTAATTACAATAGGAGAGTAGATTGATAAACTTGCTAAATTTCTTGTGCAATTTCCAAGGAGCGATCCCAATCTAAAAGAATCCTGGACATTTTGAAAGTGAGAAAACGTTCCTTTAAATATACTGCATAGACCCTAGGTGATCTACACTCAAGGATGTTGGGCACCATAGTCACCATGGTGTCTATTTTCCCCTTAAGATCGACAATCTCCTCATCCCTCTTCTTGATTTCTTTCTGTAGTTGACACTTCTCATTTTCCCATTCTGCTCCTTGTCCAACATATCCTGATATAGATCAAATGCAACTGACATCTAAGAAAAATGAGTATGCCTGTGCCTAACTACTTGAAGTTTCCCTTTTGCTTTCCTTTTTCTCTATTCCATAGTTAATTGTCCTTGATCTGCTACTTGTGCATTTATTGGTTCTTATGTAGGAGTTTCTTTTTGTCTTGTTTTATCTCCCCACTCTCTTGCAAGAGTTGCTTATTTTTTTCTGTTCTAGCAGTCTGTTGTATTCCTTCTTGTTGTGGTTCTTTTTCAATTGCATGAGCTTTCTTTTCTACTATAGGAACTTTCTCTCATTCCATAATGGAAGTCATTTTTGCAGGATTGTGCCTTGTTCCTGTTCAATTACTTTCTCTACTGCTTTTGCCAAATCATATAACCCACCAAGTGTTACTTCATCATAATATTTCCCTTCTTGAACTTATAGTTGTTCTTCAATGTTCTGCTCCTCCTCAATATTTTTCTCCTTTTCAGAGCTTTCACTCATCTCCTCCTCTTTCTCAACTTCCTCCTCTTTTCCCCCAGACTCGGGGGTTTTAGAAGTTGAGTTTGAAGAATCAATTTGGATAGGTCCTCCAGATTTCACATTTGAACTTTTCCTAGGCTTTCCTCTAAGCCTATGACTTCTTCTTTGAGGCATAGTTGGAACACTCCTATGGGTTTTGGTAGGTTTAGATTTCTATGTAGTTTCTTTGAATCGAAAAGTTGCTGCAAGAGATTTTGTGATAACAACCTCCTTTTTGTTTTTAGGAGATTTTGCAACTTCTTGGTTTCTCCTTTCAAGGGTTGAATTTTCTTCTTCTAATTCATCTTCAAGTTTCCTTTTTACACCTTTAACACTTCAAGGTCCCTTTCCTTTATGCCTCTACTTTAATCTCTCAAGGCTTTTTGTACTAGGGCTTTCCTCAATGGTCTCAATTGACTTTTTCCTCTTTGCTTATTTAGGGCGTGGGGATTCTTCTTCTATTTCAACCTCGGTTGACTCAACTGCCTTACCCTTTTCCCTACGAGTAGAAGCCCTAGTTTTTTTTTGGAAATTTTTGCTGGAACATTTCCACCGGTGACTATAAGAGTCAGCTCAACATTGCTAGGGGTTACCTTTTCTGCAAGAAACTTTGCACCAGGAACGTCCTTAGAGCTCGAGGCTCTAGAAGTAGTTTTCCTTTTCTTTTTATAAACCCTAGTCTCTCTTTCAGAATCCCTTTGCTAAACCCTAAATCTTCTACCCTAAATTCTTGAAGTGAAACAAATTCCTCCTAGGATAACTGAGAAACATCCCTTAATGACCGTTCAACTAAGAATTTAATTAAACAATGGTGTGAGACCGAATTTGACCTACCCTTTTGAGTTTCAGCAACCATGATCATCAGAAGGTTATACAACACATTTGGGACATTCATCCTATTTCCATGCTTGAGATGGTTGAGAAACTTAAAGTGAATTGAGTGCAAACATGATTACCTCCCTTCATAGGTCAAATACTTAATTATGTGAATAGTTGCCACCATCCATTTGTCTGGTAAAAAGATTCTTTTGGCCCCTTGCTTGTCAACAATCAATGCACAATCTCCAGGTCTTGTAAATTTTGCTTGGGCACTCTTGGCATCCTTAGATTCTGGGTAATTCTCTCCTTCAACTAGTAAACCTACCACTTTTGTAATCCTTTATTCAGTGGCCAGGACTCTCGGACCTTTAACATTTGTTTCACCATTAGAGAATGTCATGGCAAACTTGGTGGCTATATCTTCATTGAAATCATCCAACTTTAGAAAATAATTCAACCATCCATCCTGAACAAATTCTTGACCACATACTTGGTCCTGCAAAATGGATCTGTAGGATCGTGTATTATCAAAGAACCCCCCATTATGCTCTTCGAGCTCAAGTTCTGCAATACTTTGTAACCCTTTGTTTCAACTTCTTATGAACGTCTCTTGTAGCTCACAATTTATGTCTTTCAAAAAAAACCCTTTCTAGATGAAAATGACAAAAAAAATGGCAACTAAAATGGACAAGATAGTGTAGTTATGGCTCATAAAGGCGGAAGGACCACCCAGAAAGTAAACTCATGTAAAGCTTCAAAAATTAAAAAAATGTGTTTGTTTCTTATATTTCTCATGAAGTAAAATATCACAATCACTTTATTCGCTTAACTCATATTTGATTTTTATTAAAAGCGACACAAAGTGTTGATGGCGTGGGACATGGGAAATTCAAATAACACATGGAAATATTAAATCACAGCATACTCCCATGAACCAAAAGTGTGCCAAGTGTCCTCACATGGCAGAAGACAAATTATAGGAAGCTTATGAGGAATATACATTGGAATAATGATGCAGCTAATGAATGAATCTAACAAGAAATAATTTAAGCATTAATTTATGACGCACCTGGACTGATGCGGTGTCATGCAAGTTGTAGTCCTCTTGAGCTCACCTGCAATTAACTTAATGAAAGTGTTGGGAAAGCGGCTGCATGTGAAGTGAGGTGGAGTGAAATAAAAGATATGAAGATGAAATGGAGTGGAATACGGAAATTATTATGGAGAAATGACTCCCAAAAGTATGGAAGTGTTTATTATGAATTGTCATGGTTAACTAGTCAGAAGTAAGGGTTGAGAGCCCACCTGCGTCGATTGCAGGAAACTCGAAGGTTGAAGGAGATATTCTTTGGATGAGGGCTTGTGATACAACTTCAACTTATGCCCATTGACCACCAATATGAATCTTACAAGATCAATTATTGTGAGATGAACAACTCCATTCTCAAATACATGTGATACCTCATACAGGCCTAACCATCTTGTGTGAAGTTTGCCCAAATTATCTTTGTACCAAGAATCATATAGGAGCCCAATCTAATGATTGAAATTTCTTGTCTTTAATGTACTTATCATGCCATCTAATTTGTTGGTTTTGCAAGATTTTGTGTTTTGCAAGGTTGTTAGTCTGATTTCATCTAACTCATTCAGCTGCATGATCCTTGCTTGTTGTGCAACAATGATATTCATACCCAATTCAACTGTTGTTCTGAGATTTTTATGCTCAAATTCAATGGGCATAATTTCTTTCTTCCCATATAGCATCTCAAAAGGAGCGAACCCTGCTATTGTCTTTGAAGATGTCCTATATGTCCAAACTGCTTCTGACAATTTGGCTGCCCAATCTTTCCTATGGAGATCTACAGTTTTGGTCAAGATGCTTTCAATATCCCTATTGGTTATCTCTGCTTGACCATTATCTTGAGGATGGTATGGTGTATATTTCCTATGCCTGATACGATGTAGATTCCCTATGCCTGATATTGTATTCATTGACCAATGTTGTAACAAGTGTAGATGTGAATTGTGCTCCTTGGTCCATGATAATTTATCTAGATACTCAATACCTTCTGAAGATTTCTTCATACAAAAACTCGACAACCTTTTGATCTCTTGCATGTATCATTACCTTAGCTTCTACCCATTTAGTGACATAATCAATACAAACTAGAATATAAGACTTACCATTAGAAGGTGGATCAATTGGCCCTACAAAATCAAGGCCCCACTTGTCAAATGGTGTTACCACTACTTGAGGATGCAAGGGAATTTCATCTAATCTGGTTGGTCTTCTCATCTGCTGGCACCTATCACATTTCCTTGTATACTTGGTTGCATCTTTATGAAGTGTTGGCCAATAATATCTTGAGTTAAGAAGTATTTTGATAGTTGTTCTTTTTGCTGCAAAATATCCACCACAAGGTTCATCATGGCATGCATGTAGTATATCATAAGTTTCATCTTCTCTCACACATCTTCTTGTGACTTGGTTTTGACCTGTGTAGAATAAGCATCCTACTGTCCATGTGAATTTTAAACTCTTCTCAACAAGTAGATTTATTTCTTTTAGAGAAAAATGAGAGTGTACATTTTGAGCAAGTAAATAGTTGGCTATATCAACATAACATGGTGTTTGAACATCAATGGAGAATAGATGCTCATCCGATAATGAATCATCCATAATTAGTGAATCTTGATTTGTTGTTAATCGTGAAAGAAAATTTGCAACTACATTTGCCTTTCCCGGTTTGTCTATAATTGTGATATCAAACTCTTGCATCAAAAGAATCCATCTGGCCAACCTTCCTGACATTGAAGGTTTATTCATGAGATATTTGATTGTTGCATGGTCGATATGAACAAAGACTTTATACCCAATTATATAATCTATGAACTTATTAAGAGCATAGATGATTGCTAACATCTCCTTTTCTGTTATTGCGTAATTAAATTCAGTGCCCTCTAAGTTTTTGTTGACAAAATAAATTGCATGTTCCACTGATGTTTCTTTTTATCCTAAGACAACTCCAATTGCATAATAAAATGCATCGGTGTGTATATGGAATGGAAGTTCCCAATTAGGACCTTGAAGCACTGGTGCATGAGTTAATGCTTCCTTCAACTTAGAGAATGTTTTGTTGCATGAGTCTATCCACTAGAGTTTTGCATCTTTAGTGAGGAGTGTATACAGTGGTGCTACAATTTTGCTAAACTCTTTGATGAATCTCTTGTAATAGCTTGCATGGCCTATAAAACTCCTTACATCTTTATGTTTTGCAGGTATAGGCAAGTTAGAAATAACTCCAATTTTTGCTAGGTCGACTTGAATTCCTTTGTGAGAAAGATAGTGGCCAAGGACAACACCTTCATGCATCATCATGAAGCACTTCTCACTATTTAAAGACAAGTTATGGTATTCACACCTTTGAAAATTCTTCTCTAGGTTACTTAATGCTTCTTCAAAAGTGCCACCATAGGCAGTGAATTTGTCCATGTATATCTCCATACAATCATGAGAAATATCTGGGAACATGCTTATTACTGCCCTTTGGAAAGTATATGGGGCATTGCATAAGCCAAATGGAAGCACAAAGTAGGCATAAGTCCCCCATGTGCATGTGAATATTGTCTTCTCCTGGTCCTTAGGTGCTATTCTTATTTGGTTGTTTCCACTAAAACCATCTAAGAATGAGAAATATTTCTTTCCTACTAAGGAGTCCAACACTTGGTCAATGAAAGGAAGAGGGAATTAATATTTCTTGGTTGTAGCATTAAGCTCCCTATAGTCTACACAAACCCTTCACTTTCCATTTTTCTTAGGAACAATAACTAGAGGTGATACCCATTCACTGTAAGAAATAGGATATATGAATCCTACATTAATTAATTTCTGCAATTCTTGCTTAACTTTTTCCCTTAATGCAGGGTTGATTCTTATTTGAGGTTGCCTCACTAGTTTACACTCTTCTTTGATGTAGATTCAGTGTATGCACAACTTAGGATGTAAACCTTTCATATATGTGTAGTCCCATGCAAATGCTTCCTTATGAGACTTTAGTACTCTTATTAGAGACATAGTTTGATCTCGAGTGAATTTGCTATTAACATTCAACCATTTATCTAGATCCACTTCAACTTGCTTAATGAGTTCTATTATAGATGCTACAGGAAAATGTGGCACTATTATCTCATGCGGAAGTCATGTATGTAGTAGATCTATGGCTACAAGAGATCCTGCAGTAGAAGCTAGTAGTAACAGTTGTAAAGGACATGCATTTTTTGCATTACAGTCATTAGTTTGATTAGGGACTCCATATTGATTTTTCAAGATATTAGAGAGCACATCCTCTTCTTCCTGAAGCTGCAAGAAGGGGTCCCTTCTTATCATCATCAACTATTGTATTGTATTGACTTCTTAAAATTCTTCCTCTATATCTGGCCAAATTGGTTACTCTTACTCAAGTTGAGGTTGTGCAAGTGAGTATAGTGCAAGTGTTATAGTTTTCATCCCATCTGAGATGGTCATGTCCCTTGACCTATATCCTATGAAGGCATTCATTGTGGCTAACTAAGGTCTACCCAAAATGATAGGGTATCCCCCTAAAGTTTATTTAGGTGAGAGGATAACAAAGCTAGCTAGATATTCCCAGGAATCCAGTGTTACAATAAGGTCTTCCACCATACCATCTGGTTTAATAGTAGAACTATGTACAAGTTGCAGGATAGTAGGTGTAGATCTTAGGTTAGTGATGTTGAGTTTCTGCATCAATTCCTTTGTCATGACATTTATTACTGCCCCAAGGTCAATAAGAGCATTATGAACGTGAACTCCATTAATGACTACTCCTACAACAAGACTCCTTGGGTCTGAATACTTAGGTACACGGATTTTTCCTAGCATAATATCTGTAGCATAATATCTGCTAACTGGCCTACAACATCTGTGTGTCCTTCTTCTTCCTTCTTGGATTTTTCAAACAACCTTCTTTAATTTCCTTTTCATATATTGGAACATCCTTTATTGCTTGAAATAAATGAATCTTAACACACACATTCTTTAGTTGGTCCACAATAACAAACATGGGTTCTTCTTTTTGTTTTGTTGGCTCTACCTCCAATCTGTGAGGAAATGGAGGCGTAGTGTATGATTCTTGTTGCACCAGCCTTGATGGAACATGTGGAGTTGTCTCACTTTGGGGTTAGGGTCTTCAACAGGAATCTCAGTTATGAATGGAGGCAAAGGTACATGAAGAGTTGCTCATGACCTTAAGTGGATGTCACTAATAATAACAATCGATTTGAATCAGTAGCATAAACCTATTGTTGTTGTAGTTGTTTACACTTAAGATTGGGCATAGGTTGAGCTGGGAACTGAGTAGGTTTAGGTGGAGTAGTAACATTTTGGTTAGGTGGTGGTATTAGAGCTTATTGACGAGGCTGCAGGAAACCGGAGGACTGATTTGGCTATTGTTGTCCTCCTCTCCATTGAGGTGTTTGTTGCTAGTTTGCTTGAGGTGGCTGCCAAACTCCTTGATTTTTTTGCCAAGGAGGAGGAAGGTTTTAGTAATTGGTCCATGCATTTCAGGAATTATTCCAATTTTAATGAGGGAAATTCCCATAATGAGATGGATAAGGATTTTGCCATTGATTATTAGGACTATATGAATTTGAATAAGGACCATTAAAGGATAATGGATCAGGTGGCATACCTTGTCGTGGAGCCCATGGTCTCCTTTGAGCAACATAGAATATTTGGTCCTCCTCCCTTTCTATGAGTTTTAACTATAATGGAGCATGTTGGTTTTCAATATTTACTACCATCTTGCACCTGCAGTCTCTTTTCTTTTGCCTGCAATGAGCGCAATATTTAGCTAACATTGCCTTTGCCTCCTCGTGCTTCCTCTTTGCCTGAAGTGTGTCTAGTTGTGTGGCCATGTTGTTGATAATATCTTACTTGAAGTTAGATAGTAAGTAAGTAATTTCCATCCTTGAAACTCCATTGGAATACTTCCCCTTGGTAGCTTGATAACCTCTTCCCTTCTTTACAGCTGCTTGGGAGTAGTTCTGGCATATCTTCTTAATATCATCCCAAGGAACTTGAGTGATGTCTCCTCCTCCTATCAAGTCCAAGGAATCAATACAATTGTCATTGATCCCTCTAAGGAAAAGTAAATTTTGGGACTCTTGATTAAGAGTATGGTCTGAATTTTTTTTTAGGCAGAACAAGAACCTTGAAATGTAGTCCTCCAAATTTCCATCGTCCTTTTGCTGCATCCTGAAGATGTCATCTCCCATGTTACCACTTCTATGAAATTCTTTATGTTTCTCAATAAATTTGGTTTTCATGGCTTCCCAACTATCAACAACATCTCTCCCGAGACTCATAAACTATCTGAGGGCTCCTTTCAAACTATCAGGAAACAACTTGAGTCTATTAGCATCAATGGTGTAATCATAGCTTTGATAGAGGATGTCAAATTCAAATAGAAAGGTATCTGGGTCCTTTGTTACAAGCCCATAAAATTTGGGAAGAACTGAAGAAGGGATATTATTGAGGTTGTTATTATCATGTTGGTCGATAATAGGGAATTCAAAGGTAGCTTGGTTAGGCTGATTGTGTGCAACAACAACCATCCTAGCCTGATAGAGTATCAAAGAAAATGGGTTTTCAATAGGTTCTTGGCCTGCTGGCTCCTCAATGCTGGCAAATAACTCAGCTAAAGGGTTTATATCTTGGTCTCCATATTCAAATAGGTTATAGGCTTGCTCAAGATGATTGTCAGGATAAGGGTCGTTAGGAAGAAACCTCCTTAAAGCATCTCTTCTCCTAGGCATGCAGTAGTATTCAGAAGTAGTTATGGGTCATTACTCTATGAAGGTAAATGGAAACAAAACTTTTAACTACTAAAAACAAAGTACAATTATCAATAACTGCAAAGGTTTTTAGTTGGACACCATCCTTGACAACGATGCCAAAAATGACTGATCTTCTCAATGCTTCAACAACTAGACCTTGAAGTCATACCTTAGGGATTGGACATCCAACTAAGTAGTTATCTTTCATCATGAAGGTTCATTTAGTTATCAACCTGGGGTGTATACTTGAAATGGGTCTGCAAAGTATATTCACTAGAAAGACTAAAACAATCAGCTTTCCTATTGGTTGAGATGAAATGTTACTAAAGGGAAATGTTGAAAGAAAGTAACTAAAATGATTAAGAGGAAAAGTAACTAACTTCTAAGAAACAACTAGGAAAGATAAGACTTTATCCATGGTCAAAAAATAGGGTTCTACTCAGTTTGCAGTGGCTACAGGAACAGTCACAGGAAATATTCCAGTCGCTGGAGGAACAATCTGTGATCAAGATAATGCTAAGTACATAATGAAATGTAACTAATAAAAGCAATCAAGGAAATAATCACTAAGTGGGCCCCCTTAGTAAGCATCCAAAACACTAAATCAAATGCTTGGAACTTAAAGTATCATCTTTATTAATCCAAAAGTACTTGATAACATAACAACATATTGTTGGAAATTTGTTTTCCAACTAAAATAGAACTGTACTACAAATACTTAAACTATTATTTTCTCAACTATTGTACAAGAGAAGGTGGGAGATTATTTAAAGCATGAAATTACTAACTAACTAGCATACCACTCCCAAAGTGTAAGGAGGATGCTTTTATTGAACAAGGAGAAAAAGAAGGTGAAGTCAAAAGTGTTGAGAATCAGTCAAAGTCTGTTGGAACAGCAGAGAGAATCTAGCGTAACCTCAATCCTAAATTTAATCCTACAACAAATGAACCA